>NC_085004.1:22661818-22669318 GCF_963854185.1 Sardina pilchardus | reverse complement strand
TCGCTCCCACTGGGATCACAACTGCCATCATCATCAGCACAAAATTGTGTGTGTGTGTGTGTGTGTGTGTGTGTGTGTGTGTGTGTGTGTGTGTGTGTGTGTGTGTGTGTCTCAGAGCGCACGCGAGAGAGAGAATGTGTGTGTGTGTGAGTGTGTTTGTGTGTGTGTGTGTGAGAGTGTGCGTGTGTGTGTGTCTGCGTCTGAGAACGAGAGAGAGAGTGTGCGTCTGTGTGTGTGTGTGTGTGTGTGTGTGTGTGTGTGTGTGTGTGTGTGTGTGTGTGTGTGTGTGTGTGTGTGTCTGTATGCGTGTGGTTGCGTTTTTCTGCTGATGCTACAACACCAGCGTGTGAACACCATTCACCATGTTCCCTTTGGCTGTGCGTCTCGCGTGGCACACACACAAAGCCACCATACACAAACAGTGGCGAGGAGGGAACGCCGTGATGATTAACACTGACAATTTTATGATCATCATTTACTGCCTCATAATCAATGAAGAAAGACGCCTCTGTGTGTGTGTGTGTGTGTGTGTGTGTGTGTGTGTGTGTGTGTGTGTGTGTGCTAGCGTGCGCGTGTGTGTTAGCATATGTGTGTGTGTGTGTGTGTGTGTCTGCCGGGCGACCCTTTGTTCCCACCATCCGGGAGATTCATCTGAAAACGATGACAGTAATTCTGACAGGAGCGGCGCGTCTCGAGCAGCTGGTGTGAAGAACTTCCATTGGCAGCCGCGTCGGCTCCTGTCATTCCGGCCGAGCGAAAATGACCGACACTTAATGACAAATTACCCGTGAGCCTCCCCTTCGGTGACGGCGAAAAGGCTGCGCGCTGACAGGCGGCCCGGCGGCTCTCTCTCCACTGAGCGCGTGCGGACGTGGGCGTTCGCGCAGCAGCACACACACACACACACACACACACACACAGAGGGGTTGCGCTGGCAGCCGCGGAGACTCAGGAAGTGAGAGTGTGTGTAGGTGACATAAGCAGGACACACCGCCCTTCATCAGCGCACGCACACACACGTATCACCACACACACACACACACACACACACACACACTGTCCGCTCAAGCAGACACACACTCACACACGTACTTGCATGCACACACACACACACACAGAGCAGCTCATGTTTAGACATACATACAATGCGCTCATGTTTCAGGCTCAAGCAATTCTGCACGCAATGCTTGCACACACCCAGAGATGCACTGAATGCACACACACACACACTCTATGCAGAAACACACTCAGTTTCATTTAAATGCATACAGGCATAGACACATGCATGCACACACACTTACACACATACACATACGTATTTCGAAACTCAAAAGAGAAACCTTCTGACACCTCTGACACATTCGCCTCAAACGCCGAATCCGGGATGTGTAGGCAGGAGAAGGGTTGTGTGGGTAGAAAACACTTGCTTGGACATGGAGCACACACACACACACACACACACACACATACACGCCCTCTCTCTCTCTCTCTTTCGCACACACATACACACACACACACACACACACACACACACACACGCACACACACTGTGCTACTCCTGTAAATAGCCTGGCTGTGAGTGGGTCTATTTTAGCCCTTCCACAGGAAACCAGGCCATGGGCCCATTCCCTCAACCCTGTCTGAGTGGATGAGGCTGCATCCCCCTCCGCCACCAGCAGCCTAACGCTGCTCACTTCCACAACACTCCAATAGCTTCAGGCTCAACATCAGACCTTCATGTGAGGGATGCGTCCAGTTTGGTCCTCAGTCACTTGCGCACTTGTGTCCTCCTCTACACTGAAGGGACAGGCATTCAGCTGTTGTAAATGACCTTAAGGATTTGTTTGATATTTGCCAAATACACACTATGTGAGATGCACTATGGAGTTTATTTGCGGTGTGTCTCTCAGGTATATGCGCAGGTGATACTGATACTGATACTCCCCATTGATCAGTTCTAGATGGTCTCTGTCAGAAGGTGATTTCTTGTAGGTGAAGATATCACCCAGGTATTCGGTGTGTTCCGCTGTTCAAAGCCATAGCCTGAGTGAGCTGCACTGCTCCAACGATTTTCCTTCTTTTTCCTTTCTTTTGCTATCTTGCTCTCTCTCTCTCTCTCCCTCCCACCCTCTATCTCTCTTTCTCTCTCTCCGCGCAGCAGAAAGTTTTCCTGGAAGGACCTCAAACAGTGGGCCTCCTGCTGGGAGACGCTGGGGTTCCTGTCCTCTCGAATGCCTGTAGTACTGCACCGCACGGCTTCCTGCTTTTGGGGATTTTTTAAAAATTTAAGCCATTTTCTTTCTTCGAGTTTGGTGTCGTTTCCTGGCAAGCGGCGGCAGGGTACACTGTACACTTTGCAGAATCTACATGTAATCTTTTCCCCGCAATCAGCAGAAAAGTAAGTTCTTTTCCGCGGGTCTCACCTCCAACTGCTTTGTCTTTGTCGCTGTTGAAAGACCTGATAATAGGAATATATATGCTGTTCTACGCAGGAAGCTAATACATGGGCGGTATATGGTATGGGCATCGTTCTTTCATGTGCCATTCCCTTTAGGCTTATAGCATGCATATCCAATGAGTTGGTGATGACTTGACCTTTGACCTGGGCTTGAGTAACAGCCCTTATCGGTCTCTCTTCGCGCCCCCACCAATCGAGAGCTTCAGCCGCGTTTGACTGTTTGTTTCTTTCCAAGAGGCCCTTGCTTATCAGCGGGCGGCTTGATTGCGCGGAAGCGATGTCACTCACATTTGGAATGGGAGCGAGCGTGCAATTTCCTCCGATCTTCTGGGCCAGTTAGCGCACAGCCAGCCACCCAGAATGGCTCTTTAGAGCAGGAGCGCGAGCAGAGGCGACACCAGGCCTCTAGCAGCAGGTCTCTCGTTTTTTTTCTCTCTCTCTCTCTTTATAAGGGCGCTGGAGATAAATTCTGCTGCACGCCTTTGCCTCTGTCTGTAATTAGACGTGCGGCGGTGTGTTTTAACAGGCTGCTTAACAGTGGGGAAATGATCGGCCCAAAACGAAGCGCAATTAATGCTGCCACTTTAGCAGGCACTCTTGAGCAAAAACACTGTAATGACATTTAGCGGGGAAATTGCCTCCCCGTGAAATCTTAGAGACAGAGGTTCAAAAAAAAAGGAGAATGAAACCCTTGTGCCTCACCGACTTCAATGGCGAGGACCAGGCTGAAGCCAGACAGTGTATTAAATGTTTTCAGGGACTGTCTGGGCGGGCTTTGAAAAACTCGCTGGAAGTGTGCACAGCCACACGCGCAGAACGGGTCCAGAAAACTCAAACATAAGCCAGATCTGTCATTGTCTATTCTCTATCATCCAGTTTATTGTAAGCGAAAACGAAGTGTATTTTGTGTGAGTGTGTGTGTGTGTGTGTGTGTGTGTGTGTGTGTGTGTGTGTGTGTGTGTGTTTGCACTTTTACGTATAGTGGGACTTTTTTTCGGTACACTGACGTGAGCTTGAATCGTTCTGTGCTTCACATTGGCTCAATGGACCCACTCACACACATCTGAACACATTTCACCAATCTGGCTAACATGAGCCAAATGGGCCACCATAGACCCATTTGACGCTTACGCTGAGTGGGTAAATGGCGCTAGCATGGTGGCGCATCTCAGGCGGAACGCCATCTTTGGGCATCGCTATCAGCGGGTCCCAACAGTTTTATTATTAGAAAATAAACGGCGCGGTACAAAACGGCGAACGGGCGCGAGCACCTCGCCATCTGTGTGTGCCAGCTGCGTGTGGAAAACGTAGGATTTGGGGGCCACTGATGGCAAACGGTGTCATCTGGCACCAGGAGTTATTTTGGTGCCGTCTCCCCACAACGCTTCTTTCGTGAGGAATATACGTCGTCTTTAGTGCATGTCGTGCGGCTGCCTCTCGAGTGTGTGTGTGTGTTGCTCCGTTTATCCTCTCCGTGAGAGGCGGTGTCTTTGAGATGAATTGTTGGGTGGAGAGGAAGAGGTCCTGTGTGTTGTGTTATCAGTGTTGGGAAAGCTACATTGCTTAATCTTTTAAACCACTGCGGGAATCCTTAGCACTGAAGACAAGGCGAGCAAACACTGGTCCCTCATACTATCTTACAGACACACACACACATACATGGAATCCTGCATTGCACCATATGGCCTCAACCACTTTGGTGGGCTCTGGTGTTGATGGTTGGCAAAAATGTTCAGCGACTGATGCGAAGATTCATAAAGGGAAAAAAACATAGAGAGGGGCAGAGAACAGACAGAGGGCTTAGTGTAATTACAGACGTCGTCTTAAAATTGTCTCGTCTCTCTCTCTTTCAATTTTTTGTCTCGTTTTTCTTGTGTTTTTTTTTTTTTTACTGCGTTCCCATTTTTTCTCATCGCCAAGAACCATGATGCAGCAATTAAAACAGAAACCTCGGCAGCAAACCACAACAAATGATCACTTATTTACCATGGCAATTTACATCTGCAATAGATTACCGGGCATCCTCAGTGCATCCAACAGTAGGGAGCCCTCTGTAAAACACATTTATAAAAACAAATAGGGAAATATAGCATCTGCATGCCATAAAAAAGCAGTTTATTTCCCAAGAAGCATGAACAAACTTCAGCGGCCTGCGAGCTAAAAAGCAAGTCGGCCATGATACAGATGAGGACGTTTTATCACACAATGAATCATCCATGGCAGGTTATGAGCCCTAGTGACCCAGAATGTGCAGGGAGATGCAAGTCCTGCAGGATGAGGAGCGTTTGGAGAGGTTCTGTCTTTGCTGATCATACATGATGGGGCAAAATGTGGTGATGTGGGTGGGTGAGGACTGCAACTCTACTACAGATAAAGTTGCCTGGAAGATGCACATGTGAAAGCCATCGGAAACCCCCGTTTGCACTGTAGGTGACACGCTATATTTTTTGTTTGCGGGAACTGTTTTCTGTCATATCATGCAGGCCAAATCTGCACTTAGAAGACCATATTTATTTTCATATTTTTTCACACTTTTTTTTTCATTTAACAGACAGTGAAAGATACATTTCAACGAGGGATTCATTCACGAGTTCGCCCATTTATTCAATCGCTCAGTCATTTTCTCACGCCGTGATTGAAATGGGGCGTCCATTCGCTCTGTCGCCATGTAATTACTAAATGCGTTATTGTTATGAAACGCATTAATCTTTATCAATGCAATTCTCCCTTGATTTATCCGTTTCAAATGTGATTTATCATCCATTAACAGCGTTCGCGAGCGCTCCTTGGTGTTCGCACGCGTGTTTGTCTTTGTGCATCGGGCGCTGGGGTTTGCACAGTAGCGAGTATCACACACAGTCTTCTGGGGCTTTATTTAAACTGATAACCTGCTACCACAGGCCCCCAGCAAACTCCCAATCAAGGGGCTCTTTTGTTGTCACCAAGCCCTCCATAACAACCTCCAGCGAAGAGAGAGAGAGAGAGAACAAGAGAGAGAGAGAGAGCAAGAGAGAGGGAGAGGGGGAGCGACGCCTCCAGAAATTAAGCAGCTTATTGCAGACTGTGCAGAATTCAGGTCCCCCCAGTGGGGTTCTCATTTTCCAGGAGAAAATGAATACTTTTTTTTTTCAAAAGAGCCTCAATGTTTGAAGGAGTCCCTCTGTTTTTTTCCCTTCTTCTTCTTTGCCGTCTTCTCCATCTCCTGTTCTTTTTTTTTTGGCTATTTGCATGCGTTTCGGCATCCCTTATATTTGTGAACATGCAGTCAAACAGCGTGAAGGACTCAGAAGAGGTAAGGGAATATCCGCAGCCATTTCACGTGCAGATGCACAGAGACGCACCTTGCGGAGATTCCGGTGTGTGTGGATAGGATAGGGGGGGGGAAGAAACTGACGTGAGATTTCCGATTTCAGGCCCACCACTTCACCCATGGCTGTGCAGTCGAGTCCAATTCGTTTCACTTTATCTGGTTTCGTGCTGATAGATTAATAGAAAAGTTTTTGGAATGCGGTATTACTTTCGACACGCTGTTGTGTGGAGCTTCCCTCCTCTTGTTTTGTGTTTGCCTCTCGACGCTCCACTCATGGGTGGGTCTCTCTCTCTCTCTCTCCGCCGACAGACTAGACACATATCTGGAGCTCAAGAACAACCGCACACTTTCTCTCTCTTTCGCTCTCTTTATTCTTGTCAAATAGCAATACGCATTTGCGAGCTCATTTTTCTTCCTTTCTTTTCTTTCTTTCTTTTATGTATTTCTTCCTTTCTTTCTGACTTTCTCTCTTCTCTTTCTCTCACATACTGTACACACACACACACACACGCACACACAGACACACACATACTGTACACACCCTCACCCACATACACATAGACCACTCTGTTCCCTGGAGTGGGGCCCCTCTCTCTCTCTCTCTCTCTCTCTCTCTCTCTCTCTCTCTCTCTCTCTCTCTCTCTTTCTGACACACACATGCACGCACGTGCCTCCTCACACCGCGGTGGCAAGTGCTTAGCGCCGCCATCAAAGAGGTTTAGCAGATCACGCTAGCCGAATAATATGGGCCAGCGTGTACAACCAGTGCCCAGGGCCTGCCAGGGGGCCAAAGCCGGCCAACCACTCCACATGCCTGGCATGGCACTGGGTCAGGAACTGGGAGGCCAGGAGAGGGGTGGAGGGGAGTGTGTGTGTGTGGCGGACATGGGGTTTCTGGAAGGCTGGAGGGGAGGAGAGAGTAGGCGGCAGTGTTTGCCTTGGAGACTCAGGGTGATGTTTGCGTATGAGTGTTCACAGGAGGGTGTAACAGAGGGAGCATAGAGGGCAAGGCCACAGGGCCAGGCAGGTGTGAGTTGGATAGCGGAGGTGTGTGTGTGTGTGTGTGTGTGTGTGTGTGTGTGTGTCTCCCTCTCTCTCAGTGTGTGTTTGTGTGTGTGTAAGTGTACAGTACGTGCCAGGCTGGGGCATGCAGGCGGGCAGAAGACTTTACTATAATCTGGAAAAAAAAAAAACTCAGTTTCGATTCTTCAGTAGTCTGACAATCGAACGTGACCTGCCATTAGAAAGAAGAAAGAAAACACACGCTTACAGTCACACCGGGCATGTTCTCAGGGAAGCCCCAGATGTCTTTTAGCACGGCGCGTTTATTTATAGGTCTTCAGAGAGAAAACCACTGTCCCCTCTGAGTCTGCTGCCTGACTGTGACTGGGGGCTCTCTGGCCGTGTGGTGAATACGCAGCCTTACAGCACGACCACAGATCAAACTCCATGGCAGCCAAAATACCACATGAGTGGGCTGATATTAAGCAGATAAACCACCACCCCTTCCCCCGTTCCCCCACCCCTACCCCCACCCCTACCCCATCTCTCTGAGGTCAGTAGAAGAATATCCACCACCACCACCATCACCACTCCCCATACCCCCTCCAAGGGCGCTGCTAGGCCCTTTTCTGTTATGAGGCATCCAACCTCCAGGCCTCTGAGATCCTTTTCCGGGACCTCCAGGGGCCTTAACCACTCCCGCTGTCCAGACAGGAGTGGCCGGCGTTGG
>NC_085004.1:22649318-22656818 GCF_963854185.1 Sardina pilchardus | reverse complement strand
TAGTTGTGTCTTTGTCTCTCTTTCTCTCTGTGTGTGTGTGTGTGTGTGTGTGTGTGTGTGTCTGTTTGTATACTGATCATATCATTTCATGTGTGATTGCCATTTGTGATATGACTTTTGAATGTCAATGAATTGACTCAGTTAAATACTCCAAATGTTTCCTTAATTTGTGCCACCCCTGATTGGTGAGCAGGCCTGGTGCACAAGAAGCACCCCCTCACCCCTCAGAATTTCTAAAACCGATAGTTCCGGTCCTTGATTGTGATTGGCTAAATCGTGTTTGATGCCGTTGTAAATATCACGATAACCTCATGCCTTGACCGCATTTCGTTCTATAGTAATGCGCTACCACAAAACTAGCACAAAAGTTGGAGTGGCTGCGTCTCGTTGTTGCATGGCAACCATTCATATGGAGGGAATATGTTTCTTGGCGGAAGAATGATTATCTATGAATACATCGCTACTTTTTCGTTGCTGTGTTCTTCGCTTCGCGTCGTGCCTAACAGCGCCCCTTAGCTGTTCGATTATACAGTATAAACCACGGCCTCTTGGGGCTTGTTGCTTAATTCTGCGCCCCTCACACACACTACACACACACACCCACCAACCCAAAGTGGCATAGTCACGGAGGATGAAATGAATATGAAAGTCAGAAATAGAAATGTGACCAAATTAGCGGCACAATTATTTGTAGCTTTTGCGATTATGTAATTGCATCGGTTCATATTGCAAGTCCGATGACGATTGCGATAATTGTAGGCTGTTGTCATCATCTCCACTGGTTCTGTGAAGTTAATGAACCTTCTGTCATCTGTGGTGTCTCCCATTTAAAAAGGAATGACGAATGCGGGTCAAACGGTGCTACTATGTCGAATGTTTGATCCTCAGATGACTTGATGTAGCTGTTTGCTCATAATGAAAACGTCCCTCTCCGCTTTGATGTTCCTCGCCGTGTGTAAGGTGAGGCGAGTCGTTATCTTGTGACGCACTTCTTCAGGGCTGGCATTTATGACCGCTACGGATTGCCATTGTGTCTACTCACATATGACTCAGTGAGCGATGTGATCTGTATAACCAAAGCAGGTTCAGGCTTTTCCCTCTGGAGATGGTGTGTGCATCTCTCCGACTCTCGTCATGGCCCTGCCGTAGATCGTGCAGCTCATTGGAGAGCACCCTACTGAGCGCGCTCAGTTCTCTGTGTTCTCTGTTTTGTCTCTGTGCTGTGCTGCGATGCGATGCAGTGGGCTGTGCTGTGCTGTGCTGGGATAGGATGGCTGCGGTCGGCCATGCACGCATGAGGCCGTGCACTGATGACTTATGGGGAAGGTATGACGGTAGGATCGTCACCTTTATGACGATCCTGTCTTCTCAATTTGATTGAGTGCTCAGATTTATGTGTGCATGTGTGTGTGTACAGTGTGTGTGTGTGTGTGTGTGTGTGTGCGTATGTGTGTGTGCACGTATGTATATGTGTAGGTGAGTGAGTGAGTGAGTGTGTGTGTGTGTGTGTGTGTGTGTGTGTGTGTCTGTGTGTGCGCATGTGCGTGTACATTTCTCAGATAACTGAATAAGCGCTGAGAACAACACCCACAATGAATGTATGACAATGTATTTTTCCATTGTGGGTTAAAGCTAAGACCACATGTTTTTGTGTCATAAAAGTGTTACTATGATACGCAAATTGACTTTCCTGTTGAGCAACAAAAGTCCCCCTCTAAACCTACATATTATCTAATTGTGGTCCATTGGCCTGTTTCTAATGATTCACTGTCAGTGCATGTGGTGTGTGTGCGTGTGTGTGTGTGTGTGTGCGTGTGTGTGTGTGTGTGTGTGTGTGTGTGTGTGTCTGACTTGCTAATGGATGGGATATGACCTCTGCTACAGTGACGCCATGCCCTTGTCACCTGTTCCTGTGCTTAGCATGGGGGTGTTACAATGCCTTTGATGAGAGCTCTTTTTTCCTTCAAGAGTGCTCAAGTGCCATTTTTCTGACTGCAGAGTCCTTTTTCTTGCACGTGTCGCTAAAGGAACATGTGCAGGCGTGCCTTCTTGCTTCAAGTGGAATTGCTTTGAACAAGAATGGGCCCCCCTCTCTCTCTTTCTCTCTCTCTCTCTCTCTCACACACACTCTCTTTCTTTCTTTCCTTCTTTATTTCTTTATTTCTTTTCTCTCTCTCTCCCTGTGTGTGTGTGTATGTGGCTGTGTGTGTGTGTGTGTGTGTGTGTGTGTGTGTGTGTGTGAGAGAGAGAGAGAGAGTGAGAGAGAGAAAGAGAGAGAGAGTGTGTATAAAATCGCTCCATGTCCATGTCTGGTGAAATAAGACAGTAAGTAGTGACATTGCCTTAATAAGGGTAGTGTTCTGGTGTCTTCTCACATCCTTGGCGACCGCGCGTGTTTGTTTGTTCGTTCTGAGGGCGTTGTTATGTCTCTTGGCACCTAGTTCACTTTCACCTTGCAGGGTGACTGTGAGCCCTGACTGTACTCTCAGTTTACCTGTCAATCAAGAGGAGGGAGATTTCAGAGGAGACCCGATGAAGTGCTTCATAATTTTTAATGGGAACGGAAACCGCACGTTTTTCTCCAGAGATCCAGACTGGCGCGTTCATCAGACATATTCATCAGCTGCCTAACATGTTTTGTCAGGAGAATGACGGCTGAACGGCACCATTGTACAATCTCAAAAATAGAGTGTGTGTATGTGTGTGTGTGTGTGTGTGTGTGTGTGTGTGAGAGAGAGAGAGAGAGAAAGAGAGAGAGCGCACCTTCGTGTCAAGGTCATACCGTTCCTTCAGAGGCCGTGCTTGGCTGCGCGTGTTTACCCCGACGCAGAGGCATGGAGCCCCTTGAGTGCGAGAGGCCCCCCCTGCTTCCGTGCCACGCCGGCTTGCAGTGAGACCTCTTTGCGTGACAGATCTGCTGCCACAACTGCTGCCAACCACGGCCTCCAATCCCCCACCCCCCCCACCACCACCCCCACCTCACCCCCCGACCTCCATCGGCCTGTCAACTGACCTCCTGTGTCCCTCCACCACCACCACCACCACCACCACCAGCAGCCTGAGCCACAGCCGCAGCAGCAGGCCTCCCCTCTGCTGTGCCTCCCCAGCTCCATCAAACATTCATGGGGGCCAAGGCTGGGAGCTGGGGCCCAGGGGCCCGAGGGCCGGGCTGCTGGCCACGCTTCTCTTATGCGTCTTATGCGTCGTCATGCATGTCCTCGTCTTTCGCCTCTCTCTCCTCTCTTCTTTTATTTATCTGTCCCCACTGCTGTGTTGTGTTAGACTCTCCCTCTCTCTTTCTCTCTCTTTCTTTCTCTCTCTCTATCTCCCTCTCTCTGTCTCCCTCTCTCCCTCTCTCTCTCTGTCCCATAACTTACTGTCATATTATGTTCTTTCATCCCCCTCTCCTCACATCTCTTCTGTTCTCCTCTCTTCTCTTCACCTTCTTTCACTCCTCTTGTTGCCTCCTCTCCTCTCTTGTCTTCTGTTCTCCTCTCTTCTCTCCTCCTCTCTTCACCCCTCTCTCCTCTCCTATCCTCTTTTCTGTTCTCCTCTCTTCTCTTCTTTTCTCCTCTCCTCTTTTCTGGTCTCCTCTCCAGCTTGACTCTTTCCATATTGCATTTGGTATTTATTCTAGTGCATTATTTGCTCATCACTGTTTACTGTGTGTACATGGCCCTGAGCCACTTTTCTTTTTGTATCATTTTCACATTTACTCTTCAGCTAGCTCAGGCCAACCGGCAAGCGCTTGTTTACAATCACTCTCACCGATTTCCCAGAAACTCAGGGGGCCCGCGAGCGCCTCGAACAGTGGTGCATCTATATATGTGTGTGTGTGTGTGTGTGAGTGTGGGTGTGTGTGCTTATTGGTTAGCATGTGGTGTGCCTGAAGGAGTGGTGTGTCTTTCTCTTTGTGCATAAGAGTATTAGCACAGAAGCGTTAGACAGATGTGCGAGAGGATGTGGTCTTTGGTTAGCAGACAGAGAGAGAGAGAGAGAGAGAGAGAGAGAGAGAGAGAGAGAGAGAGAGAGAGAGAGAGAGAGAGAGAGAGAGAGAGAGAGAGAGAGAGAGAGAGAAGGAGAAAGGAAGAGGAAGAGAAGTAGTGCTAGAATCAGACTGAAACCCAGAGGCAGTGTGTCAGACTGATGAGTGACTAGCTGATAGCTGTAGTGGGTGAGACAAAGCAGCCTATGGCCCTCAGTTGAACTATATGTATGTGTGCGTGTGTGCGTGTGTGTGTGTGTGCGTGTGTTTGTGTGTGTGTGTGTGTGTGTGTGTGTGTGTGTGTGTGTGTGTGTGTGTGTGTGTGTGTGTGTGTGTGTGTGTGTGTGTGTGTGTGTGGATCTTCCTCAGTACTCACCCCAAAGCACCTCCTCTATCCAGCCTGCAAGCACACACACACACACACACACACACACACACACACACACACACACAGAGTTTGCCCACTTGCTCTCCAGATATGATTGACTGCAGCTGATCAGATGTGCCCACATGGCCATGGCATTTCTCAGAACAGCACCGCTGTGGTTGCCATGGCCAACACCAGCGCCGTCATGCATTGTCATGATGGAGCGATTAGCGATTAGATTCGTGATGTCTAAGGTTTTGCGTTCAAAAAGTGCACGGATCTCTGCACGCTTTTTTTGGCGCACATCGCGACCGCATCTTACTTTTCTGTTTCTTCTTGTATGTGAAAATGTCAGAACCTTGAAAGTTTGGGCGAATTATAAAGTTTTGAAAATGAGCAGAGCGAAATGTCAGCCTTCAGTAAAAGCATTGGTGTGTGAATGGTGTGGGGCTGCAGTGTGTGTGTGGATGCAGGGAGGGTTTGGGCTGCCAGATTTAAAGAACTACAGGGGTCACGGTCCTTTATGTTCATGGATGTTTTATGAGCGCTGCATAATAGAGGGCTAGGATCATAAGCAGCGCTGCACTGGCTGACCCGCGGTGATGCAAAACACACACACACACCCACACACACACACACACACACGCACACACACACACACACACACACACACACTCACACACACACACACACACACGCACATACAGTACACACACACACACACACACACACACACACATAGATACACTTACACACACACACACTTACACACACACACACACACACACACACACACACAGACAAACAAACACACACTCTTGCACTTACTCACATGCAAACTCACTGTGGCCTTTTCCCAAATGTGCCGGGACCAAGTTTAAACACGGAGAGGGGACTTGCCAAGGCCCATTAAAACAGAGCTGTAAATGTATTTATGGAGTGCAATGTGATCCATGCCCGGGTATCAGGCCCATGAGACAGGCCTTATTTGTGTGTGTGTGTGTGTGTGTGTGTGTGTGTGTGTGTGTGTGTACTGGGTGGGGGGGGGGGGGGGCACATATGTCCATCTGTGTGTGTGTGTGGTGAATGTGTCTGAGCACTGAGTAGCGTGTGAGTATGAGCATGAGCATGTATGTGTTTTCGTGTGTAAGAGTGTGATGGAATGTTTTTGCATATTTGTGTGTGTATGTGTGTCAGAGAGAGAGAGAGAGGGAGAGAGAGAGAGAAAGAGAGCAAGAGAGAGAAAGAGAGAGAGAGAGAGCCGGAGAGATGTATTATTACAGCAGGTCAGCCCTAATCAGGAGCAGTAGCTGCTTGTGTGACAGCCTGACACAGGCCGGGAGATTTCTGGGAAGCCTAGCCACTCTCATTAGCACACAAAGGGCAAGCCGTGCCTGTGCCCATGCCCTCCTTCTCCTGGGCGCACTCTTGCCCAACCTCACCCGCACCTCTAATCGCCGTGACACAGTTGACCCAGCCGAGCGCTAATCTGACCCTTGTGTGCCACTTTATCGGGCACGCTGCACCACACGGCATCTTACCGCCTCTTATTTTCTCATCGGTGCCCGTCTCAGGTCTTTTATTTTTCATACGGTGGTGATGGTGAAGAAATAACTGTGAAGAATGTGGGTTGTTGGAGCGTTCCTGAGTGTTTTTTGATAACATGAAAAAGTCGAACATTTCCTGGCAGTGAGGGCACTGACTTTTACTGATCTCAGACCTGTTTTTCCAGCGTTGAAACGCCCCCATCAGCTGACCGTGTCAGTGCCAAGCATATGGTGTCTGTTTCACGCTCCGTTCTCGTGCTGCCCCTGCGTGCTTCATCCCCATGCCAAAGATGGCCGTGCACGCATCACACCTCAGGATGATCCCCCCCACCCCCCCTCCCCCTTTCAAAAACAGAAAAAAACAGGATAAATAAATGATTATGGATTGTTTAGCTCACGCTAGTCTTGCACTCAGCTTCCTGTTGCCATCTAAGCCTTCAGCCTTAGATGCCCCCCCCCCCCCCCCCCCCCCTTTTCGCTCTGAGCTGAGTGATGGTCTTAGCGGAAAGAAATTGGCTAAAAAGCCCCATCCTTCTTCTTACCTTCAATATTCAATGAGAGCGCTAATTGCGTCGAGCAATGAGAAGGGGAAATGTGGGGGCTAGTGTGAATGCTCTTTAGGGGATATATGAAAGGAGAGGAAGAGAGAAAGAATGAGACAGGAGGGGGGGACTGAGTGTGTGTGTGTGTGTGTGTGTGTGTGTGTGTGTGTGTGTGTGTTTATGCCAAAGTAAAAGTTGGTGCATATCCTCAGGAGGTTCCTTCCTCATGGTCGTTACCTGAGCACTTTTGTGTGCTAATGCTCATTAGGAAGTCTCTGTGATATTTCTGAAACACCGTCACCGCAAGCGCCGTTTTTTTTTTTTTTTTTAACTGCCGTCTCCTCTCTTTCTCCTCCCCTCCTCTTTTCTCTCTCGTTCCCAAATCGTCCTTCTCATCTCTTGATTCTCTGACTAAGTAAATAAGACATTTCATATTTTTATTTTTTTATTTTTTTTCACACATTTGGCTCTGTGGCTCAGGCACATCTGGTAAATTATGAAATGCGGCATTCTAAAATGAAAGACAAAACCTTTGCCTCCTCATATCACGTTGTCTCTCTCTCTGTGTACTCTGCCGTTGTGAAATCTGCTGCCTGCCGTGTCCCTGGTTGTTCGGCTCTTGCAGTTACACCTAATGACGAGCGGGGGCAGTAGAGAGGAGCCCCGGTAGAGGGCCTGAGGACTGCACACACAGTCATGCACCTGCCTGCTGTCCAGTTCGTTCCACCTGCCCCGTGCAGAGCCCGCTCAGGCCCGGCCCTGTCCCCTGACGTCGGGGTTGATAAAATACTGCTGATTTCGATCGCCCCCATAAATCATTTCCGACACCGGCGTGCAAGAATAAAGCCAAGGTATCTCCTTACAGTACATATGGCAGAGCCCTACAAGCTGTTATGGTAATATGTGGGCCTTTTTTTTGCTCAAGGGGAACAGGCAGAATTTTTTGGTGTGTGTCTGTGTTTGTGTGTGTGCTTGAGTGTGTGTGTGGGTGTGTGTGCGTGTCAGTTGTGTGTACCTGACTGAGCTCACCACGTTACCTCTGTGAATGTTATGTGTTGC
>NC_085004.1:22626818-22636818 GCF_963854185.1 Sardina pilchardus | reverse complement strand
GCAGCTTAAGAAACACACTTCATCTAGATTACCTGAGTTACACGCGTAACAGTGCAGGGATCTTCCTGGTCATTTTTGTGAGTTGCTCCTCTCGGGCCATTGTCAGCCATTCTGACTCCCTGACTCCATTCAGACAACAATAAAAAAACGCACTGATCTCCACCTCCCTCCAGTTCAGCCTGTTTACACAGGGCTCCACCACTCGCAGCGCTTAACATTATCTGAGTAAAAATAGAGAGAAGAAATCCAGTAACAATGCAAATGTGTGCCCCGCAATGGAGTATGAATTACCCCTACAATACAAAACTAAGTGGATAAATTGGCAGAGTGAATTACCTTTAGATGCACCCCTCATTAATCTAGTCTAATCCATTCAGAGCGAAGCGCGGATATCTCAGGGAAGAGTGGGCACGCCGTTAATGATTAGGCCGAGGAGTGAAATCATTACTACCTTTAATGTTCCCAATCTAATTGAGGCATTAATTTAAGCTGAGAAACCCAGCCGAGTATTATTTATAACTGCTTTTTAATTTAGTGGCGGCCCTATCGGCGAGAATATCCCCGTGTCGTCGTTATGGCTGCCGTGCCGTGCTGCCGGGAGAGCCGAGCATTTACATACAGAGGAGTACACACAGGCAGCTGGTCTCCTTTCTGCCGCGCCGTTTCAGAGGAAAATAATGATATTTTTATGCATTGCCCCTCACCTAGAGATTATGAAGATGTAGACTCTGTGTGTGTGTGTGTGTGTGTGTGTGTGGGTGTGTGGGTGCGTAGGTGGGTGGGTTTGTGGGTGTAAGCGTTTGTGTGTGTCTGCATATTATAAAGCATGATCAGCCATTTTCTATGCTCCTGAGTGTAGCATGATTTTAAAATCCAGGTGGAAATTATTTACAAGGTGTTGCCTTGTCATCTCAGTCTGCATCTTGTTTGATTTTGTTAAGACAGATAAAAGTGAAAATGTAGTCCAGATTTAACCAAAATATATATATTTTTTGTCAGTGATGGTCTTGATGGACATATACGTAGAATTAAGCTTTACTGTTCAGAAATAATAAAAAAAAACTGTTTCCTATCGAATATCACAAGTAATATGCTCATGTATGTTTATGTAGTGTTTGGCACAAGACTCTTCTGGAGAAGTCCACTTCTGTCGCTAGACATTCCAAATCACTCTCCCAGAGGACCAATGCTAACATGCTGTGTCCCCCAGTCCTCTCTGTAATACATCTCACAGTGGGAGAATCCTCAGTGCAAAGATCCACAGACTAGGACACCAACACAGTGCTCTATAGCCTGAGTGTGGCCAGCCATCTGGAACTTAATAAGAAACGTTGCAAAACACACACACACACACACACACATTCACACACACACACACACACACACACACACACACATACACACACACACACACACACACGCACACACACAGCCTATGTTCTTCAAGCAGTCAGCCAGCCATCTGCACTGGCAAGGTTTGTATCAGTGCGACTTTAAAACAGTGGAGAGAGGAGAGGAAAGGAATAGAGAGAGAGAGAGAGAGAGAGAGAGAGAGAGAGAGAGAGAGAGAGAGGAAGGGAGAAGAGATGTAGTCCTGAGGAAGGATGGATAAGAGAGATGGCTCTCGCCTGGGTTAAGAGCAGTATAAAGCTGAGTGCTTCTTATTGACAGAGGCATTAGATACTGGTGGCCGTGCCTGAATATTAGAGTATCCTCTCGAACGTGCCGGTGTCTTTGCCACTCATCCCCTTGCACACCTCTCAGAATAAGGTGTTAAAGAGAGAGCGCACTCACCACTCACAGGTCAGTCACGTAGGTCAGGAGAGTGCAGTGTTTTCAATGGGATAATGGCAGTGTTTTGTTTTCATATTTACAATTCTCCTCTGATTACCACAATTATCTGTGCATTTAAGACATTCAAAGCAGCATGCACACCCGACACCCAACATTCTCCCACATATATTAAATGACGCTGTCAAATAAGACAGTTGCCCAAAAATAAGCAAGGGACACAGATTGGGGGCCAATCTGGTAATCTAATAAAATGAAATAATATTAAGTCTGTGTTTTATTGGAATATCATTAGTATTCTCGCCTTACACTCCTACTGGAAATATTTGCTCTTTTACACAGCAGGAGAGAGAAAAAAAGTTAATGACAAGGAGCTTATTGGATTTAAGGAAGCAAAAAGGGAGAAGGGATTTTTTTTCTGTTTAATACTGGATGATCAAAAGTAAGGGCATGTTGTTATTCATCTGGCACCATAAGGCTGGAGTTTTAGAGAGGATGAAGAGCTGTGTGCGGATGAGGGAGAGGAGGGAAGAACGGCAGACTTAATCTGTGTGTGTGTGTGTGCCAGAGAGAGACAGAGAGAGAGAGCACCCTACCCCATTCTGTCAGTGGAGGAGGTAGAGTACAGTGGGATGTGGATGGACCTGCGTCCCTTAGCTCATCCCCAGTGCCGCGGTCGCGTCTAAGCTCTCGACTCCGCTGACCTCTCTGTCACCCCCCCCGGCCCAGCCGCGAGCACGTGGGCCATGGGTGGGCTCCCAGTGTCCTCAAGACTACAGTCAGCCGAGACGGGCTATCCAGTTCCCCTTAATATTTTATCGTTTCCTTCAAAGGGGGGCCCTGCCGCTTCTCCTGAGGTATGTGTTTCTTTCGCTTTTGGCGCGCGCGTTCAGACTTCCCGCCCGTTTCCTGGCCCGGGATAGCGTTACCCTGCCCTCCCCCGCCCCCCCCCCCCCCCCCCGCCCTTTCGCCTGTCTGCCCCGCTGCACTATCTGCGTCTATCTGAACGAGCCCCGACCATTGATCGGCCGCGGAGCACTCATTTAAGCCCCGACGAAAAAAAAAAAAAATCCAAAGTCTACTCCTATTATGCTCTGTGGTTAGTGGGCGTCTGCCCAGGGAGAGACGGGCCCACAGGAGAGGGGGCACAGAGCCGAGCGACCGAGCCCGAGGATGGTGCTGCATTCCTGGGGTTGAGGGGTGTGGGCGATCCCCTCAGCCCTCTCTCTCTCTCTCCTTTCCCCCTGGGTCCCCCAGAGCAAGCCTCACATTTGCATTTGAAGGGGTTTTGCCGCTTCGCCAAATGTGTGGAAACATAAATAAGGGCCAGAGAGAGAGAGAGAGAGAAAGAGCGAGTGAAAAAACAGAGTTCGTTTATTTGCGTATCCAATTACTGACGAGGAAAAGAAATGGACGGACAGACTTTTAGGGAGGAGTGAACGAAAAAAAAAAAAAGTAAAAAAAAAAAAAAAACTCAGACTTCAAAGCTATTAAGGGGTATAAAGTTCCCAAAGACTTCATGAATATTGTAATATTCCAAAGTCACTCCCTCCCGATCTGAAAAAGAAACTTCTGAAGAAATCGCCCGCACACAGTAGCTGGCAAATGGCCGGCACATTAACTATTTACATGCACGCCGCGTGTGAATTGGGAGTGTCCCGCATATTAATGAAAGCCAGAGAGCCGCCGCTGGCTCCTTTGAGCTTCAGTCGGCCTGGTAGTCCATCTGTAGTCGGACTTCCTGGAAAAAAGGGCCTTCCTTTCCCCTGTTGGGCACCGCATGGTGTAACACTGTTGTCCAATAGTCCAGTTTAGTGAGGAACTAATGGAAATGCCTGCTGCACTATCAGATACATGAGTAACATGACCCAGGTTTATTAGATTGTTTCCTACGATTCTTTAAAGTAATAAGAGAACGCCTGATAAAGAGGATGATTGAAAACTTCTGGCATCCTACCTCTGGCACAGCCATTGGGCATCTTTTTATTTTCACTCCTCTGCCCACTGAGGTGTGTGTGTGTGTGTGTGTGTGTGTGTGTGTGAGAGAGAGAGAGAGAGAGAGAGAGAGAGAGAGAGAGAGTGTGTGTGTGTGTGTGTTTTGCAGAGAAAGAGGTGCAGTAGTGTGAGTTTGAGGGGTGTGTCTGTCAGGAGGTGTTTCTGGCTGCCTCTGTTAATAAACGTGGAAAGGTCAGCTGCTGCTGCTGCTGCTGCTGCTAATGTAAGAGTCTCAGAGGTGACTCAGATATGCCCTCTCTGTGTAAGTAAAACAAATAGTCCGACTCCAGGTGTAAATATAGACTTGGAACTGTTATCATCTTGGTGTGATGAATCTAACGCATGTTGACACAGGCACACAAATATACTGTACACTTGCACTGACTGTGTATACTGCATGTGCACAGTACCCACTATCGCGATCCCACGGGCACACATACAAACAAACACCCACAGATATGGCATTTATCATATGGCCACAGTTATGGCATATATCACATGGCCACATATATGACATTTATCATATGGCCGCAGATATGACATTTGGCCACAAATATGGCATATATCATTTGGCCACGGATATGGCATATGTCATATGGGATGTAATGTAATGGATGCTATTGTGATGTATTGTGAGAATGTGTGCAGAAAGATCTCTTTTGTGCACTGAATTGTGTAGGACTCACCACACTATTTGAAGTCCTGTCATTTCAGTTCCTCTTCTGAAACTCCCCCTTGAATACAGCAATTCCTGTGTGATTCCAGAGGAGAGTTTATACCCTTGCTCAGTCTCGACTGAAGCACTGCTCCATCTATCTCTATCTCACTCCCTCTCTCTCTCCCCCCCCCTATCTCTCTCTCTCCATGTTGTGTTTGTTTTAAGACCTTCCTCAGCCACCCTCTACTCATCCTTTTATCTGTCCTTCAAGGCCTCCATCACCAGCCTTCTTCTTCTACTACTACTACTTCTTCACACAAACACAACAGGAACGCTCGATGCTCAACAGGAAGCTATTTAAGGGTCACATCCACATCCATTGTTTCCAGCGTGTGCTCTCTCTCTCTCTCTCTCTCTCTCTCTCTCTCCCTCTCTCTCTCTCTCTCTCTCGTTCTCTCTGCGCGCTAGGCTTTTATGGCTGAGAGTGAGTAAGCGCTCTGTCGAGGGACAGAGCACAGATTTGTTGATAGGCGCTGGAAGTGCTCCCGGGGGAGTTGAACACTTAACGTGTAGAACATGTAATAAAAAAAAAAAACAACAACAAAACAAAACAAAGCAAAGCAAAACAAACAGACGGCATCAAAGCTGGAATGTGGGCAAAAAAAGGGGTCTCTCTCTGGTACTTTCCTAGCTGTTCTGTTTTCTTTAGATGTGCCTTTTTACTGTGTCTGTCCTTTCTTCCGTCTTTCCTCTCTAACCTTCCTCTAATTATCTCCCGTCTGTCTCCCAGCATCCTCTATCTCCTCCATCCACACCATCCACACGCTGCCTCCAACTTCTCCTATCGGTCATGTTTTTCTTGGACATGCCTCCGTGCAGTTCAGATCTGTGCTAGTGTCCTGTTTTTCAGTCTTCTAGCAAATGACTGTTGTGATATTCCATATTTGATGAGTGAAAATCTTCACCTGGGAATGTTTTTCTTTTGAACTTGTATGTAATCACTGAGTGTACCCCTTTCCACAAACAATACTCACAATTAGAGTCAGGACACTGACTCAGGGCCTATATATTTGTAAACAAATGTAAACAGGTTCTTAATGGAGGCTCGTAGAAGTGTCCATAAAGATATACTGTACTTCAGTAATGGCAACATCTGTTTTAAGTCCTTACACTGAAGAGAGAATACATTCGATTTGAACTAAATTAAACAAAGAAACAAACAAACCAACCAAACATGTTTGTAAATTAAATCAAGAAACCATGATCGCCGTAATTGTTCCCATCATTGATGGTGATTGAAAAGAAAACATTGTGAAATTTACTGTGGATGGCCAGGAGGGAGGAGGAACCGCGCAATATACTGTAGGCCTCGTAAGTCAATCTCTTACAACGGCCACTTACTGTCTGCCTGCCGTCATTTTTACTGCCCAGTATTTCACAAGTGAAATGCTTTCTCCTCACCTGCCAATATCCGGCTATACAGTAGCCTAATGGACAGACTGTAACGACAGACTCCATTACATCCCATTATGGAGAGATGGAAAATGAAATGCGAATGATGATAGCGAGGCCCTCGCTCTGTGTGTAATTGGGCTCCTGCCGGTGGAATGTCTCGTGTTGTTTGCGACGCGGGTTATTAAAACAGTGAGGGTGTACGGAGGAGGCGGCGGCCCCTTTGCTATGCAGCTATCGAACAGAAGGCAAACATTTGATCTGGTAATCATTACGATTAGGGGGGGGGGAGGGTGGGGGGGGGGGTGCTGTTGGCGTCCTCGTGGTCGACCTGGCTGCTACGCTGGAGCTCCTTGGCTTCTGAGCTCCACCGTGGCTGCATATGGCTTCAATTTGGAGAATGGTTGGATTATCCTCCGGGATCATCTGTCTTTAACCAAAAAAAAGAAGAAAAGTGTACTGCCTCACTCCACACCTTCTTTATCCACGTAGTTGTCAAGCATGATAAAAATCGGCTGATAATTGATAAATCCGTTGCGGATTATGACAGCATCACTAGTAGGATGCGTTCCAAGAAATGATGGTGAGCGAAAGAGACTAGAGTTGAGAGACATGCGGTGGTGTAGTCTGCTGCGGTCCCGTGTGTTGGGCCGGCCCACCCATCTCCATCAGGCCTTCTCAGGGCAGTCTCGGGCTTCCTCCTGACCCTTGCCAGGATAAGCTTCTTGGGGGATAATCAATGGACATGAGTTAAAGGTAATTGCCATGTCACAATGTCAGAGACACCATTGATTCGCCATTGTTCTCTCGTGGGGACTGTTAGGTACCATTTGTCCTTGTAAGAGGATTAGAGTGGCCAGATGTCCCCGCTTTAGCCCAAACAAGACCTTCTTCCTCGGGGTCCAGACAGACACTCTAGTCTCACCACATCCGGCCATCGTGGTCTTAGTGGCTCACGGGCCGACTGTGGGGAGGGGGGGTGGTTTGCGGGGGTCTTTAGGGAACTCCCCGAAGTCCTGAGTCTGAGATCACCTGTCAGAAGCGGCATTACTGGGATGAAAGCCGAGCTGTCATGTGATCTATTTCACCCGAGATTTACAGTAGCATCTTTACTCTGTGGAGGAGACGGTTTGAACATGAAGGGCCTGTAAGCTTTTGAACATGCTTCTTTGAGTACATGCCATTACTCTTAACAGTAACCTCTATGTAAATGAGGTAAAATCAGCGTGGTGAATAATTCAATAGGGTGGCAATAAGGCAAGGTAGGTCTGAGGGAGTCGTTGTTTATGTGTGTTTTATTGGTTCATTAATATTTCATATCGCAGGAGCACAGACTGTTTGTGTGTGTGACACTGCGCACTGCTTCATGAAGATATTCAGTGCATAAATGTGAATTATACTATGTGATAGTGACCTTGATTTCCTTTGATATTCCGGTAAAGAACATTGCTTGAAGTCAGGTCCTATTCATGTGTTCTTACTGTGCAGAGCATGTAGATTACTTTGGAGATGATACGGTATTCTCAGTGAAGTTCACTCCAATAAGGCAGCTAATGTCTGTAGAGTTTGGCGTGAATCCACACGCTCCTGGTTTGGTGCTCCAAGAAGCTGGGGTCATAAAAAGGTGGTGTGTTATCGCTGAGCAGTGCAGAATAACAATGCAGACTTGAAATAATGAGTTGCCATCGTTTGGTGAGCCAGTGGCACATCTCCCCAGGTTGTTGTGTCATTGGGGGTTGGTGTGTGTGGGGGGCTGGGGTGGGGGTGGGGGGGGTTGTTGTTGGGCTGGATGTTATGGCTAAGCCTGGATCTCCATGTAGTCCAGGGGGGCCTCCAGCACGGTGGCTGGACCGTGGGGGGCTGGCTGTGGGGGACCGCGCCGTGGCTGTGGCCCAGAGGGAGAGGCTGTGTCCAGGATTGATGTGCTGCAGGGGACGGGGGCCCTTCGATGGCCGGCGTGTCTGACCGTGTCAGGGGCGCGGCGGCGGGCGTGATGGAGATGAATGGGGCCGGGTGAGGCAGGAGGCCGCGCGGGACGGCCGATCGGCTGCCTTTTATAAACCCCAGACGACTGGCTGTCAGCCCTCTCCGATCCATCACACCTCCGCTACCTGCTAGCACTCTCACCTTTCTTCCTTTCTGCTCTCCCCCCTTTTTTAACTCTTACACACACACACACACACACACACACACACACACGCATGCACACACACCCACACACACACACACACACATACACACAGACACACTGACACACATACACACACATTCTCTCATACAGTATGTACTTACACAGACACACACACACATTCACTCTCTCTATCTCACAGGCAACCTCTCTCTTACACACACACATACACACACACACACACACACACACACACACACACATACACACTCCTCTCCGCGGGGTGCTGTGCCAGACTGTTGTCACTCTGTCATCACGCCATTGCCTTGACTTATTCCTCCCAGTCGCCGTCCCTGGGCTTCTATTACAGTCCGCCAGAGAGCCGCCGCTGCTGTTGGAATGTCAGGATTCCCCCTCCTGAGGCTGCCGGGCAGCGCTGGCCAGGGCTGGGTAGGTGTGGGCCGGCCGGCCTGCCTGCCCGTCGCTGCTCAGATTGATGGAGGCAGGGCAGGGGGAACGGCTCCTTCGGGGGGTGTAGCGGCTGCCTTGGCACTGCCAGGGTAGTGGGGGTGGTGGGGGCAATTTAGGAAGGGGAGCGGGGGTATGCAGTTTGAGCTGCTGACCCTCCCGACTTTCACCCCTTCAGCGGCGGAGGCAGATTTCCATGGCCGGCGTGCGCGGGGACTCGGTGGGGGGGTTTGTGTGTGTGTGTGTGTGTGGGGGGGGACGACTAACTGACTGAGCAGACCGGTCGTCCCGAGGCCCCCAGGCAAAGACATTCTCTCACGCCAGAGAGGCAGCGTCCCCCGGGGATCTGGGGACCGGGAATGGTGAGGATTTCTCCGTAAACAGGCTGGAGTCTAAATCGCTCCAGCATTGTGTGTGGTTTGTGTGGCTCCTTTGTGGTGATTGGGGGGTTTGGGGGGGGGGGTGTGTGTGCGGCGAGTCATGTATGCTGCAGATTCACATGAAATCGCACGTCCATCTCCTGGTGTTTTCGGGGTTCGGTCTGGAAACTATTTTCTTTTTTTTTACCCAGAGATGAACCTATAAAGCCAGAGCCCTGTCATCACCGACTTTACCTCCCTGTTTCCACCACATCCTAACCTCCCCTTCCCTGCTCCTTGTCTTCCCTTCCTCCCTCCCTCCCTCTCTCTCTCTCTCTCTCTCTCTCTCTCTCGTTCTCTCTCTCTCTCACTCTCTCTCTCGCTCTCTCTCGGTGTGTGCATGTGTGCGTGTGTGTGTGTTTGTGTTTATATTGGATCTGACAGGCCTCTCTGTAGGGGAGGCTTTGAAGAGCGGGGCCATGCTGCTTGAATTGAGGCTAATCGGCCCCGCACTCCCCCCTTCTCCTCCCAATCTGGACAGCTTGAAAACAAACATTTACTGTCATGAAGTTGGGAGGTCAGCCCCTAACGATGTGGGTCACGGGGCCTTTTTTTTTCTTTTACGACTGGAGGTTTATGGAGACGAATGCCTGGCACGGACAAATAGCAGGACATAAGCTGTCATCAGCAGTAGCAGGAGCCAGAACTGACGGCAAGGGTTTTTTTTTCTGATAGCTGTTTGTGGGTGAGGAGGAAACACTCATAAAACTGGAGACTCCTATCTTTGAGCTGAGACTGGAGAGGGGAGGGGAGGGGATGGGGTTGAAGAGGTTGAGGTTAGAAAGGAATGGTGTCCTGTTCATTGCCGGGGCCAAGGTCAGGAACTACAAATCCCAGAGCGCTCCGAAAAAAAAAATCAGGACCTCTTTCACCTGCCGGGTCCTTTCCCGAAAACCTTCTACTGGAAAAGCGCAGTGTCAAGTCTTCTTCTTTTGTCACCGCACAAAAACACACGCGATTGGACAATTAAGTAATTAAAAAGCTGACGAGTGATTCTGAATGAAAACAAAAAGATGAGGAAAAAGAAAATGGACTGTGTGGCGACAGTGGCCCTGAACTAATCCATCCACGCGTTTTTTATTTGACATC
>NC_085004.1:22616818-22619318 GCF_963854185.1 Sardina pilchardus | reverse complement strand
TCCTCTCTCTCTCTCTCTCTCTCTCTCTCTCTCTCTCTCTCTCTCTCCCTCCCTCCCTCCCTCCCTCGTCCTGCCAAATGTGCAGGTTGTGTGCATCTCACCTTGGCAGCGCTGCTGACACAACCAGTCAGGCGCACCCGTAACAGCTCTGTTAGCCCGGCACCTGTTATTGAACAGTCAGTTCTACAGAGAGGGCCCGGAAAACTCAATTGTAATCTCCATGGTGTCACAGTGGTGAGAGGTAGTAATTCCACATAGCACTCACACTCTCACTCACACTCACACTCACTGAGCAGCACACAGGCCCACTCACACGCGCCTGCTCTGAATGGGTTTTTTTTTGCGGATGTTCACTGCTATTTCATTATTACATTATACAGTCGATTTTTACATTTCGTGGTCACATTTGTATCCACAGACAGTCACACCATAGGCTCACTATAGAACCAGTTCATCTGTCTGTGCAGTTTTGTAATTCTATCAGACAGATTAAGTGCTTGATATGAGCACTTTACTTATGGAGTTGTTACTGTAACATGGAGAACTTAATAATGTCCTTAATGGAGATATTCAGTCAACCTCCAAAATTAAGGGTGAGAAACACAGCCGCAGCCGTGACAATAACAAGAGGTGCTTTGAAGCCGTTAGGCTCGTCTCTTGTCTTGTCTCAGCCGCGTCTAGTCGCTCGGTATCTCACGTTTTTATTTATTCATCCATTCTGCCCCTAATCTGGTATAAATATGGAGACGCAGGCGAATAATGGCACTGTAATTCATTTCCAATCCAATCACTCAGGATGCGAGCGTGAGCGACAGCCGCTGCCTAGCCCGGCCGCCCGCTCGCTCTCTCGCTCGGCTCACCCTGCCACCCAGCTGCAGCGCAATCGAAGTGGATTAAACCTGTCGCACGCTTCCACGCGTCGCCGCCGTCGTGATCAATCTATTAAAAAAATAAAAACAACAACAACGACACTAAACATAAATCTGATATTGTTGTTCGAACACTTTTAATAACATAGATTTGAATATTGCCTTGTGCATTGGAGTGATTTATTGGTGAAAAAGTGCTATCAGGCTCATATACGCCTGGGCCCTGGTGGTCTGCCAATAATGCCATTAACCGCATTGTTCAAAGTCATTATGCATTGGGAAACACAATAATAATTGCGAAAGTACAAATGTGAGATTTCTCTGGATAAGCTAATTGCTTTCACTAGCCATGTTATTAGAAATGGCCGGTCCCAGTTGTAAAAAGAATATATGACGCCTATATATACAACACATTACATCCGCCACATCCAAACACTCTCTCGCTCTCTCTCTCTCTCACACACACTGACACACACACACACACACATACACATACAAAACCACCACCACCACCACCGCCACCACCACCTCCTTCTCACATAGACTTCTATTCCTCCCTCTTGAATTGGCTTAGCAATTTCCTCAAGCTCACAGAGAGGCGTTTGCCAAATGGCTCCTATGAGTTATTAAACCTGGGAGACAGGTGCCATTGAAACAATATGGCATGCCACCCAGATTGTGCTGACCTGGCCCTTGCCAAAGGCCTAGTGCATTCAATTAGCCTTAAGAGGTGTGGATGGCAGCCCAGTTTTTAAGAACCATCCCAAACCATGCTATACATCACTGTTATCTTTCCTCTCTTTCTTCCCCTCCTCCATTTAATCTGATTTGGAAGGGAACGTTGGGAGGAATGGCTGTAAATGAGAGGTTAACTAATGTGCCAGAAGCATTGGTGGGAAATCTGCATCTGCCTTTGGGAATATCTGCA
Organism: Sardina pilchardus; assembly: GCF_963854185.1. Lineage (NCBI taxonomy): Eukaryota > Metazoa > Chordata > Actinopteri > Clupeiformes > Clupeidae > Sardina > Sardina pilchardus. The sequence continues at coordinate 22,617,521 of NC_085004.1, read as the reverse complement.
GATCATTTTGTCCAATGAATCATTGTGCGGCTTCCAATTTGTTCATTAATCACCTGATAGCTATATTAAATCTATAGTGAATAGCATATCTAACTTTGGGGCACTGCCGAGCACACAGTAGGATTTCAAAAGTTTTCGGTTTACTATTGCATAACCACTTTACCACTGTAAGAAGTCATACACATTACACAGCTTTGATCTATTTTGGATACAAACACGGGTAATTAACCATAAAGTGTTAATGGCTAGACTTTATGTGAATGTAATAATCGTTTTATGTGAGGCCAAAGAAAGCTTTAAGTTCCTCTCGGGCTCTTACACCCCGGCCAAGGTTGCCTCTATGTCATGAATTCACAGCAGACTAGGCCGTATATACTGTAGTGGCATGTGATATAATCCCAGTTGGGTTTCAGACACAGCGTAATATGCATATGTTGATGCAAATCTGAAGATCAGCCTCCTCACCTGTTAATCTCTTCATGTATGATGAGCAGCCGAGGCATCCAAACACACAAACACCCATCTGCTTATGTTTGAACAGCCCCCAGCCTCTGAGACAAAGCCTTTGAATGATCAAAAAAAACGATTGTTTGATTGTGACAACAAAGACAGAGAGAGAGAGAGAGAGAGAGAGAGAGAGAGAGAGGGACAGAGAGAGAAAGACAGAAAGGGAGAAGAGAGAGAGGGGGGTTGCTAAATGAGT
>NC_085004.1:22606818-22611818 GCF_963854185.1 Sardina pilchardus | reverse complement strand
AACATTCTTTATGGAGGTGAGAAGAATAACAAAAAGGCTACCGAAAGCTCTCCAAAAGCTGCCATTAATATCCATTTACCTTGAAAGATTTAGATAGTGGTGACAGCCAGTGACTCAGTATCTGAAATGGCATGTCTGAAATATCAGGGAGCTGTATTTGATCTGTGTAGAGAAGGCAGAGTGTGTGTGTGTGTGTTTTTATCGTCAAGTGAGGCTGCCTGCTCCTCTGTGTTAGCCTGATACAGATGTGCAGGTAGCCTGAGTTGGAGGCAGAGTGATGAACTTTCAGGAATCATTAATCCAGCCTGAAAGAAAAGGGAGATCTGGAGAGGAAAGACATAGATAGGTGGCCAGAGCTGAACAGATGGACCCACTTTACCACAACAAGCGTTCTCTCTCTCTCTCTCTCTCTCTCACTCTCTCTCTCTCTCACTTTCTCTTTTTCCCTCGTTCGCTGGTGGTTGGACATTTCAGCGGTTGAGTGATGCTGGCCATCAGCGCATTGCGTGTGCTGTAAAACAGTCATCCGCTGACAGATTGACTGAGACGACCAGCTCCTCAATCACCAGGGACAGAGAGGAGGAGAGAGAGAGAGAGAGAGGGAGAGAGGGAGGGAGAGGGGGGAGGACTGGAAAACAGCAAAAAAGAAAGAGAAGGGAAGGAAGAGAGAGAGGGACGGGCCTTGAGAAATAGAGGCAGATCACAGGCAGTTAGCTGGGGCTACAGAGAGGCACAGTGAGTCTATAGAAACTGGTCAGTGAGGGGATATTTCAAATGATTTGGTCTCTGTGTCGGTTTTCCTGAGGGAAATACCATCCAATAGGAACTATCAAATTATTGCCAAAATATGGCATTGCTGAAAAAATAACAAATGGCAAATTACACAATGGCCTTCTGTCGCCTGCATAGATACAGTTATACTGTGCATCATGTGACAGAATGCACTTGATAAGTACATTTCAAACCAAGGTCAAGCAAATATTTTTTTTCATCAGTTCGGCTGCAAAAAGACCGATGAAACGTTTCATCATGAAACGAAAAAATAAAATAAAATAAAAAATAAACAAAAAAAATCATAAAGAAGAGAAACAAGAAAACAGGACTTGTGAGAGTTTCTCAAACCCAGCATGCTTTTGTGTCATTTGTGACAGCTGTTGATTGAAAAAGCAGAAACTTTTATTGGGTCCAGATGGTCGGCGTCAGTGACAGACTGAGCGAGCTGACTCCTCACGCCTCTGCCATGTGGTTCCGTTCATGACAGGAATTAAAATGCTCCCTCCTTTCTTCATTTCTCAACACCCAGATTAGAATGGAGAGCAGAATTATTTCTCAGGGATAATGCACTATAATTACTCCACAGCTTGCTCTGTATTTCCCTTTTTCCCCCTAGTTTTTTTTCTTCTTTCTTTCTTTCACCCCTCCTTTCCGTAAGATCATTAAACATGTTTTCTGCTGCAGCATTTAGCCACTCGAGAGTGAAGCTCGAATGGAGCTCTCCTAACAATGAAAGTATATGTCATGTCATCGTCAAGTTGTAGCACTCTTAACACTCAGTCACAGAGAGTAATGTTGTTTGGCACTGAATGATGGGGTGTCCCATCATAGGCCAACCGACTCACCCTAAAAGATGTGAATTCCCCACAGATTTTACTATATGTTTAGGATCGAAAGCTCATTGCTCTGAGGTTGCATCTGAGGAAGTGTCAGGCGTGATTGGTGCAGAAAGGTTAAATCTGTCACTGCCACTCAACACATCTTGGCATATTTACAGTAACTCTAAAGATAGGCACAGTAACCTACGAGAAAGCTCAATTAACCCCACGTATTAACCACACTGCGCTGAATGGATCGGCATGCATTGTTCTGTTAGCACTTCTGGTGACTAAATGGGCTCCCACTCCATCCCACACACACACTTTCTCTCTCTATCTGTCTCTCTCACACATGCTCACACATCAAATGAAAAAGACATGGCGTCACTCGGAAGTGCCTTTCAGACGAACTCGGCTGAACCTTGCAGGTGAAGTGAAAAAGACGTAGGCTTTTGACTGCTGATGCTGGAGAGAGGGCAACTGGTTAAGCAGAATCGTCTCCTCCACCTCACTTCACTCGCGAAGTGCAACCAGGTTGTGATACCAGGCCTGTCTGTCTGAACAAGTAGAGGCCTGTAAGCTGTGACCTTGACGGCTCACCTCTGACCTTGTAGTATGCAATGTGTTTGGCATGAGCTCAGACAGAGCTGGCAGAGACAGATTATGAATGTTTCAGTGCTTCTCCTCCACGCCGTCTCCTCCACATCCTGGTGCTGCTGCCACGGTTACGTTGATGCTGTCTGTTTGCCCCCTCCTTTGACTTCATGTGTTGTTTTGGATCTTTTTTTCCCTCCTTTTTTTGCTAAATGAGCTGCGCTACTCATATGGTCTAGCAAGTCTGGCAAGAGAGCTGTTTCTAAATCGCTCCATCAGCTTTCATTTCATTTTTAGTTCCTCTTTTCCTTTTTATTGTACTTATTTCATATTTTGTATATCCGTACAAAAGATGTGCAATTTAAAATGTAATATATTATATTTTATGTCCGAGATTATTCTGGGTTTATTAAGTGGACGTGTTTTATGTTCAATACCACATGATTATTCATGACCCCAGACTAAAGTCCACCAGTTGTGTATTTCAACAGATACTAAACTATTTTTGTCTTTTATTTGAATAAGAGTCATTCAGTGCTTAAACATCTTCACATGTTGGCAGTCTTTTTTTGACACGCAAACCACAACATGTTTCAGGATCGGCGGCAGTGCCAGTCTTTGCCCCAGTTTTGAATAAATTACCAAGGGGAAAATCAATGTGTGGTATGAGCCAATTGTTTGCATGTGGAACTTGAGAAGCTGTTTCTGATTTGGAGAAGAAAAAGTATGGTCTGAAAGACTTAGAATAGTCGTTCGCAAATGTAAATACGTTCACTCTGTCGTCCATGTCAACATGCTAGAGTCAAATCACTTGCAGACCCAAAAGGTCTATTTGGCTTTTTGTGTTTTGGATTTTTAATCCCCCCTTTCTCCGTGTAATTCAAATTTCCATTGAAATGAGCTGCCAGACCACAAGAACAGTAGCGCTGCAAATGTACTGATGGAAATATTCTAGTGAACTCAAACCTTCCCGAATAGTTTACCAACGTATGCATGCATGTCCCAATACTGGAAATACACACTTTCACGGTTCCAGAATATATCTGGCCTCTGACCAGAACACACACACACACACACACACACACACACACACACACAGTCGAAAGCTACATTTCTATATTAGTTTTGTATCTTAAATTAACGTCCTAGAAAGAACCGGGAATGTGCATAGGACAATTATACAGTGCACAAGATATGCACATTATTGCAAAGGCATTTCCACACATTTAAAGATGCATATCTGCATTGACTGCCAAATGAAAAATCCTACAATTATAATAATTGTAATTGTATTTTTTTAAGAAAATAGTAAGACTCAACAAGGTCATGTCATGTCATGTGCACTATTTGGCCATCTGGACAGTTAACACATCTTAACTTCTGGTACTTAGCTTCCTTTTTACCTATGGACAGCTCGCTGAAAACAAATTGGATTGGAAATCCCAGAGGGTGTAGTATGGTGTAGCCATCATCGCCGCATATTCTATAAATACTGTGATGTGATTGGGCAACCTACGTCCCCACTGTGGTCTGAGCAGCAGTAAATTGGCCTGCAGGAACAGAGGCTGACTATTCCAGCTCCCAAAATACCCCCGAATTAGGGAAGATAAGGGCGGTTCACATTTTTCTGGAAATTTCCATGCAGTATCCCTTTAGACACTGCCAAATGTGAACCTGCCAGCACACTCATAACACCCCCCCACCTCCCCCACCTCCCCCAAATGGCTTCTTAAACAGCTATCTTTCCCAGGATGCAAAAATCCATGCGCACCGATAGATAAACAATGTACACGAAGATAAAGATGTACGTCCCGACTAATGTACAGTGCATACTGTATGTACATCCAGACTAATGGGGAAAGGAGGGAAGCAGCCAGGGCAGGAGTTGAGCAAGAGTGTGTGACCTGTACTTTTTCACCTGCTCCTGTCCTGCTTAATTACACACAGACACACACAGCTGTGCGGCGTGTTTGTTTTTGGGAGGTTGACTCAGGGCAGGCCGTCATTAGCTCTGTTGGTTTGGCTGGAGAGAGCTGCTCCTCTGGGTCCTCCCTGCATGCGCACCCATACGGCTGTGGGGAGGAGGAGGAGGAGGAGGAGGAGGATTGTGGATTTTTGGTGGGGTGAGGCAGCACGCATGGAGTATGAAGTTCAACACTCTGCAGAAAAAAAGAGAGGAGAAAAAAAAGAGAAAGAAAAAAAAACGCCAGGCTCAGATAAAGTGGAAGGTCACTAGGAAATTTCCAACGGGCCCGGTGCGCGTTCCGTGTGCCGTGCGTGTTCTGTTAATCTTCGCCTCGGCGTGTGGAAAAGATCAGCCTGTTCTCAGGGTGTCCTAGCGTCTTTCTGTTTCGGTTTCTCATCATCTCATCGCTTTCCTCTGCAGACTCCTCTGCACGTCGGCGGGTCAGGACGCTCCATTCCCGCTCCACCCCCCCCTCCCCCGCCATTACGGATACGGCGCAGTATTGATCGGCGCGTGCGGCTTCGTTTTCAATGCCACGCGCTTTGGCATGCACGGAAGCACATCGGCATGCGTTCATATACAGATCTGCAGCGGCGAAAACGGCAACACCCGGAGATTTTTTCTTTTTTCATTTGTTCATTTTTCTTATTTTGTTACTTCGGCTTTGTTGAGATTACCATCACGACACTGATCAGTCTCTTTCTCTCTCTCTCTCTCTCCCTCCCTCTCTCTCTCTCTCTTCCTATCTCTATATCACTTGCTGTTTGAACCACAGCCATTTGCACAGCAGGAAGCGTCACATCCGTGCACGATAAAGGGGAAGGCCCCACATCAGTGACCGCTGTTCA
>NC_085004.1:22601818-22604318 GCF_963854185.1 Sardina pilchardus | reverse complement strand
TCCAATCAGTTTTGATATAATTGCCACCGTCCTTTAAGAGCCATGTAAATCAAGGGAGAAGATTCAAAAAAGCAAAATGGCTCAATAAAGAGCTGAGAGGCAAAGATCAAATATTTTTTTTAATTTTATTTTTGTGGTCCTCAAGTAGCAGAACACTTTAATTTAAGGCAGGCAGGCTTTTTAATATCCCACTTTCTAATTATTAAAAAAAATATATTAAATTAAAATATATTAACTTTTAGCAATTAGAAAAGTGAGGACAAACTTCAGATAATTAAACATCAGTGGTACAATAGTAAGAAGAAAATATGTTGTTTATAAGCAGATATTTAATTGCTCACATTTTGTTTTTGTTTGTAGCAAGAAAGGCCTCTGATTCCCTTTATTTGATCTTATATGATCGCCGCGCTCTGTTCAAAGGACCAACTGGTTTATGTATAAATGTCAAGAAATGCTCTTCATAATTTTGGCTAAAATACAGTGTAATGTGGCATAACTGGCATATGTGATGGAGTTACGTGACACTTAGCTATGATTGGAGGGAATGGAGCATTTATAATGACAGGAAATCTCATATACAGTAGAGCGATGCACACCCCCTCACAAAATACACACACACACACACACACACACACATACACACACGCAAATACACACCTCTCTATGTCTCTCTCTTTAACACACATCACCTTCCTTCGCCTGTCTCCTTCTAATCCCTCCATCACAGCAATATATTGAAACTGACGCTGCATTAAGGTGATTAGAAAGCTGGGGCAACATTCAGAGGGAAAGCTTGTCTTTGTGTTCAAAGGAGAGAGAAAAAAAACAGAAAGGATGTGAGTAAACAACTTATTATTCAACCATTACTCTCCTCCGGCTTAAAATAAGTATTTCATGCAGATTGACATCATTTTGGTCCCAAACTAAAATGTAGACTCGTTATCAGCTGCAAATAGACCCTGGGTTGTAGAATACCAAACTTCTCCTCTAATGCACTCACAGGTGTGCAGAAATATAACCAAGCCTGGGCATGAGTGTGCGCATGAGGGCACACACACACACACACACACACACCCACAAACACACACACACACACACACGTACACACACAGGGAGAGAGGAAGGGAGAGAGAGAGAGGGAGAGTGGGATGACTTCTATAGATGTGCTGTATATGATGGGAACCAGGCCTCAGTTACAGAGCTGAACGCAGCCAAGAATGGATTAGTGGTTGAGCCCGTGGCTGAGTCCAGGATAAAGCAATGTGTCCACCGAGTCCAACATGCAATGCGGTATATACCCCCATACTCTCACATCATGTACTACGATGTACATCTCAATCCCACAACATGACTGGGTGAGGAAGACCTCTGTGTGCGATTGTGTGAATTGATTTTAATGTCTGCTTGTTTTGTTTGTGTGGGTGGATTGCGCTATGAGTGTGTGTGTGTGTGTGTGTGTGTGTGTGTGTGCTTCCGTGTGAGTGATGAGAGGTGTGAAGTGTGAGGTCTGTGAGAATGCAGTATACTGTAGATAGTGTGAGAATACTGTACAGATGCAGCCCAGGGGGCGAGGTGGTGGGGTGAGGTGTGGTGGTGTGTGGGAGGGTCAGCTGATCAAGGTTGCTGGTCTTTGGACCTTGTCCGGCAATCCAGAGGGAAATTGATCAACAATAAAACGGTTCCAATACAAGCAATCGAAGGCTCTTTGTGATGGCTTCCCTCAGGAATTTGATTTCTCTCTAAAACACATCAATCTCAGATACGGCAGCTTCAAACAGAAGAGCCGCCTTTGTCAGGGATCGCCCTCTTTTTTTTCTCCTCCCCTCTCCTTTCTATTCCTCTTTCACTTTTTTCCATGTTTCTCTCCATGTTCAAGTGCTGTCATCTGGATCAATTTCCTTGCTGCCCGTCTGTCAATCTGTCTGTCTGTCTGTCTGCGGACACACTTCTTCTCCCCGTGGGACGCTCCCAGAGCCACCTTGGGTGGTCCTCTGCACCGGTGCTCAAGTTCCCTTGTCAACAACAACCAGAGAGCTCCCCCGCCTCTCTCACAGACGAGCCTCCCCACCACTACCACCACCACCACCTTCACCACCACCATCACCACCAGCCTCCACCCCTCCCCACCCGCCTCCCCTATAGCAGCGACTCTTTTTTGCGGAGGTGGAGGAGAACGTGTCACCTCACACTTCCTGTTGCTGAGGACTGAGGGCTCGTGTCAGTTGATATCACAGGATCTGGCGGCGGCAGCGGCGGCAGTGGGGGTGGGGGAGGGATGATCGGGTGGAGGGGGGGGGGGGTATCAGACAAGTGGCCCTCCTCCTCCTCCTCCTCCTCCTTGTCCTCCGCAAAGCCACTCAGCCCAGGTGTAACCATTTCAGCTAATTGCCTCATTAATGATTAACTGCCCTGAGCCTGCTCCAGCACTTCGCTGTGGGGAGCAAATTGTTCACATTGGTTTGGCCCGGTCAATTATTGATGAGCCAAGCAGGCTCCGGTG
>NC_085004.1:22566818-22599318 GCF_963854185.1 Sardina pilchardus | reverse complement strand
CTGTTTAGCAAAGCACTTCTTCAGGGGACAGCGCACTTCATCTCCTGCATGTTAAACAACACCCGGGCCTCTTTAGGAACTGCTGCCATTTTGTCGTGGTTGTGGTGGTGGCGGCGGAGGAGGAGGTGCGAGTTCATCAGTGAGCACGGGAGCTGTTTAAAGGTTTACACAGAAGCCCTTTTCTGGGGGAGTCCTCTGCTTGGAAACATGAATCAACTTCATGGAAGCGCTGCCCACCAGAGGGGCTGAGCTTAATTGAAACTGAAAATAGAGTCACCCTCGGGGCGGCCAACGCTGTCGCTCCTCATCTAGGAGCTGTGCATGTGTGTGTGTGTGTGTGTGTGTGTGTGTGTGTGTGTGTGTGTGTGTGTGTGTGTGTGTGTGTGTGTGTGTGTGTGTGTGTGTGTGTGTGTGTGTGTGTGTGTGTGTGTGTGTGTGTGTGTGTGTGTGTGTGTGTGTGTGTGTGTGTGTGTGTTGGAGGACTCACAGGGTGGTCACCGCAACGTTCTCGACTCTCATGAGAACAAGAGAGAGGTGAGAGAGACAATGCAGACCAGCCCCCCCCCCACACACACACAAAACATCCAGAGTTGAGTCATGTTGCATCAGTGCGGCCTCGTATAAATGGGATTAGGAGGGCTGCGGTGGTGGAGAGCGACACTCATCTCACGTTCGTTCTTTTCAGTCCCACTCTTGTTCACATGGGCACAGGGGGGAACCTGCAGATGGGTGCTGTGAGTCATGCCTTTTAAAACCCTTCTGTTTTTCTCTCTCCCCCTCTTCCCCTCCCTCTCTCCCTCTATCTCTCTCTCTCTCTATCTTTCTCTCTCTCTCTCTCTCTCTCTCTCTGTCTCCACAGATAACATGGCAGCGGAATGCCGAGGCAGACCCATGGCACAGGGCCTCCCACAAAGCACAACCTTTCGAAAGAAAAAAAAAAAAAACAAGAACCGCCCACCCACCCACCTAAGCCCAAATCAACCCTGCTGAAGAAGATGCAAAGAGAAGTGAAGAAAGACCCACCCTCCCCTCGCCCACCTCCTCCTCTGACTCGACCCCTCCCTCCATGGCACCCCTCTGTGCCTCCTCCCTGATCCACTTCTTCTCTCCTTTATTTTACCTTCGACCTTTTTTTATAGAAAAAAAACAACAAAAACAAAACAAAACAAACCAAAAAAGAACAAAACAACAAAAAAGAACACATACATCAAGAGAGATCTGATTATATCAAGACCATTATTAACTGGAAATACTATTTTCTCTTCAGGTGAGACTGTTTCATGCATGTTACTGTAACAAAAAAACATCTAGACATCCATTTACCTCATCGTAAGGGAACACTCTGTGAAGACTGACCTCAAGCGCGTTTTCAGTGACTGTAAATATGACTCTTCACCGCTCTGTTGCCACTGTCCGACGCAAACTCTTCGAAACCCATGTATATGCCCCACGCTGTATATTTTTCCATTGGTGTGAATGGATTTGTTCCTGTTCTTCTGTCGCCGGAGTCATTACTTTATGTTGACTATTAGCATAGAAAAGAACGTCTTCCAGAACTATACCCAATGTGTGATGTACAATAGCATGGACAAATAAAAATGTAGTGCATTTCCCAGCAGCATTCCTTGTAGATTTAAACCATGAGTAAATAGAAACTCTTACATATCTTAGTTACTCATTTCATGATGCCAACAAATACATTTTTAAGGATCTGTATATTTACGTAATATATAGACATTATTAGATTGTCACTTATTATAGTTTGAAACTGGCTGCCCTCCAAGGTTAATGTAAAATAACATTTGGATAGATTTATATACATGTGATAGAAGCTTAATTATGACCATTTTATAAATGGTCAGGGCCCAAATTGACATAATATTGTAGTAGATTGAGGGTTGCTTATAAAGTCTAGATGACTCTAACTTGGAGTTTAAGGCTTTTAAATAAAAAATTAACACATAGAGTAGGAGAGACAAAAGCAGATGTATCTGTATATGGGTGATCTTAACCTTATACCTGTGTCCAAAAAGTCATGACTCCTCAACAAGGAACCCTACACTCGGAATGGAATTATTTTTATCCTTTGTCTTTACTCCTATCCTTTTTTTTCCTGATTTGTTTCCATTCTCTGTCAGTTATTCCTTTGTGGTTTCATGATGTTGGAGGACCTTCAGCCACTTGTGGCTCCATTGATTCTGAGAGGGAGCCTTTATCCAGGATTAGCAATAGACGAGTGATCCTGAACCTCCCTCTGCCCAAATCCAATGAAGCAAACCAACACGCTTCAAGGCAACGAACTACGACTCCGAACTTGGCTGCTGGAATGGAACAAGAACAGCAAAACACACATCACCTCAACCAGGATTTTAAAAGCCTTTTCTTTTTTTTTCTTCTCTATTTATTTATCTCTCTCCCTCTCTTTCTTTCTTTCTTTCTATCTCTCTCTCTCAGTCTCTCCCTGTCTTTGTTGTACAATAAAAGACAAAAAAAGAGAAACATGTCACCATGGACAGACATTAAGACATGGACGGTTGCTGCTGTGTGCAGCCACACTTGGTGTGGCGAGCGTAGAGCCTCTGCATGAAATGCACGCAACGCGAGATGACCATGAACGCAGCATCGTCATCCTCCTCCCACGCCCCTGAGACCCCCCCCACCCCCACCCCGCCCCGCCCCATCCGTCTGCATCCTCCTCTACCTCCATCTCCGCATCTCTGCCGCCCCTCCCCCCACCCCCACCCCCCAGTGACTCTGGCCTGGCCAGGCTCCTCGTGCATGAGTTCATACCTACAGTCCGTGAGGGGCAAGAACTGGGTCCGTCTATTCTGCTTTGGCTGGAACCACTAAGCAATGAGACTTAACCACAAAACACCACGAGGGGACGCAAGGGGGGATTTATGATATTGTAAATAATGTAAATTTCTCACTTGTACAGAGAGAACTTTTTAGCTGTGATGGCTGTCCTGCACGCTGACTTAGACGAGAGAATAGTAGCATGGACAGCAGTGTCTTATTACTGGCTTGGGATAGGAGAGAAAGTCCAGCAACCCATAATGTTCCAACACAGCACTGTAAACGGATGCAGTGTCACCAAAAAAACCCCGGCAAATCTCGAGTAAGATTTCTGACCAACCTGCCTTTCAAGCTATGCAGACAGTGTGTTTTGGTTTCCTGAATTACATCAATTACGGAGTATGACCCTGTCCAACTTGTGTTTTTAAAACAAAAAACCTCAACCAAAGAATGAAGGCAGAGCTTTTCATAATAGCAAAAGTCCAACTGCGCCGGTCACGAAAGCGGTGAGGGCGCCTCGCCGAGGACTGTCAATTTGTGTGCCGTTCATAGGGATTATCTCAAAGAGTCCACCCAGGCTGCCAGAGCGCTTGCACTGAATTTGGCTTAGCAACCAGCACACGACGATAGCCAGACTTTCTCTAGTTAGGGAAGCACATTGCTAATTCTGAAGTAAGGAAAGCCAAACTGAGATATGATTTTTCTTTTATTATTATTTGATTTTTTTGGAGGGGGGCGAGGGGGGGGGGGGGTAGGTCTTCTCTCCTCTACTGTTCTCTGAGCTTGTTTGAGTTTTGCGCGAGCTGCAAAATCTCTCCTGAACCTCGGGCACCTCTGCTGGCACGGCTGCCCCCCCCCTGGATGTGGGCCTCGGTGACCTCATGCCCTCTACTCCTGGCAGCGTCGGCGCTAATGAGACTGCCGGCTAAAGGGAAGCAGATGTTTTGGCGAGCGTGTAAATACCTGGTGTCCTTCCACTCCGCCGAGCTTCTCATCCCGGCCTGATGCAGCTGCTGCTGCTGCTGCCGCCGCTGAGGCCCACTACTGGGAGAGGAGTCGGGGGGGCCAGCCTGCTTCTGTCCCCAATCTCAGTTCTCTTCATGATAGTTCAGTTCATGTTAACTTTATTGTATTTATGTACTGTAAGAGAAAAGGAGGAAATAGTGTTTTTTTGTTTATTTGTTTGTTTGTTTTCTGTTCTGTTAAAAAAAAAAAAAATCATAATTTTATTTTTTTTAAATTTGCATGATGCAAATATGAAACTGCATTATTTTGATTTAACATCAGACATTACATGTTACAAAAGGCGTATCTGATGAACCTGAAATGACTGACATATCTTTGGTGGCTGTTAGCTGCAGAGTATTGTGGAGCAGAGTTAATTATCACCAGATCACCAGACAATTAGACCTTCTTCCAAATATTCCTGTGGAAAAGTCAGAAGCATTTTGAACTGGGACAAATGAAGTCCTAATAATTTCAACATCATATAGAGGGGTGAAAAAGTTTTTTTTGTCTTTTTTTTTTTAATCCACACCAGCATGATGCAAACTAATGGCTTCCTTTGCCTCTATCTTGCAGCAAGATTTTTATTATTATTATTTATATATATTTCCAAGCGCCAGGTTTCTTTTGATGTGTGCGTTTCGCTTCCCCGCCTTTGGCCATCCCGTCCATAAATGCCACATCAAAAGAGCCTGTCCCCCTGGGCCTCTACCTGGCGCACCGCTGATAAGTAAACGCAGATCTGAAAGGCAGACGCATTACGGGACAAGTCCGTCAGGAGCTGATGATTCGCCGGCGCTTGTTAAAAAGGCAACATGTTGAGGTACTGTTGATCTCTTTAAGTTGAAAGTGTCTCTTTTTTTTTCCCCTCTCAGGAAATTGAACAAAACGAACCATTCTTTGAGAGTGTGAACTGAAATTCTTATTTATTTTATTTTTTTTAATTTTTTTTTCTTCTTCACTGGAACATTTCAAATTAGACGGAGCACAAGTTCAAAGCCTGGCCTTGAGATACATGTAAGCAGTCGGTGTGTTTCAGAAAAGAATCGAAATTAAGCGTCGACTCGTGGCCCGCCCTCGATAGAACGCAGCGGCACTTGGTAGTGAGCCTGCAGCGCTTTATGCAGTACAGAAAAGTCCTTATCTAAACAACAATATGTAAACAGACATGCAACGTAATGGGATTGTTCAGTGTGCAAACAATAAGCTGTTAGTGTAATCACAGGTCAAAGATATATTACCCCGAGGGGCAGAGCAGAGGTATATTAACATGATGGATAGTTCAGAGAGAGGGAGGGAGGGAGTGAGGGAGAGAGAGAGAGAGAGATAGAGAGAGAGAGAGAGGGAGGAATAGAACGTCGGTGAGTGGGAGGTGTGCCTGTTTAGCACAGCTTTCAGGTCACCCGACCCTTCCCGGCCTCCCTCTCTTTCTCCCTCCCTGTCTTCTCTCTCTCTCTCTCTCCTTCTCTCTCTCTCTCTCTCTCTCTCTCTCTCTCGTGTCTCTGTCTGCCTGTTCTTCTCCCACGCACACCACCGCTCCATTTAATCAGGCCACAGCCCCCTGTCCCTCACTCCCCAGTCAGACGTTTGCAAGCTGTCGAGGCAGAGTAACTCATCAATCTCCCCGCGAAGAGAGTTGGCCAGGAGGTGGAGGGGGGAATGGGCCCAGAAGCTTGTTTTTGGATTAGGCAAAGAGGGTTGAGTGGGGAGGTGGAGGGCTAATAAGGGACCATCACAGGCACAGCTTGGAGAGTCATTTGTCAAGATGAGGGGATGGACCCCCCCCCAACCCCCCCCCCCCTAAATAAGAAGAGCAGGGGCAGACGTTGTAGGTGGACCCTCCGGTCATAAGGTTAGAGGCCAGGGTATTACAACTCCGTCCAGTTCTCATTTTGGATACCTCTCTCTCTCTCTCTCTCTCTCTCTCTCTCTCTCTCTCTCTCGGTCTTTCGAGTGCGGATGATGTGTCCGTTCCCCCCTGCGTTGGGTTAATCATCAGTGGCCGTTCTAAGTATCGCGCTTCATTTGAAGTGTTGTCTCAGCGTGTCTGGCTAATGGCCATGCTGCTGGAGCTGTGAACGGGGCCCTGTAGGGGCGAGATGTGCAGGCGGACAGGTAAACAGTCACCCGGGAGACCGGCGAGAGGGTCCTGCTGATACAGGAGGAATTAGGCGCCAAGGGCCAATACTGTTACTGAGCAACCGTGATGTAACACAGAGACCTTTCCGCAGTGGACCAAGAGAGCTGGCCTAAGCATACGCACCTGGACACTCTCTCACACACACACACACACACACACACACACACATCGACGCACAAGCAGATGCACATGTACACACACACACTCATGCACGCACACACACACACACACACACACACACAGACAGACACACACACACACACACACACACATCGACGAACAAGCAGATGCACATGTACACACACACACTCATGCACGCACACGAGCACACACACACACACACACACACACACACACACACACACACGCACACAGACATCGACGCACAAGCAGATCCACATGTACACACACACACACACACACACGAGCACACACAGGCACGCACATCCACACACATACAGTCATGCACACATACAGTACAGGTACACACACACACACACACACACACACACATACACAGGCACACACACACACACACACACACACACACACACACACACACACACACACACACACACATCGACGCACAAGCAGATGCACATGTACACACACACACACACGAGCACACACACACACACACACACACAGGCACGCACATCCACACACATACAGTCATCCACACATACAGTACAGGTACACACACACACACACTGACACACACACACACACACACACACATACACAGCAACAGTCCAGTGCAACGCTCGTGGAGATTTTTAACCCATGGGGTTAGGAGCTAACTGCATGGGATGCACACAGATGTACTGTAGGCTACAGTAGCTATCAGTTTAGGAACACAAAGCTCCTACATCTCAACACCAGGAGGGCCTGTTCTCCACCCACACCCACACGTGTGCTCCCCACGTGCCGAGAGCATATATCTCTGACCCAGATTGGCCTGGTTAAGCAGCACGTTGTGTGATTTGGGGTTGAAGAGTGTAGATTAGGTACTGGTCTGGGGCAGACAGAGGGGTCATAAGGCCAGGGGGATTACTCTGCTCAAGTGCAGTCCACCCCCACACTCTAGTCTAGTCCACTATAATGGACCCCTCAAGCTCCAGTCTGGCCCTTGCAATCCTGTCCCTTTTTGCCTATCATCCCCAGTCTGCACATGTACTCCCTAGAAATCCAATGCATGACAGCAATAGCAATAGATAGAGGCTGACAGTGTGACGTGACTACAAGAAAGTGCCTCTGTTTTTTACTAGCGGTCTGTATCATATTAGGTCAACTTATCTTGATGTTACAGAGATATAACAACCTCTGCTGTGCCGGTACTATTCAACCTCGTCATTGTATAACTATATTTTTATTACTATCCAGTCAAGAAATGTGGGGAACTTCCTATTTTATGAAGTCTAGTCTTCCCATCTTCTAGTCATAGACGTGTGAAGATGAGTACACTGAGGCACCAAGATGCAGTGACCCAGCCTGGGCTACTGTGAGGCTAATAGCCAAGGGGGGCGACAGCCCGGCAAAGCCTGTTGGGGGGCCGAAGCAGAGGGAAGCGCCCCAATCTTCAGCCCCTGGAGCCTCCCAGAATGGGGATCGCCCTGCAAGAAGATTGGCCAGATTAGCTCAACAGCCCCAAATACAACTAATTGGCCAGGCTTGATCCCTGTTTGAACTCCGGAGTCAGGCTGATACTTGGTTTGACACGGGAGCTTGGGAGGAGTGAAATACGTAAAGAAAGGAGAGAGAGAGAGAGAGATTACATAGGTGCAGTACTGGCTCTGCCCCAACTCTGCTTCTCAGATGGAGTATCGTGACCAGCAGCAGATTTCATTTCCTGAATCTCGAGGGGGTTATTTGAGGGAAAGGCGATTCTCGAAAGGAAAAACACACACACACACACACACACACACACACACACACAGAGAGACTTCCCGTTCCCTGAAATAAATAAAACACAGACGATAAATTGCGCCCCGGAATAAATAATGAAAAAAAAAACAGGTGGCTTTTTTAGCCTGTGCTATTTAGCCATGCACTCTGGCACCTGACAGCTTGATTTAAGCTTTTATACCCACTCCTGCTCAGAGAGATGAGAGGGAGCAACAACAACACCACAAATACCTTATAATCACAGGAAAAGCCAGGAGACAACCGCAGGCAGACCCATTGATCACTTCACATGAAAAATGGCTACGCCTTGTTAACAATGGGTCAATGTTTTTAAAAAAAGAGAGAGAGAGAGAGAAGGGGGAAAAAACTTGCCATTTTGTCCATTAAAAGTTGAAAGGCCTCAAATGAGTCAACCAACCACAAACACCTGTGGTACCTTAAACACACACCCCTCACCCCCACCCCCCAACACACACACACACACACACACACACACACACACACACACACACACACACACACACACACACACACACACACTCACCCACACCAAATGCCCAATATAGCGCCTGGGTTTTAATAACAGTGAGGCACCTTTGCCAGTTAAAGAGGAGGCCTGTGTGCCCCAACAATGGGGAGATGGGTCATCACAGGGGGCTGGATCAGAGCCCAGCAGGCTGCCATCGAGCGACTCATGCTGGGAGACGGATGTAATCCCTCCGTATTAGAGCAGTGAAACGGCACGGTCCGCAAATCCCCCCTCTGGCACCCTGGAGAACAAAGAACAGAGAGAAAGAGAGAGAGATAGAGAGGGAAAAAAAGGGAGAGAGAGAGAGAGAGGCAGTGAGAGAGAGAGTACAGAATGGTTTTAGTGTGCGTGCAAACTGTTGAATAGACATCAATCACGAGAAAATCACAGAATGGAATGAGGTATAACAAAAAGATACATTTGTATCACGATTTTCCCAAGGATAATCACTGGCATTTTAACTCAAATTAAACGGCAAAATCCTTCCCAATCCTCATCGTCTGTGAAGAATGTGTTTTACATTCACAGGCTAACCATTCCCTTTCAAGGGGCTGAGACAAGAAAAGGCCGCAACTCCGGTTAAAATTAGGGTCAAGCTGTAATTTTCATCTTTTGAAGTGCGGTCGCCAGGGTACAATTAAAAAGTATTGCTCGCGCTGTAAAGCTGTCCCTCCGAGGACTCTGTCCTTCAGCCCAGGGTTAATTAGTGTTTTCCCTTTATTTCAATTTCACCGTTAAACGTCTGCTTTTATTTTACACATGGGTTTCAAGGCCCAGGCTTTTTGTTGATGCAGGAAGTAGGAGGTATCCTCTGAGGTACCGTAGGTTGTAGAAATGGGAGGGGCGGGGGGGTTGGGTTGGGTTATAACTATTGGGTCATATTGCCGAAGAGATTAGCCCCCCCACCACTTGGCCCGACTGACCCCAGTCACCGATAAGCTTTATGAGGTAGCGCATTAACATGCCCAGTCATCCGCCCCCCTCGTTCATCAAACACGCCGAACCGCTAACCGGCCCGGTACGAAGCGAGCTGGTCGCATACACTGACCTTAATTACAAACGGGATGGGTGGGTGTTATCTTTGTTCAGTTGAATGACACAATGAGCAATATATTAGCTTCAATGGCCGCAATAATGAGCGTGGCGCAACCTGCAGTGGAGATGCTCTCGAAATTAAAAAAGGGGGGTTTCATTTAGCCGTATCTTCCAAATGATTATTAGGTAGAGGCGCAGAAATGCAATGGACATGTGAATAATGCCAAATGGTTGTGTTTCAGTGTCTGTATTCCTGGAGAAATGGTCATGGGCTTTGAATGGCCCGCAGGATAAATAAAGAGGCCATTTGTTCAGGAATGGCTTTTGGAACATATCCGGATCTTAAGCTTTTTTTTGTTCTCAGTGACTCGGAGATCTGGTGACGCCACACAAATGGTTGATTACAGTCAATAGGCCTTGTCAATATGTCTTCCATGATAAATGGTAATAGCCCAGGTGTTGTCTTTGCACAGAGGGACCTGTGCGTGTTGATGGGCTACACAGAGAGGAGTGAGAGAGACAGAGAGAGAGAGAGAGAGAGAGAGGGGAGTGAGAGACAGAGGGAGAGGGAGAGAGAGGGAGGGAGAAGAAGGAGAGAGAGAGAGATTGCTTAATGTCCTTCACCAGCATGTTCTCTGAGCTCTTTTGGTGTTTGCATTTCTCGTCACGCTACAGTTAGTGCTGTAAATTAACCTCTCCGAGCCCTTGGTGCTCGTACTGGTCTTTTCAACCAGAGCATAACTGCATTATGCAACGCGCCGAGGAAAAGAACACGGTGTGTGTGTAGACAGTGGAAAACATATAGCTCTGGAGGGCTGTGCATTTTGTCATAAGGTGTGTTTTTGTTTGAGTGTACCTCCTCTTAAACATGCATGTCCTGTGTATTCAGCAAACTGTATGATTCTGACTTTTTTTTGTTTTCTGCTGGCACTGTAAATGAACAAAAAACATTTATCAATAAGAAAAAGGTAGATCGCTCTCTTTTAGTCCCATATGTGTACATAGTCTGTAAATACTCGACAGCTATGCATGCTGATATACTAGCAATTTGTTCAGGTACTTTTGTAATCCAGAATTCTCCTGTGGCATGTGTGGGGTAAAGAAAAAAGAACGAAAAAATAGTTATATCCATCAAAAAAATGGATATATGGTTTGTGAAATGACAACAGAACTCAGAAATAAATGTCTTTGCTGTTAACATTTCTTAAAGATGGTTCATCCATTAGCTTGCTGTTATTTCAGTGTGCTTCTGTATCATGGTTTTACTCTGAAGCCAGACAATGTTGATGCAAAAGCTCAATTCAGTTAATGATGTTCATGTTGGGGTATTGGTTTGACAGATATTGCTTTGTGCAGGATTGTATGACATTGATGTTTGTTTGCACTGTTCTTCAAATATCATCAGTTTCATATCTAAATGAAATGTTATTATTTCACTGTATTGAACATATACCTCATTATTCTTTAGCATATTAATACAGAATTATGGAGATTATGATTACGAACCCAATTTGGAATCTACCAAAAACAAAGAAAACATACTAATCACCAGCTTTAAAACAAGTATAGGCTAAATGCAAAAAGAAAGCTAACTTGAGTTAACATATAATTGAAAACATCATACTGTAAGCTTCCATTGGGATTAACACACACAAAAAAAAGAACTTTCTAGAACAGTGTGTTCACTGGCTTGTAGTGAAATCATTTATATCAGGGTTGGATTTGCCTGAACCAGAGCAATGGAAATCATTTAGTGAAAGTACAGCTACAGTAGGGCGGGGTGGTGATAAATTCTGTGAGAGTGGGGAACGGAAGGATAGATCATTGGAGGGTCTTTTTTTAGAGTGTTTCTTTTCCACCATTTAAGACGTGAAAAAAAAAACCCATGGTGACCATGATAGATGGCATTGTGTAATTTTTAAAATGTGTTACAGATAATTTAAATTTAATAAATAATCGTTGTAACAAGAGTAGCTGTCTGCTGTTGTCTTTGTAATCCCAGTGAATGATGAGGCCTAAACCCGGCACACAGAACACAGCAATAACGGTGGTGGTCATGAGTCACAATTTGCGCTCCCACAGACAGGGCCAATTGGGTGAAAATAAGCTCTCGCACATTCCACACTCTTCCCGATCTCCGCCACTCTACGTGCGGGGACACACACAAAGCCTCGTGGCAGGAGGTGGCCAACACAAAGGAGGATACCTCAGTGGGATGCAGTGACTCAGGGCCCATTGGGTGAGTCAGTGGCCCTAACCTGCACCAGGCCTGGGTGCCACCTCTGTTTCACCCCCCCCCCCCCCCACACACACACACACACACAGCTGCACAGAATGCCACCCCCCTGCCCCTCACCCCCACACACACATCCCAGCTGGCACACAAAGACAGACAAAGGGTTCAGTGCCTACATCAGAAAGGTTTATTTACAGGCTGTTAGACCCCAGCTAAGCTTGCAAAACCCCGAAATGTTGAGTAACATCATGACAATAAGGCCTAAAGGGGATATGGTGCCTACCAATGTCCACCCACTTATTGAATCAACCATGCACCGTAACAATGCGTGTGTGTGTGTGTGTGTGTGTGTGTGTGTGTGTGTGTGTGTGTGTGTGTGTGTGTGTGTGTGTGTGTGTGTGTCTATGTCTTTGTCTATGTGAGTAGGTGTGTGTGTGTGAGAGAGAGAGAGAGATAGGCCCCATGGACTATAAACATAAGATATAAATAGTCACAACACCTACATGTGGCCCATGCCTACCATAAAAAACTCTCTGAATTCATCAAGCACCCCACTCCACTGCAAGACCCACTTTGCATCTCTCCCTCCCAGCGGTCAGTCCTACAGACAGCAGTCAGTCCCCCAGCACTACACAACCCACAGACAGGTGCGCACACAGGTGTGTTGGCAGGTGAGACCTGGTGTAGAGGACGAGACAATGAGCTTCCCATGACAAGGAAAGCGCTCCCAAACTGCTACATCTTTCCTCTGCCCTTCTGGATCATTTGGAAGACCACCCGTTTGTAAATGGCTCCTACTCCAATAATAAAAAGCTTTTACAATGCATCCATTCAATACCCCACACAGTCGGTCTTATGAACTGGGACAGTTAATGATGTTTTTAGCGTCGTAGCATTGCACCGCTAATCAATTAGGCCCCTCCTGTTAATGGTTGTGTGAAGGTTATCAGACACCAGGACCATTAATTAAAACCCACTTTCACTGTGAGGAGAAGCGGGAGAGCTGGATGTGTTTGTAAGTTTAAATAAATCGCTTACAAGCGGACACATTCAATTAGTTATTTCATTATACCCCTAGGTGTAATCAATTTGCAAACTCGATAACAAAGTCAAATCAAGCTGTCAGCCAACTCAGGCCTGCATTTTTCAGAATGATTGAAGAGCACCTTTGTGAGGGACGAGACATGTTCCCATGAGCCTCCTGGCTTTTATTTCCCCCCTCTGCATAGTGTGCATGCGCCAGCCAGGGAAAGCACATCATTCTCATTTGAGTTGAAACACTACAATATGGAGACCTAAATGAATTACTGTCAGTCCCTCATGGCTTACACTTACATAATCATTTCTACTTACTTGAACGTGCATTGACATGCTCTATCTAGTACCTCAGACTAATTCCCTCACTCGCTCTTTCTGTCTCCGTCTCCTTCCCTCTCTCTCTCTCTCTCTCTCTCTCTCTCTCTCGCTCTCTCTCTCCTTCTCTCCCCTCATTGAGTGATATATGGTGGAAAAGAGAGCTCTCTTTCTTTTTAGTCCATCCCCTGCAGGCGTAGATAAACAATACGCTAGTGACACTCCTTCATCAGTCAAGACCCTCAATCTCTTCCCCTGGCCAGATAACATCAAGTGTGCGTGTCAATTGCCAAGTGCTGTCTGTCACACTTCAATGATAACCCAACACCGGGTGGGTGTGCATATGTGTGTGTGTGTGTGTGTGTGTGTGTGTGTGTGTTTGTGTGTGTGTGTGTGTGTGTGTATATGTGTGTGTGTATATGTGTGTGTGTGTGTGTGTGTGTGTGTGTGTGTGTGTGTGTGTGCAGGCCTCATGACTGGTCAGGGATTTGTATCAGGGGGAAGACAAGCTGGCCTAAGCGGTAAGAGTGGACAGTGAGCTATTATAAATAAAAGTGTTATAATTCTCTGCTCACAGCAGGGATGACTTTAGATCCATATAACTGTAAGTAGGAATAACTCTTCTGATGGTGGTTTTGGGGGTAAGGGGGTAGGGGGGTATGCATTTTTAATGAATTTTCAATTAGCTGAAAAAAATACTATGAGAAACAGCATGAGAGATAATTAGCAGAAATAGTATGAGAAAGAATTAAGTGCTGGACGTGTGAGGCGGATTCCTTGGAACTGGACTATTAATAACAATCATTCTGATAACGATCTCCCTCCACTGCACCAAAGAGAATGGGCACACTTCCTTGTCACGGCAGATGTTGGCCGTCTCTCTCCCACTGTCCAAGAGTGGGGACACTGTCCCCTGCCAGAGCGGCCTCCGTGTGACGAGTGTGTGTGTGTGTGTGTGTGTGTGTGTGTGTGTTCCCATGCGCGCGTGGTCATTAACTGCCAAGCTCTCGCCCCACACCAACGGGCCGCCAAGTTCATTAAGTGATGAAATCCTGGTCCACAATTACAACCCCCCTATCCTGACCCCTGCGGCACCTCGGATCTTTGACACCCATTTGTCCCGCGCTCATTTCCTCATTGTGGGCATCTGTTTGGAATAATAAGACATCACTGTCTGCCAAAAAACATCTCCACAATGAGCTCGGTGACACAGTGAGCTGCGGGGGAAGACAATTCAGACGGGCCAAATCTGGCAATGTCCAGAAACAGAACAGACTGCGATCAGAGAGGACGAAGTGAGCTTTCCCCTAAATCAGCTCACTTTAGTTAGCACATTTTGTTGGAGAGAAAGAGCCTCTCCCTTGGCCATTGTGGGCCCACACAAAAGCCACAGATTATGATGAAGTTACGAGCCGATTGCACCAAGGCGCTTATCAGCCTCGTCTCATTATCTAATATAACAAGTCTCTGTAATTATGTCTGCATAATACATCTGACAGGAACAATAGGCCTCTGTTCCTGCTGTGCGGTTACTGCGGAAACGTGACATTGTTTGGGGCTTTATTGTCATGGTAAAACATGGTTTTGAGTATAAATGATGCAAAATACCTCTGGAGATTGAGATGGCTCCAGGGTTTTACATCTTTTCAGTTGACTGAATACAAATACACATGCGAGGGAACAAAAGCTAAGACAAATAAACACAATACGTTGATCTAGCTTTTGTGTAAACAAGCGAAAACATGTTCATCGCCCATAAAAGGAATTCATAACGGCATTGTGCGCTGACATGCTTCCACAAAGCAGGGCTCGAACGCAATCATTATGTCCCCATATCAGTTTACATTTAAATACATTACTGAAAGACAAGTCAGACACTGTGCTGGTAAATGCAGCCATTTTGAATGTAAAAGAAAACTCATTGCCCTGTGATATCAATTACTTCCCAAAAAACATCTCAAAACATCTTCCTTTACGCCATTCTCTTCAGACCATTCGTTTTGCTTGCCTGTCCTCTCACAGTCCATTCTTTTCCTGCTCTCAATACTTTCTATTAAAAGCTGATAATGGTGATATCAACCTCCTCACTGCTGCTGTTTCCGGTGAGGTGAGGCGAGGCTACCAGGCAGGGTGTGTGTGTGTGTGTGTGTGTGTGTGTGTGTGTGTGGCCTCACACAGTGGGAGCGGAGCAGATTAGGGTGACCTTGACGGCGGTAACACCGGCGGAGAGGGGGCTGAATGATAACCTCTGCCTGGGATTCTCTCTCTATCTATCTCTTTCCCCCTCTCTTACTCTCTCTCCGTGGTGTGCGACCAGAGGTGACTGTAAGCCGGGCACCTAGGCTGTGACAGGCTAATAGAGTGGAGGCACTGGAGCTTGTCAGGCTACTTAGTGCTTTCTCCACAGTGGGTAATGAGGGAGCGTAGCGCCCTGCCTGCCCGTCCGACCGCTATCCCCGCCAGTCTGCCCGCCCGCCTGCCTGCCAGCCTTACCCGCCTTGCCTCCGCACGGCCTAGGGAAGTGGTTATAGGGCCGAGCGGGAAGATTAGCCAGTCGGCGTAGGGGGTTCGGAGCTTTGCATTTAGATCAGAGCTCAACGCGAGCTGAACACATAAGGGGGAAAAGACAAGAACATGTACATGTGGAAGAGGCAAAATCCCGCGTGAGGAAGGAGGCCATTTCATCCAAAAGATTGGACTTTTGACTCTCATTAACACGGCACTAGCTGCTACCCCAGACACTAACCCCTCCGATCCACCAGCAGAGCTGCCCCCGACCACACAGCACCGCCTGACACAGCACCTTCAAGTGGACGCAAGTGCCCACTAAGGCTTGACCTGTGCTCATGTATGCCAACTTAACCATCACATCCCCTCCACATTGTCGTCTCTGAAGAATTTCAACTCTCTCTCTCTCTCTCTCTCTCCCTCTCTCTCTCTCTCTCTCTCTCTCTCTCCTTCACCATGCCATAAATTCACACAACAGATTCACTCCATGATTTATTAATTCAGCATTTCATCTGTGCCCATGCCCAGAGTGCTTTTGATGTCCGACCGTAAGCCATCCCTCTTTTTTATCTATTTAATTGAACCAAGAGGCTAATAACCCTTCGCTCGGCCTGTGTGTAGTCTTCATCAGAGAGGTTCTCATCTCCCATAGGCCACCCTGCTGTGAGGGAGTCATGCTGAATTAAAGCCTAAAATTGAGCGCAAGGAAAGCCAAGAGAAGCTATCCTTAAGAGAAGCCATCATGTTACACCACCCAAGAGCAGTGTCTCTCATTTCATCTGAAAATGGTTGCAAAATGAGTGTCACAGTGGTGTGGTGGCACTGGCTAAGGGACTTTAGCCTGCCAACCTATCTACACACCAAAGATAGTGTAATTGTGTGTGCAAGATATGTATGTTTTACTTCTACTTTAAAGTTCCGGTCTTCTCAAAAGTAATGCTATACTAATGGGAGCTTTCTCTAGTACATGTATGTGTGGGGTTTTGTTTCTATGACAAAATTTGAAAGCTATTTTTTTTTTTACTATGTAGTAAAGATAGAGGGGAATGCTGGCAAGTGCTGTGTACAGGTTTCAAGAGCACCCAAGTACTTCCTGTTGAACATTCCAAAGAAGCTTGGCACAAATGAGCCAAACAGTTGGGAGTCTTTGTTACAGTAGCAATCAGTTGAATCAGCATGAGGAGAATGGAAAGAGAAGGAGAGGGAGAGAGAGAGAGAGAGAGAGAGAGGGAGAGAGAGAGAGAGAAAGAGAGAGAGAGAGAGAGAGAGAGAGAGAAAGAGAGAGGAGAGAGAGCGAGAGAGAGAGAGAGAGAGAGAGAGAGAGAGAGAGAGAGAAAGAGAGAGAGAGAGAGAGACAAAGAAACACTTCCAGGAAAACTGCCCACTTAAATAAGAAAAGCTGTAATCCCTTGTTTGCATTGGAATCGATGCTCTATTGACTACGGAGTAATTACATAATACTATCAGTATTTATGCCAGGTGAGATTGATTCCTTACCTCTCATTTCTTCCAATGAGGAGTCATTTTGCCATCCCCACTCACCTTCACAGAAGGGGAGAAACAGGAGGGGATTGAGAAGAAAGGCAGAGAGAGTGAGTGAGAGGGAGAGAGAGAGAGAGAGAGAGAGAGAGAGGGGGGGAGAGAAAGACAAGGACTAGCATAGATGTGAGCTATGGACATTTGCCTGTCCAGTTTTTGAGAATTTGACTTGGGGGGATGCTGGCTCCAAGACTCTGTGTTTTCTGGCTGGGCGAACAAGCCATCAGTGTGGCTTTGTGGGGAAGCGGAGAGAGTCCGAGCCATTTGAAGTCCAGAGATGAACTTCATTAGTCACACGCATGCACACATGAACAAACACGCAGCACACCCTTTGGACATGTCTCATTAAATTCAGGTGAGCAGATTAATTAAAATGATATTTAAATCCCCAGGGACGGCAAGCTCGAGTAGTACTATGCAGGTATGTGTGTGTTTGTGTGTGTGTGTGTGTGTGTGTGTGTGTGTGTGTGTGTGTGTGTGTGTGTGTGTATTCATTGCACATTGTACAGCAACACACACACACATATGCACTCAAACTCAACACACACATGCACACAAAGCACTGAAAAGTGCACAAGATCACTTTTTGCTGGTGTGCACAAACTCCTCGGTTGACCTATTTGAAATCGCAAACGTAGAGTATAACCTACATCCACACATCTATTCTCAAGAATGCGCGCAGGCTACAATTAGCTTCCCTTGCCTTTGAGTGTGTGGATACTGCAGTCATTAACAGGAGGAGCTGTTTCAGGTCTCCCCCATGACCTTCAGGCTGTCCCCTCTACCCCCCAACCCTTTGTCACTGGCTGTTTGACCTCCACCACGGCTGCTATAATAGGCCTGTGAGTGCCACGGTTTGTTAGCCTGGTGTAATTCGTGCCATAACTTTGCTGATTGTCCAAAGACTGCCCTCAGTGTCTTTGTGATCTCTGCTTCTAATGCGGTGTACTGTCGAGCCGCTCTAAATTTAGGCATCATGGGTAGAACAGAAGCTGGGGGGAAGGGAAGTGGTTTTGTCACGTGCCTTTGTTTTTCCTGTGCAGAAATGTTGTATGAATATGAAGAAGGGTGATTGCACACAGGCCGGACATGTTACTGTTTTGGATAGACTACCACAGTTTTGGACTGACAACCACAACCCCTCATGTGAGGGTTTAAGTGTTCCATATGTACAGTGTACAGAATTGAAGTGTATGGTTACAAAACCTTTCTACAAATCATCTTGAATAAAATATCTTGTATGAGAGACGAAATTGAAAACCCAGGGGTGAAAAAAAGGGGGGGGGGGGGAAACACACCATTTATGGCGAGCGAGCCCCTTCCTTGACCTTCACCTGCTGGAGGCAAATTGCATTTGAAAATGACAAGTCATTCATCTCCACCGCACTTGTTGGATCATTTGGCTAATTTAATGATTAATAAGTTTAACACCTCTTAATAATTCCATTTGGCCCCGTGATTGAAATGGCGGCGAGGCGAGCAGCTAGCCGCGCGCCGGGAGGGACGGGCGGAGATGAGTCGGGCCTCGGCTGCGGCGGCCGACATCACATATCCCGTTTCCAGGAAATCCTCCCCGAGGAGGCAAGAGCAGTCTATTACCATCCTGACCTTTCCTTTGGCCCGAGACTACCATTAAAACGCAGTCCCGTAAGCATAGCATTGATTAAGATGAGTTATCTAGCGGGGTCCTCTTTTTTTTTTAAATAAGAAGCCTAAAAGGAAAAATATATTCTTTCATTCTAAAAATGCCTTGAATTATTAATGCCACTGAATACATACTAAGTGTTGAGCCTTGATGTCCCATTCCTCCATTTTTTATTTCTTTGCACCATTTTATTTCTCGTGGTGGGGCATTTCGAGGAGGATGAAGTTCAAATGTAATGTAATCTGTTTCATCTGCGGGCTGTGGTAATGTTGATTTTATTTCTTTAATGTGCAAACAGATCCTCGAAGTGAAAACTATTACGATTTGCTTGTGTAACGCTTTCAAAAAAACATGCCAAAACACAAACGGACTTTAATTCTGCGCTCTCCACATTTCATTAAACAAACTCTCCGGCGGAGAGCAAATATTATCACGACGGAGCCTCAGTGGACGACGAGCTTAAACAGGGCGGTGCGGAGCCAGTTCATTTAGTCTGACCTAAAGCGTGCGGTGTGAACGAGCCTGGAGAGCTCCACAGAGGGGCCATGTTTCCCCAGCTCTGGCTAACTGATCATCATGACTCAGTCACATCTCCAGAGCCAACCTTATTTGCATTGCTTTCATTTTTTTACATGATTTTTTTTTTTTTTTTTTTTTTTTTTCCGTCCAGCAATCATTCTTCAAGAAGTATCATTGTGCTCTGCAGACATTTATGAACCGAGAGGCATTTCGACTCCGCTGGCCTATAGGAAAGTGAAAGCTGCTGACCCAGTGACTGCGCTCAAGGGTGACTCAGGCGACATGCACATCCCTTTACTACGGGCGAGTAACATGAGAGTTAGGGGAAATTGTGTGCTACAAGGATTCGCACATGTAGTGTTAAGTGTGCGGTGTGAATTTTGTGTGAAGTGACATGTTTCACTTCAAAGAGAGTCCCGTTTCTCGCCCTGGCTTCCACAACCCCACACGCCCACTCAAGGAGTTCTACAAGATCTGCTAAAAAATTAGCAGCACTGTGGTTTTCGCTTGGTGGGAAAGTGAACGATGGGAACGTGAACTATATGATTCAGTGAATGATTCCAAAAGGTCACAAGTTCTATACACCCCCAAGACATGGGCTATTGTGCAACTCATTAATGCCACAGATGACTATAACAGTTGCAACACTATCTTGACAGGTTTGCGGACAAACTGTGAAAATAAAGCTTGGTTCTGTAAAAGACAGGATATGATTATCTGCAATCTGTATTATGTATAGAACCTTTTCCAACCTGACACCCTCACAAGATACTTCACACAACATTAAATATTTTATGTGAATAGGCAAACCAACATTACCAGTCTTTTCTGTCTTAGTGTCAAACCAAAGTCCTCCAATGTCATCTCATTCACAGGCAAACTCATTTCAGTCCTATTCCTGCTCCTCAATGGAAGTGTGTGTGTGTTACTCAAGTGGAAAAGAGGTTAAGTCAACACCTCTCGGCCCCTTTGGCCCATTCCAAAGGCAATACCAGCATATGCTGAAGGACAGTGTACAAACCAGATGAGATTCGAATGAGCTCAGAATTAAGGTTATGACTCGGCCACCTCTTCCCAGCTCAAGTGTGTTACCAGTCATGACTTTTCCGTCAAGCTACCCCACACCAATCTTACCCCCTCCACTCCCAACCCCCTTCCCTGCCACTGTGTCTGTTGTACTTCCCACATCACTATGGACGACCCGCGCTGACCAAGGTCAAGTCAGAGCAATGGTGCTCATCTCAGTCTGATTAAACCGACCGCAGACCAGACAGACAGAGTTAAAACCCAGGCACAAGAGGGGGAGGTGAGGGGGGGAGGAGGAGGAGGAAAAAAAAAAGGTGAAAGACCTCCAGACAACCTTGGTGGTCTTGGTTTTCAGCACATGCGAAACAACGGAGCTGAGATTTTGATCTTGGAGCACAATGCCATTGTAGGATTTCAATTATCAGTGGGAGGCCAGTGAATCAGTCCAAGTGTGACCCACAGAGGAGCGTTTGGTATTCCTGAAATGTTCTCATCAGATGGAGAGCGACTGCAGAAAAATAATTATCTAAGGGAACGTACAAGTACAGTTCAGAGCACATTCGTTTAGTAGACTGCTGCATCTACAGATGGTACATTTTGGTGTTCAGTGTGCATACTTTTTTTTTTTTTTTTTAAATCACACACATGTATGGTTGCATGATTTTCTTGCTGTCTAGTAATGTCATTGATAATATCCTAAACCACAGCAGATTGATACTGATAAAGATGCAAAATCATTGGCAAGGATGGAGCATTTTTTCCTACACAAAACACAGGTGGTATCTAAATATGGTGTGTGTGTGTGTGTGTGTGTGTGTGTGTGTGTGTGTGTGTGTGTGTGTGTGTGTGTGTGTGTGTGTGTGTGTGTGTGTGTGTGTGTGTGTGTATGTGTGTGTGTGTGTGTGTGTGTGCATGAACCCCTGACTGCATGTGTATGAGACACCTGACACCTGTGCAGACTCGCAATCGAGCACACTTTCTCTGTCATCACTATTCTCTGTCCTGATCATCACATTCAGCTGTTTCCACTGTTTGCTCATACACAACTGTCTACTCCGTGTTTTACCCAACACAAACACCTCAGGGCACAGACAGGGACTAAACGGTCAAAAGGGAATACTGTAGGAGGACAAGAGAGAGACAGAGTAATTCGGGTCAGACAGTTGTGAGAAGTTATAGAAATGTGCTGATTATTTAGTGATTGAGATCTTCATACACATGTTCAAACTTCCCTGACTGACTTTGTTGAATTTTCTTACTGTAAGTTAAATTGACAGTGTATTGCAATGTTGTACCTTTGCCATTTAGTAGGAAGCATTGTCACATTTCAAGAGTACTTGACTGAGAGGTGAAAGTGAAATTGATGAGATCGGATGGAAACTCTGAATGTGAGAATTATGATGGGAGAGCTTTGTCTCAAAACTTTTCAGTCAATTCATGAGAAACAGATTCACTTTTTTGTATTACACTGCAAATAATCATTTTAAAGGAGAAATCCGGCGAGTTATCACTTATCCGTTTCTAGATGTCACCTACTACTGTCGAAAAAAACCCGATTGTTTTTTACCTAGCTATGGCCAGCAGCTAATGAAGCCAGTCAGCTACAGCGCTACACTCTGGGGGCATGTCGGTGAGCTCCCATGTATATGCCCCCAGAGTGTACCACTGTAGCTGCCTGGCTGTAGCAACTCACGCTAGGTAATACGATTGTTTGGTTTTGTTTCTTACCAACAGTACTCGGTGACCTTGAGAAACGGAGATCTATGCAAAAACTCACTAGATTTCTCCTTTAAGGCCTTACGAACATGAACTTCTGCCCACATGTACATATTTAAAACATC
Source organism: Sardina pilchardus (assembly GCF_963854185.1). NCBI lineage: Eukaryota > Metazoa > Chordata > Actinopteri > Clupeiformes > Clupeidae > Sardina > Sardina pilchardus. Next base: position 22,577,241 of record NC_085004.1, on the reverse strand, counting down.
AGAACCACACATACAGTGGTCGTTGTGGGGTGTTTTTTTGCTTTCGTCCAAATAGAAAAGAGCTTATTATTTCCATGTTGCTTTTACAGGGCATGCAATCTAGTCCTCAGCCACAAAACAAGCTCATTTGTCTATGGGCTCAGTGAAGGAAAGAAATGCAGGAAATGGTCTGGCAGTTTGTGGTACATGGTGGAATGAGTGTCAAAAACACTATCGTTACATAAACCCATTTGCCCACATTGTACCCTGTGAAAATAAATACAGCCCTCCATTATTAAAGCAAAGTGTGCATAAAGCACACAAAACAGAGGACTTTCAAATGTTTTCCATTTAATATTTTTTTCGCAGCCACAAAAAATTATATAAAACACACACACAAAAATTGTTTAAAGGGGGGAAAAACAACTACAAGAGGACAAACAGGAGGTTTCTGCACACAGTTCATGCCCAGTCTCTTGGAGCTGAATGACAGGTTTAGGTGGACTGCCCTCTGAGTGAACTGGAGATAGGTGGTGTGTGCTAAGGCATGCGTCCAGTACACACACACACACACACACACACACACCCTGCCAGGGACCAGCCTCTTTTCCCCACACACCTGGACATAGAGCCGTTTGTTGACCATGTGAATCTGCCAACTGCCTCTGACGACATCAGCCTGAAGCACAGTCCCCTCGTCCTGCACAGGGCACAGGGAGATAGAGATTTACTCAACAATTAATTCCTTCTTTTACATTCACGTTTTCCAAAAACCCTCTACATAGTACTAGTTATGTAACTGATTTATTCAAGAGGAAATATATATATTGACAGAATAATGTATTATACTTTTTGACAGAGCTACTCATGTTTCCAGTGTTTTTCTACTCCCTGTCAGGACTCGGGATCCACCTGTGCTCAGAGCGAGGTGGTAAACCTCCGTGGTTAGTGGTTGGGGAAAATGTCATCCGGACTGTTTAGCAGGCCCGGGCCTCTGTGACAGCCTCCCTCTGTCACTCCTCCGGGCTCGCCACGGCAACGGCGACTCATTAGAGGGAGCGGCTCAGCCAGTGGGCGGGCCCTCCTGGTCCTTAGCGCCAATTAGTCACACTAATGCCTGTCAGCGCTCCAACGCTGCCTTCCGAGTTTTGGGAAAGGGCGCCCAGGGGATCCAGCGCAATGTGTCACAACACAATTATGTCCCCTTCACCTCTCACAGACTTGTGTGGAGGCACACTCGGAACCGAGTGGAAGGGAAACTCTACAGACGTTGTGTGAGGTACGCTGTATGCTGAATGATGGTGAATAATTAACAGTCCCCTCACTCCCCCCCCCCCAAAAAAAAAGAAAATATATTCTCTGTCTTTCTTTTGAAGACTCTTTTAATTTCTTTTAATAAAGAATAGTTTTTCCATGACTGCTCTTTGCAAGCTTAATATAACATGAGCCATTTTACTACTTTCTATTCTGTTGAACGGCAGTGTGCTTTTTTCCTCTCTCCCGTCCCGGTGTTGATTTGTTTTTCTCGGCATCGGTCTCTGTATCCGCCATGTTTTTTGGCCTGCTGTGCACCTGGCCCGGGACAAGGACGGTGCTCTCGCCAGTGGGTGGTTAGCTGGGCGGGCGGGTGTGTGTGTGTGTGTGTGTGTGTGTGTGTGTGTGTGTGCACCGCATGTGTGTGTGTGTGTGTGTGTGTGTGTGGCTCCTTTTTAGCAATGGGGCTGCGGCGTCGCAGGTCAGTGTGTGACCCGCCTGAGCGGAGCGGAGCAGAGCGCAGCGCGGGCTTCCAGAAGCTGTCAGAGCCACGCCGCCGCGCTCCCACTGATGTGGTGCCCTGGGGTCAGAGAGCAGCCGAGGGAAGGAGGGAGGGAGCGAGGGAAGGAGAGAGGGAGGCTCGCCACAGAGTCCTCCTCCTCAAAACAAGCTGTGCAGAGTGTGTATGTTGTGTTTGTGTGTGTTTTCGTGTGTGTGTGTGTGTGTGTGTGTGTGTGTGTGCGTGTGTTTGCGTGCGCGTGCGTGCGTGCGTGCGTGCGTGCGTGCGTGCGTGCGTGCGTGCGTGCGTGCGTGCGTGTGTGTGTGTGTGGTCTGGTGTGTGTTTATGCGTGCGTGTGTGTTTTTGTGTGCGTGTGTGTGTGTTTGTGTGTGTGTGCGCGTGTGTGTGTGTAGGAGCCACCCTGACACAGAGCTGTCCCTTCGGTGCTGGCCTGCTAGCCAGAGAAGCATGTAAACAGAGAGATCATATGAGCCACACCGTGTCTCACACACACAGAGCTCTGCGTAGCGCTCAGCACCGTGACCTCCAGCGTCTCCAGTCCGGCTACTCTTGTCTGCCCTCCCTTCAGTATCAGCTGTTTATTGTTGTTGTTGTTGCTTGTCTAGAACCTCAGACTTTCTAACAACAAACAACACTTGTGAGCCATTATGTAACATTTCTTTCTATATCTATACATTATCGATAAGCCATTATTATTACTATCATTATGATTATGCGTCACTCACTACAATACCAGGTTCTACTACAATACCAGTTCAGTCTGATATCTCGAAAGATGAGGCCTTCACAGAATAGGATACACATATGAACAAGGCTCAGGTAGCAAGGTTACTCTGGAAACACACAGTAATAGTGATCCCTCGTTATCTCTTTGATCTGGCGGAGGCGTAAAACAACACCTCCATCATCTCACAGAGATTAGAGTAAAAGAGGGGTGCTGGGGCTCGGGCGACTGAAAGCAAACTTCTCTTTCATTTCCTCTGACACACGAAGCCACTTTCAGGAGATGTCTTGTGTTTTCACAACTTGGCTTGAACTCACCCCCATCATCACCACCGCTACCACCACACACACACGCACACACAGGCACACACACCTCACCTCCTGGATCCGAAAAACTCTGAAACTCGAATACTTCAGAAAGTGTGGCCAACTGAATGGAACATGTGCATAAGGCACGCACGCCATGCAATGTCAAGCTTTGGGCTGACACTGACGACTGCCCTCCTGTTCTAAGGACTCACCCTCATACTTCCACGAATTCTAATATCTCAAACACGAGCCTCCTTTTCATCATGGAAGGACACACACACACACACACACACACACACACAGCCTCTCCCTTTCTCTCTCTCTTTCACTTGCACTCACCTCCACAAAGACTCACCCACTCACTCACACACACACACCTTTTGACTTGTCTTCCTTCCTTTTGGCCCTGACAGTTAGTCAGGTGTGTGATGTCTGACATGTTAACACAGCGTGTGTTTATTGCTCAAGCTGGGGCAGCTTTGACAGCCCAGGTTCCCTGAGCATGATTACATTATCTCGGCAGCGGCTCTGATGAAGGTCAGGACAACAACAGGCAAACAGTGTGCCCGTTAAACCACAGCCCTGGGAGCGTATTCAAAAATAAACCGGCGTGTCAATACCACAGTGGGCGAGTCAGAGGTGGAGGGTGGGGTGGGGTGGGGGGGACTGGAGAGCAGCTTTGAGGGTCCAGTGTTGTGGCTTTGGAGAAGAAAAGTGATAACGTGTGCTCCAGATAAATTAGTTTAAAATTAGAATAAATAAATAGAAAGATGTGCATGTGGTTGGATGGAAAGAAGTGTGTTTCATAAAAAGTATCATGCATTAACTAGCGAATAATGAACTTGTAATGTATTGCTTAAATGGAGGCACTTGTTGTAAACGGGTTGCAAGAACATTTTGTTTCAAGGGAGCGTTAATATATGTCTTTTAAGTAAAGGAGCTCTCAAGCAAAAGACTCACCTGCTCCTGATGCCGGTCGGGGGAAGTGTGTGGTGCGGTGGGGTCTCGATCCATTATGATTTCATTGTGTGCTTTGGGAAGATTGGACCCATCCATTTAATGTCTTCCTTCTTCTCAGCTGGGCCCTGGGTAGCCAGCCACTCATCTGCGGTGACATTAAATATGACAAGGTTATCACTTCATGCGCTCACACTGCCGCGGATGATTTATGGAGCGCGGGGAGTCCTCTCTCCTCTTTAACAATACATATTCCCTCTGTCCGACTGCTCGGACGCCCCCCCGGAGCGCGCCCTGTCTGGTGAAACCGCTCCTCAGAGGGGGGGAGTAGGGGGAGGGGGGTAGTCATAATCTGACTGTGTGACTGAACAGGACAGAGGGGCGAAAGGTTTCATGTAAGAGGTCTGTGCAACCCACACTCACACTGAAGGTGGGAGCAGCAAATGTCACAAATGTCACATGTTTTTTTTCGTGTGTAGTTTTTCACATCGGTTTTCAACGGGAGAGCATAGCTAAGGCGTTGTAAGCCATTTAAGACCTGACCTGACAGATAGGAAAGAGAACGAAGGAAAGGAAATACAAGGCAAAAACAAGCTTTTATGAAACATATATGAGCTCCATGAAAACTAAGATATGAGACACTGTTTATTTCTAGATTTACAACAACTTTGTGCAGAAACATGAGGCAAGTTACTCCAAGGATAACTGGAGGGTCAGTGAACTCCAACAACCCCCCCCACCCCCACAGTGGCCACACCTCTGCAGCGAATGTCCACCTCGGGACAGGCATGCTGGTTGCAGGTCCATGTGAAAGGCCTTGAGCAACACACAGTCCAATCTCCCGAGCGATGTCAGAGTGTCCTCTGGCTCACAACGAGCGGGGGAGCCTCAGCTGTGAGCGAGACTCTTGTTCTCTCTTTCACCATCTATCACTTTCACTCATTCTTTCCTTCTCTTGTTTTTTGTCTCTGTCTGTCACTCTGTCTCTCTCTCTCTCCAACCCCCTTTTCTCCATCTCTCTCTGCTTATTCTTTGCAAACATACGTTTTTTGCGGCCCATTTTTCTCACCTGTTTTCTCTCTCTTTCTTTCTTTCTTTCTTCCTCTTTCTAACGAACTACTGACTCCCACTCACTATTTTTACCCATCTTACTCTGTCTGACACACACAGACACCTTCAAAGACACACATACACGCACACACAAACACCTTCAGAAACATACATTCAAACTAAATGTAGCGCACCCTAACCGTCCTGGCTAAGTATATTGGAGTTTGTTGAGACTGTGCGTGGATAAGTGGCCGAGCAGGCTACTCTCAAGTCCACGTCACGTCGAATAGGTCTTGCTGACTACCGTAGCTTATGGCTGTTCACTTATGGGACACTTTAGGTCGGAGTTCTCGAAGTTTTCACCTCTAAACATGATTACATCACTGGCTGTTTGTGTTTTGCCTTCTAAATTCCTACCTGTGTTAGAGGCAACTTCTCACTCTACCCTCTCTAGTTCCCCCTTGTATTGTTTCTCCCTCCCATTCTCCTCACGCACATCTTCTTCCTCCACACCTCACCTCTGTAACCTTACCTGACTCTGATTGGATCCTCATACAATGGAATTACATCTTAACAAACATATCTGCATTATTACAGTACATACATACCAAGGTTATTGACACATTTTGAACAATATGAAATTCAACTTTTAATTCTAAACAAACAAACAAAAATGAAATCGTGATTCGTAACACAAAATTTCCACCGGGTTACATAAACAAGGAGTCAAGTGGCTCAAGGACACAGGGGGTGTGTAGAGCGAAGGGGAGGAGAATGAATTGGGGGGTTCCCTCCGGTTCCCATGGGGTCCGGCTTGACCAAGTCCAACACTGAGGACATGCAGAAGTGCACACATCCAGCGTTCCGCTACGCTCAAGTTTAAGTGCCATAATCAACACCCTTTTTTTCCCTCTCCTCTCCTCTCCTCTCTTTTCCCCCACTGCGCTGGCTTGCACTTGAGTCGGATGAAAAACTACACCAGCAATCATAGCCGGCCGCTTTAGCCAGAACACATTTGGGCTCTCTCCCACTCGCATCAGGCCTGTCCTGTGGGAGCCCTCCTCTCCATTACAAAACAGGAGGGGGGAGAGGGGGAGAGGGGGGGCGTCTCTGGATGGAGAGGTGGGATGAACGGCCCCCTCCCTACACTCGTAATTTAGGTGTCTGTCTCTGTGTGTGCTGGTGTGTGTGTGTTTGTGTGTGTGTGTGTGTGTGTGAGAGAGAGAGAGAGAGAGAGAGAGAGAGAGAGAGAGAGAAGGGGGGAGAAAGACAGAGAGAGAGAGAGTTTGTGGCCGTGGCCAGGGGCCAGTGGCCAGCGCTCACAGGACTGTGGATGTCCCCCGGTGGCCGAGGGCCAGGGCTTTGAATTAGCGCAGCCGCTCCTGCACAGCCTCAGTGTGCTGCAGCCGGTGCCAGCTGGGACGGCCACGTGTGGAGCTGAGGAAAGAGAGAGAGAGAGAGAGAGAGAGAGAGAGAGAGAGAGAGAGAGAGAGAGAGAGAGAGAGAGAGAGAGAGAGAGAGAGAGAGAGAGAGAGAGAGAGAGAGAGAGAGGAAAAGACAGAGAGAGGGAGGGACAGAGAGACACAAAGAGGGAGAGGGGGAGCGAGAGAGAGAGGGAGAATGAAAGAAAAAGGGAATGAAACCGAACAAAAGAGAGAGAAAGGAAAGCAATATATATATATATATATACTATTGAGAGGGAAAGTGTTAAGAGAGGTAGAGAGGGGAAATTAAGATAGAGAGGGAGACAGAAAAGAGACCAAGTCCATTTGAGTCAAGCACCAATAATACAATAAGCCAAATGTTTTTTTTCCCCTCTCTCTTCGTGTGCTACTGAGGCCAGGAGAGTGTTGGCTGCCCTGGTCTATTCAGAGCCATCTTCAGGCCATGCCAGGAAAGCTATCTGCAGAGATCCTCCCCTATTTAATTGCCATGGTAATTCATTGGATGATTGACAAGCTCCTTCATTCCACGCTGCTGAGAAATGCTGAAGTTCTTCTTTTTTTTCTTCCCCTCCTCTCCCTTAAGTGTGGGAATCAATTCCTGTGCAGTGCTGCTGGCCCGGTCCAGTTTATACTGTACACGGGAGCAAAAGCACTGTCTGGACACCACTGCCAAACCCGCTCACATTAGACATGGATTACGCCGATGAAGACACCGACACCGGAACATTCTAGCGGCCCGCCCACCCCCATCCTGCCCCCTCATCCTGCCCCCACCCCACCTCAACTACCCCCCCACCCCCCCTCCCCTTCCTCCTCCGTGCCCAGATGCATGCACGCACATTTATCAATGAGAATAAGTGATGTTTTGGAATGGGTGGACGAGTGTGTCCGGGCAGGCGGACGGTTTCATGTGTTGACGCTGGGCTGCTCAGGGGGAGTAATGAGGTGTGGCATATCAGCCTAAGTGGCTAATGAGGTGTGAAGTCATTAGTGCAGTCTCTCTCTCTTTCTCTTTCCATCCCACCTTATTTTTGTGCTGATTTTATTTGTGAGCCGCACAGTCTTTCCTCACCCTATTCCGCTTTCCGAGTTTCTCTCGTTCATGCGTTCTCTCTCTCTCTCTCTGCTTGTCTCTGTCTTTTGTAATAAACAACTCTTCCAGGCATTTGATTAGTCATGTTGGCTGGCAATACCTGTCAGCTTTCTCTGTGTATGCGTGCGCACACGCACATACACACACGCGCATACGCACACACACATACACATACATAAATAGACACACACACACACACACATACACACACACACACACACACACACACAAAACACGTACACACTCGCACACACACACACACACACACACACACACACACACATGCACGCACATAGCACACACACACGGACGCACACATGCACTCACATGCGTGCACTCTCACACCTTTTCCGTCTATTACTGCATGACACAGAAAAGATAAATCTGCTTATACTATACCATTCACATATTATTTATATAATTTTAGCAGTTGTGTGTTAGTATTTTCTGCCAATGCATATGACTAATAGCACTGATTAGTAAGAGTCAATATCACTGTATTTGAGATGCCTTTTGAGGCTCTTTAGCAGTAACAGAACAAGGCAAAAGCAGCGTGTGTGAAGTGTGTCTGCGCTCTGGCAAAACATGATGAGAAAAACAGGAACAGAGCCGTATGTTCACTCATGACCTTCTCGTCTTTGAAGCCAACTCTCCCTTTGTCTTTTCTCTCTGTTTATCTCTCTTTCTTTTTGACTCTTTTCCTCTGTCTCTCTCATATTCACTCTCAAAAACATACCAGACATCCACCAAACACACACACACACACACACACACACACACACACACACACACACACACAGTTTTTTCTCTCTCTTCTCTCTCTTTTGTTAGCTCTTATAATTTCTGCTGGCTGAATTTTACCAATGGACGAATTTTTGACGAATTTTTTATTGGATTTTTTTTGTTTTTATTTTTACTTCTGTTGCGTCTTAATTTCTACTTGCAAAGCACATTGTGTTGCACACTTTTTTACAAAAAAATATGCTATAAAAATGACTTACTCTCTCCCCCTGTGTCTTTATTTTCTCTGAGAGATGCCTCATCTCACTCACAAACACATTAAAGCCCACCAGTTGTCCCAGTGCTATCCCTACTGGTTGTAAACAGTTCCAAAATAGAGAAAAATGTTCAGCAGAGTGACAAAACAACAGCATAAACACCTCAGTGCATGGCCACTTTTAGCAGTTTCTTCACCTCGTTTACACAAACCGTTTCGAATTACGGATGCTCCAGGCCATCAAATTCCCACAATGCGTTTTTGCGAACAAGAATTACTCATTGAAAGATCTTACATGAAGTTATGGCTTCCTGAACTCTTCTTCTGAAGTCCTCATTTAACCTGTGACAAGCAGGAATAACTTTGTGATGACAGTGTGATGTGATGCTGAGGTCATGTTCAGGTCAATGTCATTGCTATTTTAGCTAGCCTAACCTGTATGCTGATGCCACTGTAAGACAGGTGACTAGCAGTACCGTAATCATGTCTGTAATTCACACTACACACTGGGAGTCAACTGTTTATGTTCGCTTTTCTCAGATTTTTTTTTTTCTGATCAGCATTTTAAAATGATTTAGTCCAGTGAGGCTAATGCTTTCTTGCAAATTCTGTGCTTGGGCCTCAGATAAAGATTTTCAAGTATAAACACAGACAGCGTCAATATTGCAGTTTGAGATACTGTTACACGGGTGCATGTCAGGAGGATATTAACTGTGTTTTGTGGGAATCTGCAGAGGGAAATCAGATTACGGTAACAATGGCTTCAAACGTGCTGACCAGTTTGCAACAAAAGGATCAGCAAGCAGTGGAAGCGATACACTGAAAAAAATGAATTACAGTCCATCTATTCAGCTTATTACATACAAGCACATACAGTAAGCAGCATCCAATCTTCCCCCACACACATGCCATCTTTCACCTGAGTCTGCACAAGGTCAGAACCCAAACAAAATGAGGAAGAATAATTAGAGTAAAGCATGTTGATATTGTTTATGGGCACAGGTGTGGGACAAAGGCTGTGCAAATGACAACTTGATGAGTCAGTTTAAACATTTCAGCAACACCACATCTGATTCGTGAGACGGGAGAGGTCTTAACAGAAAGAAAAAAAAACAAAACAAACAAGCTGGGTCTGCCGCAACAGTACAATCGGAGTTCAGTTGCTGGAGGCTTTGCGTGCCCCTGCTTCATTCCTGGGGTTGGGGGGGTTGGGGGGGCTTTTAATTGATGTGTTTGCGAAGAGCGTGGAGCCTGTGATTTAGAAAACAGCTGTGCGAATGGGCAGGGAGGGACTCTCTATCACACAGTACGTGTGAGCGAGGGAAAGAGAGGAGAAAAAGGAGAAAAGGGAAAACAGAGGAAACATAGAATGAGGGTACACATGCACAGACTCAGAGTTCAACTGGGGCAGGGTTTCTTTTTTTTTGGGGGGGGGGGGGAAAGGGACACAAAGAATGAAGGAGAAAGGAAGAAAGAAAGTGACAAAAAACAAACAAGAAAGAAAGAAAAGAAAGAAAAGAAAATATGAAATGAAATGCAGGGAGAGGAAAGAGAGAGAAAGAAAGAAAGAAAGAAAGAAAGAAAGAAAGAAAGAAAGAGAAAAAGAAGGGACAGAGAAATAGAGAGAAGTAGCAGGGGGAGTGGATGACAGAGAGGCCCCCTCAGCACCTGGGCGTGCGTGGAGTCCAGCTGGCAGGCAGCTGCTCTCCCTCTGAGGTCAGCGTCTCCTCCCCTGGGCCCGGAGAGGTAGGTGGTGGTGGGGGGGAGGGGGGGGCAGAGGAGCGCTTTGGGGATCCAGGTGGCACAGAGACACTGGGTGGGAGGTTCGGGCCGATTGCACCTGGAGGCCTGACCGGCACAGAGTCCACAGAGGGCCAGCAACGTCCCCACTGAGCCCCAGATTCCACACAACAGGCTCGCTGAACACCATCCCGTATGGATGTAACCATGGCGACGATAAACAAAGATGACAACTGAAGCCGATTGTCGAGGGTGATTCTGATCTGTTTGGGACGTTGTATCTACACAGCTTGCGTACTAATGATGTTTTATACAGCACAGAGGGTTTATCATACAAAGCCTCAATAGCCAAAATA
>NC_085004.1:22476818-22564318 GCF_963854185.1 Sardina pilchardus | reverse complement strand
AGTAGGAACTGTGATAAAAATATAAATGGTGTTGGGGTTTGTTAGATCTCACCACAACGATTAAATGACCGCGTTTAAGCCTTTCTGTGATGAAAGAAATCCCCCCTCGCCGTCTCCAAATGGCACCGGCAGGCGCTGAACCTGCTCGTGCCCAAAAGCTTGACAGTGGTTGTGGGAGAGCTTAACCCAGTTTGGCCTTGGGAAAGCTGCTCCAGCACGCGTCTCAGAGGGGCCGCCGGGCGGCTCGGCGCAGCGAGGCTCGGCGCGGCGCAACACCGCTGCCAGAGGCCCTGGAATGGGAACAGTGAAGAAAGCCCTCGCAGTCAAGACTCCTCTTTGGAGGAGGCGGGAGATGCGTCTGACAAGCTTGAGGGGGGCGGGGGGGGGGGGGGGCGGTCCGGGGCGTTTGACGGCTCTCGTTAAGGCTATCGACGTTTTTTTTTTTTTTTTTTTTAATACTGCCGAGTGCTCTTAAGATCTATCCCCCCTCCCCCCGACCACCAGCCCCCTCTCCTCCTCCCCCTCTTGCTCTGTTTCCGGCCCCTCCGAAGACTCTCAGTGTTCTTAATAGGTTATACCTCATGCGATTCTGGGGCTTAAGCCAGCTCCAGCGGTACCCACGCTCCCCCGCGATTAACCTGTTACCTGCCAGAGAGCATGATGGGAAAATGTGCACTGCCTGGCCCACAGCTCTCTGAGCAACAGCATTTCTATTGATTGGGAGTGTGTGCCAAATCCCTCCTCACAAGCTTGCATTCATAACACACTCCCCCCCACTTAAAATCCATTATTTTAAGGAAGTTAGGGGGTTTTCTTCACCCCCCCCCCCCCCCCCCCCCACTCAAGTTAACTTCAAAAAACTTCTAACGCGTCCTACATTCGCTCTTTCTAATTGGGTTAATGAGACCTCGCTTTGCACATGGCGTCGGTGTAAAACCATGACAAAGGCGAATTTTGAAGATCCTCACAGGTCATGCAATCGAAAGTGATTCGTCCATGTTCACCATGAGCAGTCACTCACTCACACACACACACACACACACATACTCCCACTGCAGTAACACTGTGACTGTGAGAGTCGTCTGAGTGTCACTCTTCACATGAATCATTGTGCAATAGTGAGTTCCAGGAATACGGGGCAGAGGCATATTTAGAACAGAAACAAAACATATCATTTACATAATCATCATCACATCCCTTCTCCACCTCAAAGCAGTCTTAGTGGATTTGCGTTCTGCGTATTTTCTTTTTTCTTTACAGGTGATATTCTCTTTGTGTCCTATTCGTTTTTTGCACTACTTTGTTTGCCTCAGTTTAAAATGTTGTAGATACGTTTTGTCACCTCACGCTAACCTTTGCTTGCCTACCACCTCAAGAGAAGATTCACTGTGTTGTCGGGGAGGAGGGGGGGTGGTAAGCAAGTTATTCATAGTTTCATAGATGTATCACCGGAAACCGCTATCTGAATATCTGCATCAAGGTCAAAGCCAAAAGGAAAAACAGAATGTTCCTCTGAGCAGTCTCACCCACCAGATGAAAGAATATGATACCAAAACATTTGTCTTCAGGTTATTTATGTAGAAAATTTCTGATGTGAGAAACTGTATGTGGAAGGCATGAAACTGACAATATCAATAAATTACACACTTCTAAAAGCTTAACATTTCTCACAAATTGCATGAAACTCAATTGTTCAATTAGCTTCAGTTGGAAATACTGTATGAACTACAGTACCTTCACTGTTTTATACAATGCATTGCATTAACTTTATTCTTTATACAATTGTATACAGTACATCTCTCGGTTGCACTTTACTTGAAGGTATAAGAGTGATATGACACTGTCATGAATGTGTCATAAACATTGCAAACAAGTCATAAACGTTTATGACATAATGCTTCTATCATTCGGTTTTTGTCATGACAAGTTAGGGTTAGGGTTAGGGTTAGAGTTCATGTGTCATGACAGTGTCATGTTCCTCTTATGTAGATACCTCCAAGTAAAGTGTTACCCATCTTTCTCTTATATTGGATTAAGACGATTATTGTAAGCAATGGTGCCTGCAATGATGCAATACCTGAGGATGGTTGCCACCTCTTGTTGTTCAAATACAGACAGCAGAGAGAAATTTCCAATGCAGCCGTCACCAGTCTTTACCAACCTCATGTTAAAACCACTGCAAATGAATTTCCTGCTTTGTTCTTTCCAGTTGAAGCATGCGCTCTATCTGAACCGCACAAATTATCTTTGAAAAAGACTTCGAGTGAGACTTGGAACAAAAGAAACGAGTGGAAATCCTTAATTACATATGCGATGAAATGATAAAGAAAAAAAAAATCCGACAATTGTGAGCAGATACCCTTGATGGCTCACTCTCAGCCGAGATGGTACGGAGATGGATAAGTAATGCGTGCTCTCTTTTTTTTTTCTTCCTCGGGTGATCCGTATGTAATTCGATCAATGCTCACATTTGACTATTTAGCTTTTAATATGAAAAGATTAAAGGTGGCCCGAAAAGGATTAAATATTCATTTAAAAGAGCAGCAGTGTGCGGCCACTCTACCCGTGAAAAGGATTAAGAAAACTAATTAGCTGGGATTTGCATTCCGGGCTAATTGGGCGTATACGTTAAGGAGGGCTGAAGAATCTTGGGGGGTTCAAGGGAGTTTGCCTCCAATCTTATTTATTCATCTATCTGTCCACTCTGGCAAAGAGAAAAGAAATGAAATGGGATTGCTAGGATATTACCCAGCTAATATGTACGAGCCAAAAGGGCCTAATTGAACCTTTCATGGTAAAAATTGACGCAGCCTTCAACGGCCATTTGGAGAACTCTTAAAATAATTTTCAATCTCAGAATCTATTAACCTCCTGGCATAGGGTCCATTGGTAAAAATTGTCGATAAAATAGTTATTTTAGTCAAAATTTGAATCCTCGTGACGAGGTAGGGTTCGCACCACCGCGACTCCTGATTCATGAGTTGAGTATCCTGAGAGTCATCTGCTGTCCTAACAAAGTGGACCCTGCATCTCTCTCTCTCCCTTCCTCCCTCCCTCGTCAGTCTTCAGTGCCAGAGCCACTCAGCAGTGAGTGTCACGTGCCCGGTGAACCATACAGAAAACAACTGCTCACCTGCAAACACACCGCAAGTGGACAGGTGGGTGGCCATATGCAACGGACAATATAAGCAGTGGGGAGTGTGTTTTGAGGGGTGTGTGTGTGAAAGGGGGGGGGGGGGGAGGGGGCTTGTTGTGTCCCGAACAGACACTCATGGTGTGTCTGAAGTGTGTGTACTGAGCACGGGACCAGAGATTGTCCAGTGTGTGTGTCTGTGTGTGTGTGTGTGTGTGTGTGTGTGTATCTATGTGTCTGTGTTTGCGTGCGTCCCCCGTGTTTATCGCTCGTGTGTGGCTGTGATAAAAAAGGAGTGTGTTTTCGTCGCCGGAGCGCCTTGTGTGGGTGAGTGAGTGTGGTGCGGTGCACGCAGGAGTGGCTCTCGGACAATCTGACATATGCAGAGTGGGGCGGGCCGTGCTGGTGCTGCGGGTGGAAAAAGGAGTGGGAGTTTGTGAAAAACGCTCTGAGCTCGCTTGTCACCAAGACACAAACACACTCACTCTGGCTTTTTTTATACATATGTATTCAAATGCACACACTCTCCCTCTCTCTCTCACGCACACACACACACACACACACACACACACACACACACACACACACACACACACACACACATGCACACGTACACCTACTGTACATGCACGCACACAGACACACAGACACACACACATTGTAACACTGAACTCAACGAGACCCATCTCACTTAACCGATAATGTCTCGCGGTTGCAGTGTCGCTACAGCATTTGCTATAATGACCCATTTAGTTGAATGTCACAGCATGACAAACACTCTCATGACCATTTCTATGCAAGGCTCCAGCCATGACATTTTTGCTGTACAGACTAAATTAGGAGTCCAATATCTCACCCAGTGACTACCACCGTCAGGTCACACACGGTGACAGTACCTGGAATTGCTCTTTGCTTCAAATGGACCCTGCAAATGACAATCAGGAGTTCAATTTATTTATATAAAAAAAAAAGAAATTACGGGGCGAGACGGTCAAGTCTATCCATATCTCTGTGCATTAAAGATAGACATGTAGCGGTGGGAAAGGGCATGCCGGTGTGTGACTGCAGTCAGTCCCGGGCACAGACGAGCGCATTTGAATATCTGACAGACGATGAAAGTGCTGCCATTAAAACGTCCAAGGCATGTTTCAGGAGCGAAATGGGGAGATAAAACCAAATTCCCCAGGGTAATCAATATGACTATGAATTAGCCCAGGGTTTAAGAGAGAGCCCTTGCTTTTAAAAACCCTTCCTCTCCTCAGCTTCACACTGGGAGGAACAACCTTGTGGAAACAGAGGCAAAGCTGGATGTCTTTTTTTTTTTCCTGTGTGCGCGCGGTGAAAGCTCTGTTGTAAGCGTTCTTTAAGCTCCATGTATGGAGACTGAGCACTTAACATGTAAATTGCGTGACCTCCATGGTGGATTCAATCCTACAGCGCGATCTCAGAGACTCTGAAGATTTCCCACCCAGAGCTTTTGATCTGGACACGTCGACCTATGGCACGTAAATAAAACCATCAACGAGAGAGAGAGAAAAAAAGAAAAAAACAAACAAACAAATAAACAAACAGAAAACAATAGCAACGACCCAGCTCTCCACACAAACAGCGAGAGAGATCCTGTACTCACTGGCCCAGGGGTTAAATTGCTGTCAAGTGGTTTGATGCGGCGCTGAAAATGATTTTGTCACAGGAACAAGGCCGAGGCAGTCAAGCTTGGGATGTCCACCCAGGGGGTAATGAACTCACTCAGGCAAGGAGAGAGGGAGATAGAGAGAGAGAGGGAGAGAGAGAGAAAGAGTGAGGGAGAGAGAGAGAAAAAGAGTGAGAGAGAGGCAGAGAGAGAGAGAGATAGAAGGAGAGTGAGAGAGAGAAAGAGAGAGTGGGGGGGCATCGAGAGAGGTAGAATGAATGAGAGAGAGAGAGAGAGAGAGAGAGAAAGAGAGAGAGAGAGAGAGAGAGAGAGAGAGAGAGAGAGAGAGAGAGAGAGAGAGAGAGAGAGAGAGAGAGAGAGAGAGAGAGAGAGAGAGGATGGGGAGACGGGGTAAGCAATGTGTAGGGTAAGCAGCGCATTCGAGGATGAAACCCCTTGCGGTGTGTGCATCAGTGTGGATCTGTAGGGACATCAGGCCTGTGCTGAGAGAAGAATGACTTTGTTCCAGTGGTGCCACGTGTCGACAGACAGACCGGGGGATCTCTTGAACGTCTTTCTTGACACCTGGCCCTTGAATCGTTCTCTTCTCAGCTCACAAGCTCCAAACTTATTGTCATGCCTCGTGGCATTTCTAGCCTAGCTTATGCGTTGCATTAAAAATATATGGCAGACTGTTGGGAAGTGCCCTGCATACGACTGTGATGGGGGAGAAGACACTCTTGACTGATGACTCTTTGTTCCTCTGTGTTTTAATTCCACCCTGCTCTGGAGAGACTCGGCGCTGGTGGTGAGACTCGAGAGGTCCATGCCACACTATTAACCAGCTTCATTATCTCAAGGCCAAGTCAAAGACAGGAAGAAGAGTTTTCATCTCAAGACAGGAAGAAGAGTTTTCATCTCATAACTTTGGTCACAACTGGTCAGTTGAATTGACGGTGGCTTGCCTTGAGTAACATGAGTAGCGGCTACTGTATGCTTTCTGAGGCATTCTGCATGTGAACTATCGAAAAATGGAAAATAACTATAACAACCTGCGCTTTGGAAAACAAATGGCCTGTGTTTGACCTCTGGGTTAGTGTGATGACAACGAGCTCTGAAATAAAACCAGATAGAGCACTAGGGAGATTCGTTCTGTTTGCCAAAATGGACTGTGTAGGCTGTTGAGGAATTTGGAAACAAATATCAACTCTCGATTTCCCCGCGAGGGTTTACAAACTCTTGATCTCATGCGCAGGGCATTAGCATGCTCATGCACACACATTCTGTCACAGAAACATAAACATACAGCAGCCCACGACGTGCAGACAACCATGTTTCAGCCTTCGGCGTAAACTGCTGAAATGGTTATAGATGAGCATCTCAAAGTAACAAAACTGGTGTTGGCTGATAGTCCTAGGGGGGTTTTAAAATGTCATGCTAACTGAAAAAGCATACGAAAAAGAGCTAACTGTATGAATATCATAGCAAAGCTATGTATTGGAGAGTATAATATGTTAACCTTACAGTATATCCGATCTTATTAAAGCGAAAGCACCTGAATGTTGGGTATACTCACAGGCAGTGACCTCATCTTTATTCACTTTGTCCATCACTGCATGGTGGACTGGACAGAGAGAGAAAGAGAGAGATGGGGAAGAGAGGAAAATATGCATAAGAAGGGTAATAACCATAGAGCTGCAGCAGTTATCAATGGTCTAACAACTGAATATTTCATTTCATTCCATCCCATTCCATTCCATGACACATTTGGAAGGCCAGTCCATTCTGTGCCGCATTTATGTTGCATAAAAGTATCCCTATGAGTAGTCAAATCACAAAATGAGACGTCTTTATCATTCTTACACACCATTTCGATTCTGTCGCTTGAGCTGAGATGATTTTCCATCTGATAACATACTCCTTGTCCTCCCGCCTAAACCAGACATGATATCATGCCGTGGCAATGTGTGAATATATGCATTGTGCGCACAGTTAAATGGGTCCTTTCGTGCCATTTTCTGTGGTTAGGTTTGGAAGAAAGGGCCTTGTCTAAGAAATGCCTGTATACGTCTTCACTTACTGGTAACATTAATTCTGAAACGTTTTCCTTCTGCACTGGAGGCGTCTGTGAGATGCCACTGTTGTCCTCTGCAAAAGCACCAGCCACCCACGAGCAATCCGATCATTTAAAGTTGCCTCAAATTGTCTAAATGTACGTAAATAATGTTGGGTGTCAATTCACATGCGTATTTCCAATGTTGGATGTGCAGTACATGCCAGTCATTTATACACAAGCCACAGCAGCTCTACATGGACTCCACATGGATGATAAGTGAGCTTAAAACATCCTTTAAATACTAAATAAACTAACAAACAACACTAAGACCCGCTAACCATACCACCATCACCAGTGAGATATGGGCACCAGTACCCAATAAGTGAAAGCCAATGATAAGCAGACATCATGCTATCTCTCTGGACTGGACTATTTTAACAAGTTTGTGGCCAGTCTGTAAAACAGTAAGGCAGTTCTGAGCAGTGAAGGCCCAAACCATCCTTTTTTTCTTGCAATATACAATGCTACACAAAGTAGGAAAACATAATGATACAGTAGGGACTCCTCTTGTTGGCAATAGGCTATGTCATTTTTAGTGTAAGGCTATGTGACGACATTTGGAATATGTGAGGAATACATTACGGCGCTGCAGCCTTTAAGAAAAATGTTTTTCGGCGAAAGATATTGTATCTGCTGAATTTCACAGTACTCCGCTGTGGGTTGGCTTGTGTACTCCTCAGTTCTATAAATCTCTTTTAGGGCCACAAGACACAACACTCTCAACAGTTATAAATAGAGATCTAATTTAATTTACCTAAGTGAGGGAAAATGGATGCTATTCCGCTTGGTAATTGCCAGAGATGCATGATGACCATCCAGGAGAAAATATAGGTCACTTTCAAAGCACTGGCACATGCAGCACACATTACACTTTATATATTTGCGGGGAAAATAAGATTTTAAGAGGCTAATAAACATGTTAGTGATGCATCACTGGAGAGTCTTATGCCACAGAGGGAGGTCTCGCTATCTGTCAGAATTAAGTTCAACAGTGCGTATAGGGAAACAGTAACTACTCGCACAAGCCACTGCAAGAGATGAGCCTAGGCTAGCAGCAAACAGGGAGGTAAAATGAAGCCTCCAATAAGGTCTGAGTGATCAAATTAACAGAGGTTAATTAACAGAAGGGGGAAAAAATACAGCTTCTTTCACCCTGAAAGAATAAGCTCATGAAATAGAATCAAATTCAGTCGGTATTTCAATAAAACAACCTCAATGAAGGATTTAATTAATGATGAAATAATTTTGCAATACACTGACTGGCTCTCTGTATTCCTTGTAGAGATTGAGAGAAGCTGCTCGACTTGGACTGGCTTAAGCACTCCGTCAGAGAGGATCCAGCAGAAAGGTCATTTGCCAAAGGCATTCTTGGGTGAGGGGGTGCGTGAGCTCACCTTGGGAAATCTGCAGGCCCACACACAGGACATGACACAGGGGACAAGAGGGAGTGGGGGGGTTGTGGGGTGTGGGGGGAGGGGGACGGTGGGGGAGAAACCTTCATCGTCCTTCTGGAAAATCCCTACGAAGCAGCTCTCTGGATCCTCTCCCAGAACTCTCCATACCCTTTTGACTTTTCCCTCCCCCTTTGCACACACCACCTCTGTTCCCAACCTACGAGTTCCCGCTCTCTCTTCCCCCCCCCCCCCCCCTCTCTTTCTTCACCAAGTTCCTCTTCCTGAAACTCTATTGCCTCCAGTGCCACTCCTACACCTCACACACCCATTCCTGGGCATAGGTGATAAAACTACCAGATTTCCCCCCTCTTTGTATCTGAAATGTCGAAACACGTAACCTGGATTTCTCCGTCATCCGTCTCTCCTCTGCATTGACACATCACTACTGTCATTTTTGTTTTTCTTAACATTTAACAGGAATACCTGTGGGGCGTTGTGTGCTCCTGACCCATATATGGCAGGCCACGCCACCACCATCAACAACACACTCCTCACACACTCCAGAGACGCCCAAACATAGTCCAGGCACACGCCTACAGCAATTAATCTACTGTACAACGCAGGCAAGCATCCTGCAAATGGGTTACTTGCCATTAGAACACAAAGATTCATTCTAAACAGATACATACACACACACACACACACACACACATACTGTATATGTATATAAAATATGTCATTTATTTTTTGTCAAACAAAATGTTCAAAAACTAAATGACAGGCTTCACAGTGATAAACTTAACTAACAGAACGGTCTACTGCCGCTATGCAATGTGCATGCAGGCACGTCTCAGAGTGGCATATGGAAAGGCCGTATAGGGAGACGGTGGCCCCCTGTTGGTAAAGGGTTAAAGGGGGAGGGCTTCATCTCTTAGGTGGGCTTGAGCGCGGAGGCTTACGGTCGGTGGTGGGGGGGCGGGGTGGTGGTGAGAGGTTGTGGGGCTGAGCGGAGCTACAAGGGCTTGTGCGCGGTAGCGGCGGGGCCGGGGATGGGGATGGGGCCAGGCAGTGGGAGCTGGGAGCCGCGGCCTGCTGCTGATAAGACTCTAATAGTCCTCCTTTGAGGACTCGGGGCTCCTCTATCCTTATTAGTCATTTATCACACCTGGCAGCCTCGCTGAACCATAATTACTCTCCCCTTATCCCCCTGTGCTGTCATGTCCAAGAGAAGGAGGGAGGAGGGGGGAGGGGGGGAGTGGGGGAGAGGAGAGGTACAGTAAGGGGAAGCAAGAGGCACTGTGAGGGAGAAAGAGAGGGATAGGAAGAAAGGGGAGAGAGAGAGAGAGAGAGAGAGGGGGAGAGAGAGAGGTAAAGACGAGGTATATAAACATTAGCACCAGGCAAGTTCACTAAATATGATGCCTAAACTGCCTCAGAGAAAAGTTTGTCATGATGGTACTAAATAGGGAGGTTGCAGAAAATGAGCAAAGGTAAACATTTTCCCTGCAATTGCATTTGGCCCATTCTCTTCCTCATTCCTTCTTCCATTTATCATTACTAATATTATTATTCATAGTATCATTATTCTTAATTGTTGTTTTTGTTGTTGTTTTTTATTATTAATTGCCACTATTTGCCCTCAAAGGAACTCAGAGAAACCCTCTCTGACTCCCCTCAGATCAAATGTGTTCCATTACACTCAAGCTATTATGATTGCACTTAAGAACTTACACAGTAAGTTCCCCCTTGCGAATTCATGGTGTGCTTTCCTTCTTTTTTCCACTTATTGTTTTATGTTTTTGCCACGTGCCAGGCTGTCGCCATGGTAAACCCTTCGACCTCGAAAGTGGTTGCAGATGGGAGACACGTGTTTTTAATCTCAGGTTGGAGCCCAATTCACTTCCACCCAAACCACCAGCTCGTCACTCAAAACCAGACCTACTACCACTGTCGGCCTGCAAGGCCAGGTTTTCGCACTGAGCCTGTCAGGGGAGCGTAAACAAAACGCATCGAATTTGCCCGCATTTCACACAGACTCGGGGACAGAGGCCTTAATTAACAACAACATTAAACATGTGTCAAAACCTTTAGCATGTGCAAAACCAGCAACAGGAGCCATGGCTGGTTAAAATGGAATTTCCCCAGCCCCAATCATAGTTTTCTGGTTGTAGTTCTTGTAAAGTGAGGATCCAATATACAGGGATGATGGATCGTCTGGGGGTGTAGAGTATTTTTATTCTGCTATGTTAAAAGCATAACTTTTTAGAGTTGTGTTTTATAATCATGAAAATGAAAAATAATCAAAAAGCAGATTAGAAGATTAGATCATGTTCAAGTCTGTTCACAAGAACGTCCAATCTAACCATCATCAACACTGGTTGATAAACACACACACACACACACACACACACACACACACACACACACACACACACACACACACAAACGCACACACACACACACACACACACACACACACACACACACACACACACACACACACACACACACACACACACACACACACACACACACACAGCACAGCACAGCACAGCACAGCACAGCACAGCACAGCACAGCTCAGCACAGCTCAGCACAGCTCAGCAGCCTTAAATTTGAACACTTGGTGACCCTGTCATCCATGCCCTTGCAGATGTTTTGTGACAACTTCTCAGTGTGAAAGTGTGTTAATTTAGTCTCTGGGCTCTGCCATCCTTCCTGCAGATCCAGAGCCCCCCTCCCCTCCCCTTCCTGTCTCCCAGTGGCGGGGGTCTTTGCTGGGCTTGGCTCCCTCACAGATGGGGACCCGACCACACTCCTGGGCCTTGCCTCCAGATGTGTGCACTGTGCAGAGCAGAGCAGAGCAGGAGCAGGAGCTCTGGAGGTGTGTGTGTGTGTGTGTGTGTGGGGGGGGGGGGGGGGCTCCACCAGGAGAATGATATTGGGAAGGGAGTGTGTGTCTGTGTTGAGTGTGTGTATGTGTGTCTGTGTGTGTGTGTGTGTGTGTGTGTATGTGTGTGTGTGTGTGTGTGTGTGTGTGTGTGTGTGTGTGTGTGTGTGTGTGTGTGTGTGTGTGTGTGTGTGTGTGTGTGTGAGAGAGTGTATGCCGGGAAGGGTGGGCTGAAAGAGGGGTGGGGGGTTAAGACCACATGAATTTTGTTGTCATTAACAATCTCGACAGATGCGAAAACCCCAGAGGAAAGGACAGCTGTGCTTTGACAGTGTATAAAACCCTCTCTCTCTTTCTCTCTCTCTCTCTCATTCTCTCCCTTCCCAGCATACTGCGTGATCACAAAGAAGAGAGGAACAGGAGGAGGAGGAGGAGGAGGTCCCTTTGTTGTTTAAAGCCACCTCTTCATATCCCCCTATTTTAACAAGCTTTTTATGGAGCGCTGTCCTTAATGGGCTCTCACTTATAAAACAAAGCAGCGAGTGACATGGGACTGACTTGTGGAGAGACACTATAAAGAATGCCATGATGTATAGGGGCCGTCTGTGCACCACAATTAAACCTGCGGGCCTGCGAGGACGAGGAGAGTGCAGGATGCCACCCAGCATGCATGACACCCCAGTTTCATTGGCCTCACTGTGCACATGAGTCACTCCCATACAACTAGGAAGCTCAGATAATTAAGGCAGCAGTAAGGAGCTCTGGGGGCTGAAATCTAGCCAATTACAGAAAATCAATCTATAAAGCGAAACATATATGTGTTTGGTTGTCAAGTCTCTTCTATGCATATCACTCCAACAATTTATTTGCCTCACTTCATACTGGGACACAAGTGTGTGTACTGTCTAGTGTGATGTTGCAAATGCAAATGATATCATTAAAAAATCAACATATCTGCCCTCAACAATATGGAGACTGACGCTGGATGCAGAGCAGAAAAACATTCCTCCTGTCCAAAAGCGCCTTATTTGACTCATGGAGCAATGAGCGCCTGGCAATATGTTCCTTAATCATTCAAACAGTTATCTTTCACCAGTAGGGGCTGACAACCAAGAGAAAAGCATTCAGACCTTGTCAGTGAGAAAGGCGTGCTAGTTTTCATCTTTTAGCCTGGCACCTGAAGCTGAACAGCAGGTTGGGTTTGTTGTAGCTCATGCAGAGGGTGGAAATAAACTGCAGCATCTGACTTCAAAAAACAGCCGCCTGGCTGCAAGGTTCACCTTAATTCACCCCTAGTCCAAGACTAACATGAGGCTGGCAAAGAGAAGCCTAGGGAACACTTTGAAGGTGGAGTGATGTATTCATTTTCATTCACTGACAAGACTTTTTTAAAAAAAAGACAAAGTTGTTTAGGAATGATACATTACTAGAGAAAATAAGACTTGCTGAGCAATGTGTGTTTGCTATGGAAAAAGTAGCCACATGCATAAAAGAGAACACATTTTCATGCTTACTTCCTGCTTTGCCGTACGTTGACTTTGTTGCAGTGTTTTATATACTTGAGGGAAGTCATGACAGATGTCATAAATAATCCTACAAAAACTAAGTTAATTAGTAAGATACTTAAGCACAATGTGCCATTTTCAGTACTGTGGGCAAATGCTACAGTAATTCATACATATAGTTTATAGTCATATAGTGACAGTAATTACAAACCAATAAATAATGTGATTTTTTTTTCTTTTCTTTTTCCAACATGCAGATACATCAATGCATAACAAACAAATTACACACACATGTTGTTTTGAATAAAATACCCTGTCTTCGATTCTACCAGGTAATGATGAAATTGCACTACAAGCTCCATTGTTTTAATGTCAGTTCACTCCACTTCACTCCACTCGTCTTCTTATTCAATACAATTTCTTTGTCCATTCTTTCTCTTTTCTCACCCTTTCTCTCTCTGTCTTTGTAAACAACAGCTACACCTCCATGGTGGTGACATCGAGGATGGGCTCTGACCCCGTGGCCACACCTGACCCCTTCTCTCTATCTGCAGAAGCATCAGGCTTCCCTCAGACCCCCCCCCCCCCCACATATAAATCACCTGAGCTGCTCAACACAACGGCAGTGCATCCTTTATTTACTTAGCCTCTCACTCTCGCTCTCTCTCTCTCCTCTCTTCCTCTAGTTTTCTCTCTCTCTTCTCTTCCTCTAGCCTTCTCTTTCTTTTCCCCTAGGAAACCAGCAAACCACCAAACAACTCACGAGGAAATTGAAAAATCTAGGCAAACAATGGAAATAATGATGATAACAATAAAAAATGTATGTTTCCCTAAATAAAAGCCTTCCCTCAGTGTATCTTTATGCAGCAAATAATAATAGCCCGGCTTTTGTTTGTGGCGAGCCTATTCAAAAGGCTGCACCTCACACTCTCTATCATCACTGGTTCTGTGTTCTTTGGAGTCCAATGGGTCTCCAGGCAAATCTTCTATACATACCTAAACAAAATGCTTAACATAGACTTTCTGTAAAATAAATGACTCAATTAGGTATTCATCTTTTTATTATCAACAAGCACACAGAAAGTGATATGATCAATAAACACGACTTTGCCATATAAATTATGGCTACTACCCGCACTGACTGCACTTCTGCCACAGCTAAGCATATGGAGTGTATGCATGTTTGCATCTTTCTACATAAGTATGACATACATGAAGAGATACAGAGAGAGAGGGGGGATAGAGAGAGAGAGGGAGAGAGAGAGAGAGAGAATATGTCTACAAAGAGGAAACCAGACATAGCAAACATACAGTACTATACTCTCTCCTACACAGCAGGGATAAAACATGCTGCACACACATGCACTAAACACACAGATTTTTCCTCCAGGTGATAAGTACCAAGGTTACTAACTAACTGCATTGCTTTTTATCACTATTTTTCTCTTTTACCTGTTGTTACCTGCTCGAATTGACACAACTCTGATGAGATGATTTAGTTTGTGTGAGGTGTGCATGTCTTTTCATGATGTAAACTCAAAACAAATTCAGATACACACTAAGGTACTGTATGGCACCCAGCATGTCTGAAAGGTCTACAGACAGTTCATTAAAAGTTTTGTGACATAATTGATGAATGATGTTTTGACAGAGCTGTTCCAAATATTTGAAGGAACCCACAACAATAAAAACTCAGTGTAATTCCTTCATTCTGAAACAAGCATTCATCCGTGTTTGTCCACCCCATTCCTTGCTCAGAAATTAGCACTACCTTCCACCAATCAACACCCACCGTTCTTTACAGTAAATCGTTCCCCTAGTATTTCAGTTGCCCTTTGACTCTATCCAGGGAGTCCTGGAATTCTTGTTATGAACTTGGTGACAGGTAAAGTTCTCGGCCCCGACTGCTGACAATAGCAGCTTTGATATGGCAACAGACATGGTTTGACTTTGGCTTCGACGTTATTCACACACTTAGTCATTTAGAGCGACTGTTGACAGTCGTTTGACAAGCTTTTGTTTGGTATTGAACCAGCGATGAGGTCAATTTATTTGCGTACCCTATTTAAACTCTGACAGAGCTCCTATATCTGATGTGAGATAAGTTATTACTAATCACACTGTTGTTAATCCGAAGAGTGTTAACATATGGTGACGATTGCACAAAATCACACTTGTGCAACTCTATTCTTGCCACATCAGTGTTTTCAACAGATGGCTTTTTTTATGCAACCAACCTTGTAAACTCTGCGGTTGGTATCTTGGTAACGTGGTACAACTGCATTAGCTCGTCCATATGCATGTGTTTTTCTGCACTGCGTGGCCTGCCAACAGACATGCAAGAACACACATACTGTAGATTAGATTCCATATTTGATGATGGCATGACAAACCACTTATGTAATGTATAGACAAGTGTTACTAATATGGTAAAGCAATGCAAAGTTCAATGCTTTTTCAACACAACATAAAAAGCTAGCTCAGTTAATGAGTGTTGTCTGTATTAAGACATAACTGGGCAGCTGGCCTATATTATATGAAATATACTATACTGTACTTTAATTTCTTCATAGAAAAAAAAAATGTTGTGAAGATGATTGTTATAGATCATTTGGGCAACCCATTCACTCTTACTGTAGCCAGCATTGCATCCCGTGTTTAAAGCTGAATAGTGTGCAGCTGACTCCAACCCCTGCTGATATAATTATCATTTTTTCCTCCTTTATTGGCCCATTAGGGTTCAATGGGTTTACACATAAAGGGGTTGCTAATTGAAACTCAGAGACAGAAATTGTAATTGTTCCAGAATCGAGCCAGAAAGCTGTGAAAATTATATGAGATTGTGTATGTGCATGCTGCTTAAGGCGCTGGCCGATGGCCCTGGTAGATAAAGCTAGCCGCTCCATTCGTCCCGAGCCCCAGGCTTTTCCCCTTGGGCTGAAACGGAGCCCCCTTTCCCTCTTCATTAACTGTGGTGAGCACAGGTGAGAGGCCAATCCGTTTCTACTGCCACACCGCATGGCCTTGTAGCAGCACCCTCTAATCCAACCCTAACCACTTATCAGTGGGAAGAACCAAAGAATAATTGAGGGGGATGGGGTGGGGAGCTGGGGGGGGGGGGGCACACACAAAACAATTAAGACAGCTCCGCTTGGCCCGGGAAGGTAACATCAAATGCCGTTTAAATAGCCTCTGGGTGTGTGGCAGCCTTTTTTGTGCAGGAGTTTGGCCAACAGTGTAATTGCTTTATTGGACATCATGGAGCAGCAGCCTGGGCCTTCATTACGATAAGAGCCTTATCTGATGGGCCCTCCCGTTTCCGTCCCGTTCCTTTAGTGCATCTTCAAGGTACTGTAGGCAGACAGGAGTGGTGGGTGCTGCCGGGGCCGGTAATGAACGGGTTTGGCTCAGGTAACGGCAAAGTGCTAATGGCACTCTGCGCTGTTTGACTGACTTTCTTTCCAGGTAAAGATCTGCCATACTACTGTTGATTCAGAGAATACATTTGCAAAAATGTCAAAGTTCTAAGATAGTTATAGTCTAGAGCGAAAGGTACAACAACTTACGGTCAAATAATCGTACATTTGGGGGCATGCATTGAAA
This sequence comes from Sardina pilchardus, assembly GCF_963854185.1. Lineage (NCBI taxonomy): Eukaryota > Metazoa > Chordata > Actinopteri > Clupeiformes > Clupeidae > Sardina > Sardina pilchardus. The sequence continues at coordinate 22,548,044 of NC_085004.1, read as the reverse complement.
AGGCACTGCAACTAGACACCGTTTTCTATACTTTATTTTAGCGAGCTCTATGTGTTTGCACAGTCGACACATGGACAGCATACACTTGCACAACATGCATGATCTATATCTACTGCAGCTGGGATTCATTAGATATTTTGAAAAGCAATTTATACGTGTCAAACCCAGTCTGTGAGTCTGCCACAGTGAGTGAGTGAGCCTGTGTGTGAACGCTACGCAAGTACAAATAGGCCATGCATTTACTAGTGGGTTTTCAGTGAAACCATATGTACATCCTGAGGAATAACACACAGTATAAAGAGCATAAACCCATGCTTCTCCCTCCCTTAAGTCCCATGTGTGTGAACATGCATGTTGTTGTTGTTTGTGTGTGTGTGTGTGTGTGTGTGTGTGTGTGTGTGTGTGTGTGTGTGTGTGTGTGTGTGTGTGTGTGTGTGTGTGTGTGTGTAGTTGCTGTGGTGTCTGCATCCTGACTCCAACTAGTGAGTTGGAGCGGCAGGGATGTGGAAGCTGTCCCTCAAGGATGGGGCTGGGAGCGGAGGGGACGACTCTGGAGACAAATGCGATGGCAGGGAAGGAAGACGGCGCAGGTGCCATGTGCCGGCAGCGGCAGCATTCCACACCAGCCGACACGCCTGTGCGGGAATAATGGCCACCACATCCCCACCACCACCACCACCACCACCACCGCCGTCGTCGTCGCCGAACTCCTCCACCCCCCCCCCCCACCCCTACCCTCACAGTGCACAGCGAGACGCCAGCTCTATCTACATGCTCCTCAAGCTTTTGTTTTTCCTCCCTCTGCCTCTTTATGACTTCCTCTGCAATGCCTGCATCCCCTCCTCACGCGCGCTGCGCGTAAATCAGACGCTGCAAATGACAGAGGGCAGGAGGGAAAATATTTAAAAAGATAAAAAAGAAGACCTGAGCCGAACCCCAAGTACCCGTTAAACGGCCCCCGCGGGGCCCCTAAAAAAAGGCAGGGAGCTGCTGGAAAAATGACATGGAGGGGTGGGGGGGGGGGGGGGGGCGGGGGGAGAGAACGGTGCTTGGGTCGCTCCACAAAACACAAAAGCATTTGCAAAATAGCTACGAAGAAAAGCTCATAAGTTTTAGGAAACTACCAATTTAGACATTTATGACAACATGGTCATTTAACCTAGAAACAAACAAAAAAAAAGCCGGAAAATAAAACACGCCACCATAACAAGTAAATAACATGGTATACAAATTGATGGCACTGTGATCTACCATCCCGAGCAGACACAGTTGGTTTCGTCCCGAGGCTCTCTTGTTCCCTATCTCGGGGTAGTGTCGAGTAATTCAGCAGATGCGATGTGGGCTTGGTACTGGGCCCCTGGGTGATTAATTTTGAAGTGCATTGTAAAGAGCAATGAGATCCATAAAGCTGAGTTTGTTCATGGAGTACTCCCTTGTTTGTAGTGGGTACAGGAGAAGCACTATGGGTGTATTTCATTCCACGAATAACCATTGAAGTGTGTCAGAGATGGATCTCAAGGTAGCAGACAAAGGTATATTGTTGTCATAACGCGATGATGGGAGACTGTTCCGCAACACAGAGGAAGTTCGTTGATCTATGTTATTCCATATCCAGTCAAGATTTCCATGGGAGTAGGCCTATGCTTCTCTCCACTTTTTTTTTTTCTAGTGGAACTTCTTTGGGACTAAAATACTTTTACTGATACACCAACAGAGGAAATAAAAGTTGAATGACGCAACTAAAGACCTGAGGTAAGGTGCTTATCATCTATCGTCTTAAAATAAAGATACATACACATCGAAACACAGAAACGCAGACTGACATACAGACACACAAACTCTCTCTCACACACACACACACACACACACGCAGGCATGTGTCCATCAGACCTAATTATCCTAATGGAGAGGGCAGTGATTAACGCTTCCTGGCTGTAGGCCTTTTTGTTTGTTCACTCGCAACTTCCGTCCTGGAGCCCAGACCCCAGGATGCTTGTGCCCGGCCGCCCCCCATCTCCAGGCCTGTGTCTCGGGGAGGAGGCCGACTGGCTCGCTGGCCCCCACCAGACCTTGGGCTTATCGCTGGGTCAGGACAGGTTATCATCGGCTGGTGAGGAGAAAGCCAGGAACCCACCACAGCCCCCTGCACACACACTGATAATATGAGCAGTTAGAGGGCAATTAGTGGCAACAATGCCTTCTGCTCTCTCATCTCATAACGCAGTCACACACACACAAACACACACCTACACACACACACACACTTCTATATACACACAAACTCTCGCTTTCTGTTCATACTCAAGCTTTCCTCTCGCTGTTCCACTCTCCCTCGCACTTCAGGAGAACAATAGAGGAGTCTGCAGCAGCGCCTTTGCGTGTGTGGCTCCCCCCCTCGAGCAGCGCTAAAACAATCATGTTCTTTTAGTCATGAGAGCGGTGACACAAACTAGTCTAGTCTGTGCTTCTTGAGTTTCAGTCGATTTCCGTCAAGGACCATTCATAATGGATGCGCCTCTGGACACCAGTGTCTGTGACTCGGTCGATACCTAAAACCCCACCGACGGGGCTCTGGGAAAGGGGGGGCGGGGGGGACGGTGGGGGGGGGGGTTATAGCCACAGCTTCTCTCCTTTCGTAAAACTAGTGAAGCAGGCTGTGAAGCAGTAAATCAGTGTAGAAAGTGTTACCGAATTAAAGTGAGATGGAAAAGGAAAGTAAATCTATCAGCGCAAATGACGGTAAATCTTGATGTTACAGGCCTCCCAGGTTCACGTGTAATAGTGCCCGCGCTGCCTGTGCCGTGCTTTAACCGATCAAACGCAACGCCCCATGAAACACCATTCAAAAAAAAAAAAAAAAAACTCAAACAACACAAACAATAAAAACAAACAACATAATAAAACAACAAACAAACAATGCCACAAACACACAATAAAAAATAAACAATAAAGTGAAATACTGCTGAGCGCCAGTCACCGGAGACTGACAGGCATAACTGGACTGTAAACAAACTGGGGGGGGGAGTGTGTGTGCGTGTTACATCAGAGGGTGAGTGTGTATGTTGTGAAAGCGGAGACTCGCCCGGCACATCTGCTCGGCTGCCTCCGCTGGGTTCTGCAGCACGGTGTGGTGTGGTGTGGCATCTGTGCCACATGTCATCACAGGGGAAAGCTGCAGCGCTGCTGGCGCTCACACACACACACTCTCTCTCGCTCTCACACACACATGCCGCCGTGCACGTACACAAAAACACACCCACCCACTGCAATGTTTTGCCACGTTCACTATATTTTTGTCCTCTTAACTGGACTGTTTCTGCCACAAAAAAAAAAAAAAAACATTTGTCAAGGAAGCCCTGTGAAAGTTTTGCTTTTTTAGTCATATTGAAATTGATCAACCAAGTGAATAGAAATGAAAATAAATCAGCCTCAAATGTTGCCCATGCTCATGGCGCACACTTGGTTATATATCAAGTGTCTATTGTTCTTGGCTCCTTTTTAGCATGGCTCTGATTACTAGCCCAGGCTACTGGGTCATTGTGCTAAGAAAACACTGAGATCTTGGAGGAAGTCATGCTCTTCTTTTCACTGGGTGACATTAATGGATGTTTTGGATGCAGCTTGGGCTGCAGTCCAGGCCCTAGGCCTCTCTGGCTCTGGGGGCCGGCTGACATCATCCAGCTGCCGTGATTCAGGAGCAACCAGCATGTCACTCCACCCTTCTGTTCCAGTAATTCCCCCACCGGGCTCACCACTCTTGACTACAACAACACTGACTCTCAAAACCAGACGAGTGGAGAAAGCTGGAGGACACTGAATCAGAATATGTTGCCACGACTTAGATCAGTCACAAAAGCTATGACAACGCCAATGTAATGCGGAAGGACCAGTAGACCACGCACAGATCTGCATAGGCAGCTAGTGAGAAGTTACGAGCGTTGAGATTTGCTGCTGTAATTTTTTCTTGGCTTGTAATGACTTCCGTCAAAAATGCTCACAACAACCTTTACATGCAAAACCACAAACCACATGGAACATTTAGCTTATTATATTACCATAAGGCAGCTCGGTAATGACGTGATTAAGAAAACCGTGTCACCCACATTTTTAACCTACTGCCCTCGTTATCTATGTGCTGCATCTTTTCTAGAAGAATACCTACAAAAGGAAACAAATTCAATTTAGACCAAAGCAATCTTGAAAGATTAATTATATCTAAAAGGCAGCATCATAAAACAATAATACATATATTTGCATTTGTGTTCCACTCAATAGAAAGGGACAAAACCAAAGAGACATAAGGAAGCTTCTGTAGACAAGGTCAAAGCACTGGATATGAAGGTTGGCTGTTCAGAGCCTAAGATAAAGAGCAAACAGACATCAAATATGTATCCCCCTCTTCACACCAAGCATGCAAATACTCCAGTCAGATGAATGACTTCCGTCATATGGGAAATCATAATTATATTCCTACTGTATATTCCCCTAAGCCCAGGGTGATGACTATCAGCCAGACTTTCTTGTCTGTACTACTACACCGGGCTGTATCTTATAAGCCCTGCGTCTCGTCTGCAATCTGTGATTGTTGTATTCCAAAGGGGGGGAGCAGGGGCTGAAAGACTGCATTTAACACACCTAATTATCGTGCCTTAATTAGTACCAGGGGTAAACCTCGGTGGGACACCTGCAGACTTAATTTATATCCTGACAAGTGAGGAACAAGTGTTAATGTGCTGTATTTATGATAATACCCCAAAGTGTGCAGGAGGAACCGGTGAGGGAAGCTCACCTCACCTCATCACCGCTGCCGCCCGCCCGCCCGCCCGCCGCCCGCCCGCCGCACATAACAATGGAGGAATCACAGGTAATTAAAGCAGTCAGGCCTGATTGGGGAGGCCAGAGGGCCTCAGCCACAGCACAGTGTGAGAGGCAGCACAGCGTAGAGCAGAGCAGAGCAGAGCAGAGCACAGCCGCGGAACTCAGACTGCAGAGCTCGCTTCCTCAGCGCTCAACAGCACATGAATAGAGTCATAACAATGACACTCACTCTGAAACCCCCCCCAAAAGTTAAGTTATAGATTTTATCGCTATGCGTGACGTACAAATTATTCATATGTTGATATAAGTGAGAGTCAATTGAGACGGTGCTGTGTTTTAAGAATTATAGCTGATTATACTAGATAATATTTTATGTTTACAGTTATTTTCCCGAGTAGTAAACTGTATGACAGTGCTGCATGCAAAGACAAAAAAAGTGTATTGATCGCATGTGTGTATTAACTGCAGTGTCCAATAAATCTGAATCAGACTGTGCTTTAATCAGAAAGAAGAATGAAGAAAATAACTGCATTTCCATGTATAGCCTATACCCATGTATAAACCTCATACAGTTGTTGAACATTCTTGCTAAATTAATTTATAAACCTTGTTTAATTGCAGGGAATTACAGTAATTGACTAAGATCACTGAATTGTCATAGTCAATACAAAAAATAAGCTAAAATAAACCAGACATAATGTCTTTTTTATGCTTACACATTATTCCTTAGGTCAATGATGTCATACTTAATATGAGACACCTGCGTTTAATGTTAAGGAATACATGCTGCAAGTGTTTAAAACTTGTGGGCAAAGCAAAACAGTATACAAAGGCACAAATGTTCAACTGAAATAACAAATGAACAATATAGTGAAAATAATATTTACCTCCATGTGATTCATTCTTTTTTAAATGTATCTAAATATAGTCTGTAGAGGAAACTGTACAGTATTTCTCATACTGTTTAGTGTTTAGCAATGAGTCGCCTTACGACTATGAGTACCCATGTGACATCATATCACAAATCCAAAACATTCACTTTTTTAAAATTCATTTTTCATGTGTTAACAATTTTGTCAAATATACAGTATAACTATCACATATGACATAAAATGTACGACTAAGATTTGTGCCTTCTGGAGGTGAGGGGCACAAGCAACAGTACAGTTATAAGGTAGCTTATCATAGAAAACAACAATGGTATTGCCCGATGATTTCACTTGGTGATGACTGAAAGTGTCTAAAAATGACTTGAGCATTGTAGGCTGACTGAAAAGATATCATGACATGACTGATTATTTCCGTGTCTTGTTGTGAAATTTTTTACGCTATCTAAGGTCTATGTTCACTGTCATTCGAAACCAGTAAAACAACTCCAAATTCGGAGTGAGTCAGTTATATCACCAATTAAGTTAATCGCACCACTTAAAATTGTAAACATGTTTTCACGATTTCATCAGCGTTTCTCCTGTCCTTCTGTCCTGTTTTCTCTTATTTTTGATCAACTTTTTTCCTCATTGTTTAACTCAGGGGTCATCGGTAACCACCGTGGGATGTGTCATCAGCCGATCTTGCCATGTATGGCAACAGCATTTGACACGGATACTGGAAATCAAAATGATTACAGTAAATGCCACCTTCATTTGGAGGCAGCGTCATCTGATCTTTGGAATGGAAGGCCCACAAGGTCATTCGGAAAGCCTGAATTCTAAACACACCACTCGCTCCTCCCCTTCCCAGAACACCAAGACAGTAAAGGGTGTTGCAAAAAAAAAAGAGAGAAAGACTTGCTACTTTTTCTTTCTCTTCGGCTTGGTCTTTTTTCCACAGATGAAGGACCACAGGACTTTAAGATGATTACATTGACATTAAGACAAACCTCCAGAAAGCAGGATATGAAACTGAAAGTATTACAGAAAGTATTAGAAAGTGCCTTCCTAGTCTCCCGTCATACACTTCTCACTGTGTTCTCACCAAATGGTTCCTATTTCAGACGCCAGAGTGTGGGACACTAGGCGCGTGTGGGCCAATCTCAGAACCAACCACTGTGACCTCGCACACTATTATAGACACCAGAAGTGAGAGAATGTGTTGAAACCCCGAAAGTGTGTTTAAGTGGGTGTGCGTTGATGAAATGAAAACATTGCTCATCCCCGGTCATCCTTCCCCCGCAACCATGTTTCAACCATCGCTGCCTAGAAATCACATGGCTAGTAGGCACGTACTGGTGTGGTAAAGAGCAAACGCTCAAATGTACTGTCAGAGATTATGTGAATGTCCATGCACATGATGTTCTCCTCAGAGGTCCTCTCTCTCTCTCTCTCTCTCTCTCTCTCTCTCTCTCTCTCTCTCTCTCTCTCTCTCTCTCTCTCTCTCTCTCTTGTCCTAATCCTTGTGCTCGTTCTGTGAGGGTGATCCATATTATTGTCATAGCGGTTATCATTGTTGTGGTTGCTCTATGACATTCCCCAGAGCTCTGCATTGCATTGCCTGGGGGGGTGAATGGAGGGGGGGGGGGGGAGGTGAGGAGGAGTTGGACTGGGCTGTGGGGACTCAGGGTGGTGGTGGTGGTGGTGGGGGGGGGGGGGGGGGGGGGGCTCTTTCCACAGGCAGGAAAATGAATGTCCAGAGGCCGTGGATAATCCATCACAGGCTGAAAGCAGAGGTCATCCAGGGAATGATCGCAGGTAAGACTCAACTGTCTCCTTCATGGAAAAGTGCTTTTCACATCATGGTGGGTGAGTGCTCTGTGTGTGTGTGAGAGAGAAAGAGCGAGAGACAGAGATAGAGGGGGAGAATGTATGTGTGTGTGTGAGTGAGGGAGAGAGTGTGAGAGAGAGATACAGAGAGAGAGAGAGAGAGAGAGAGAGAGAGAGAGAGAGAGAGAGAGAGATTGTGTGTATGTGTGTTCTGCTGTTTAAGACAGTGGAAGGAGACTGGGTGTCTGGCCGTCTCTGGCTCTGGTCTGGTGCCTTACATCTCTGATCTCATCAGGTCAAATATTTGACAGGCCTGCAGAAAAGCTGTGTAGTGGACGTCTGATATCCAGGAGACTTTATCTGGAGATCTGGAGCACACGGCCAGAGAGCACCACAAAACAGACTCAAAGGGTCAAAAGCACAACTTCTTCCATCTGTCCAGTTCTTTCACATGCTGACTGAACTACAAAGCCCAGCCATTACCACTTTATCAGTCTTATCAACTGTCTGCTTTATGGACTTGAATTTGAGGGCACTGTGTTGATAACAAGCTTGGGGGGCCCTTGGTCCCAGACTGTATATTGATGACCATCCATTCCTGTCAGTCTCTATTTGCGACTGACAATTGGTGTTTCATTAATAACCTGTCCTCAGTTGTCCAGAACCGTGCTGAATTCCTCCCAGTTTCACTCATGTCCATTTGAATGATCCACCAGGGAAAATGGAAATCCTTCCCTATTCAGCAGGCCACAAAGTCGGCTTTCCCTAACAAAGTGTGAGCGGCTGAAAAATTTGTTTTGTTTTTTTTGTTAAAATTCTTGCTCTGAACTCATAGGCAGTATCATGTTGGGTCTTATCAATTAACTGGAGTAGACTCCCCTCTGCGCGTCTCTCCCTATTTTTTTTTTTTTTTTTTTTTCATGGAGCTCCCTCTCAGTACGGAGGATTGAGTAATCAAGATTTTGGCAGGCAGTCAGAGACCGGCGGGGATGAACTGTTTGGAGAATCCTATCTGCTGTTGTTCTCCCCGACGCTGGCAGCTTATCGGAAAGACGGATTTGGAGGAGCCTTGAACCGTGCAGGTGAGTCCACCAGCGTGTGAGAAATCCTCGCCGCTCTTACACTCTCTGGAAGAGAGACAAGAAAACGCGGAGGGAAAGGCAAAAATAAAACCTGTAGGGGAATCTCTGACTGAGTCACCAAAGTCCTCCAGTCGTTCAGCTGAAATAGCCCTGTGATACCCCTCTTCAGGCGTAACGCAGCACATGCACTAAGATGCTTGGAAATGATAGCTTAGAGATGAAGAGGAGCACACAGACAGGTTAACTACTACGTCATCTCTGCTGTGTTCCGGTAACTTCCTCTGCTACGCCTCTGAGGGGTCTGGTGGAGGAAATAATGACTAACGGAGCCGTCGGTGTCCCACATGGTTTCCCCCCCTCCCTCACACACATACACACACACACACACACACCAACACCTGGCTTTACACATCTGAAGGCGTTCTCAAACTCCTCGCGACCCGCCTTATTAATTATTGACTCGGAATTTAATTTGAAAGGCAGATGGACTCTAAGCCAGGGGACTCTGGCCTTTAATCATTCATACGGGCCATTCAGAGGTAATCATATTGTCATTGATTAATACACACTGGTGCTGCGGGGCATACCTGATTTGACTCAGAGATTCACATCTCATATACGATGCACTTGCGTCAACCGAAGAAACAAAACATCCGTAATTGTGTAATAATCCATATATCTGATATGAGTGAGAAGGGGGAAAAGAAACAGGACATGTTTTTTTTGTATGATTCATGCACATTGATCCGTCAGTCATAACAGAGCTGTCTCCAAAGAGCAACTGTTTTTGCCACAAGTCAAAAAGAGAAAATGTATATACTTGTGTCGGTCCAATCCATAGTGGGGGTCTGTGATCTGTGATCTGTACCGACACCTCACTGCCCATGGACACCTCCATGTTTAATTGAGCTCATTGCCTTTGAAGCTTGAGAAAAACAAAGACATCCGAAAAATAAATGAATGGACTTAGCTGGCAGGGTTTTGTTTAAAAAAAAAAAAAAAAAATTTAAATAGCCTGACAGGTTGAAGCAGGCCTAAGGATCACTGTCTGAATGTATTCCCGGGCAGACAGTGCTGTAGCTGAAACCCCAAATGTATGTGTCATGTCCCTGAAGTTTTGTTTGGGGGGGGGGGGGGGGGGGGGGGTGAGGAGGAGGCAGAGGGGAGTTGCTCTGAATGAAAAATTCATGCGACCCTTTGTTATGGAAGCTTAACATGAAGTGTTTGGATTCTGGAATATGAGCCAATTACAGTGTAAACCTCCACTAGCCTGGCATGTCAGGTAAATGGTCACACAGAGAACCGACAAATGCCAACGCCCACAGACACACACACACACACACACACACACACACAGTGAGTGCAAGCAAAAACACATACACAAAGCATATTGTCAACGATTATAAAGTTTGGGCATGCATGATGGGTATGAATGTATGCATGTGTGTGTGTGTGTGTGTGTGTGTGTGTGTGTGTGTGTGTGTGTGTGTGTGTGAACTGCAATACACATGTGTACACTCAGTAAATACACATTTGTTCATACTCATATCAATTCCATTAGCTACAAAAGGTCTTGACGACTACAGGGCTCTCATCAATGCCGTAAATGAGATAACAACATGGAAATGCACTGCAGTGAGTCATTTTCACAGGAAGACACTGCAGTTAAGTGAAGTGCAGAAGCAGTGTAAAATCACTTATCCCCATCTTGTGGTGTGATTGCACTTCAAGTGTCTATGAAAATAACTCCCCATAGAAAGCTGTTGTGTCTGTTATCCAGCTGGTTTTAGAGGACACAAAGACTAGTTAAACCAACCTCAGGTGCCCATTTTACACACAAGTTATTTTCCACGGGGATTAGAATGGATTCATGTCTATGGACTGTGACAGTTAAGTCACTTTTTGCCATTTGGGATGGTTCAAAGTGCAACTGACACTGGTTTGAATGCGATGTGTATGAACATATAAGCTTTACTTAGAGGGTGGTATGGTCATTTGAGTAAACTGACAGAAGCGTTTAATTACCAATTCAAATAATCGAACCTATTCTATCATGTTTTATGTGGAAAAGTGTATCTACCAAAATAATAACAATGATAAGACAGTTAAATGTTATGACTCATGTGCGTCTATAAGTAAAATTTGAAGTTATAGTGAATGTATCCAAATGTGTACTCTTTATGTAATCTTTTTGTGACCATAAAGAATGGTGCACTGGTGTGTCCAGTTCACATCTGAGCTCCTATAGATAATCAATAATAAAAAAAAAATGACACTACAAATCCAGGGACTTGTGTATATAACTCGGCAAACATCTGCAGGGTGAGTATCTTTGTGATTTTGGTTTGTGGATCCAAATGCCAACGGGCTTGGCTGGTCGATGCCACACAATTGAGTCCAAATTGATATTTCCCCTCAAAGAGCCGCAGCTTAATCTCCTAACAGCTATCGGGCCAGCTGGCCTCCGTGAGTGAACACTTCCTCCCTCGCTGCTCGCTGCTCACTCAGGAGTGGTGCCTTCTGGGTGACGGACGTTTTATCTCAAGTGATGAAGGAGGAAGGGGGGAGAGGGAAGGGAAGGGAGAGGAGGGAGGGAGGGGGGGAGGGAGATCACATCAAAGCATTAAAAAAAAAATCATAAAGAGCTTCTTCACCAACAATAGACTCACTCTAGCCGTCACCTCCCACCATGACCCAGGCCTCAAAGGCACATCTCTATCCACTGATTGAGGACAAACAGCCTTCCACCTGACCAAAGAGCAGGCGGCCTAATCGAATCCATATTGTATTGGCCCGCTGCACTTCTCAATGGGCACAAAGAGCTATGTGTGCGCATGAATGGATTGCAGGCATCTGCGGGACACCTTAACCTGATTTGAGGGAGTTAAAAGGGGTCTCGTATGATATTAAGCTGCACTTTGGGTTCATGTTGTTATTCAGCTGGTACAATGGTGTCTGTGGAGAGTGGCACACTTCAAGTCATTGAAAGTTGTCCAGTTCTCCATCTCATTTTGTATAAAGGGCACACGCACACGCACACACACGCACACACAGACACACACACACACACACACACACCTTACATTGGCCATGATAGAGAGGAAGAGGCCATGAAGAACTCCCTTTGTCCCCCAGACTCCATCATCTCCTTTTCTCTTATCTCTTTTTCTCTCCAGTTGTAGAGCTTTATAGTGGAACTGTGGATAGTGGACAGTCTGGTTTAGTGTCTTTGTATGCATAGTGTGTGTTTTTAATGGGTCGTTTTAAATGTTAAATCATTCAAACGTGCACACTCACTTACTTACTAACTAACTAACTAGCGTAGAGTATATTACCGACCTGGCTAGAAGAACATTCAGCTGTCACTTGTAATACTGTGCAAGTGCCACGAAAAGTTAGACGCTTACAGCGCTCGCCAGCTAAAAAACCTATATTATCATGACTCCCACAAGGCAGGCCATGATTGAAATATCATCTTAGCACATGCTTCTATGATTATTCTTGCTGCATGTACCTCTTTATCTGTTCTACATAATGGTATTCAGCATGGGCCTTATTAAACACGTACTGCGATTAAACGTGATAAGGAGAACATTCACTAAGCTAATTTAAACAAGATGACTGCTGGACTTGCATATTAATTAATTATTTTAAGGAATTTAATCATTCGGGGACATGTGTGGTCTGTGTAGGTCAAAGCAGAATTAATAACATGCCTTGCCATGTCCATTTTTAACATATTCCTCACAGAATATTAATGTCTTAAGAAAAGCCTTAAGAGTGGTTTCAGTTACTAGATGGCATACAATTAACATCAGAAATGATCCACAGGGGAATTAAAGTTTACACTGAGGTCATGTTTTGGGAAAATGAATGCAATGATATGTCATTAATAAAATATTTCAAATGTTATCACCATATTGCCAACTGTCATTGTTTGCCTTCATTGTCATCTATTGTTTTAAACAACAACTTTTGCATTTGCAATAATAAACCTATTTGCAAATGAGGAGAATTCAAGTGACCCCTATCAAACCTACAGTAATGTTACTGATATAGTCACCAGACAGCTCAACTGTGCACCCAAGTGTTGATGAATCTCAAGTTCTAGATTTTGTTTTCCGCTTTTCTTTACAATAATCTGCAAACAGTGGTCTGCCCTATATCCCCTCATTAACTAATCGAACCTCCAGAGTCTCAGCCATACATACCACACTGTCTCCACCCTAATGGAGTGTTTGTGTACACGGACAGATACTGTACTTGGTATGCTAAAGCTGCAGCTGTGGCGCTCCTTCGCTTGAAAAACCCACATGGTCTTTTTCAGATTGCATAATGGCTTTGCATGAAACTGGTTCCATACTAACATAAATCAAATGTCAAAATACTACTCGTGCAAGACTGTCCCCACGGTGCGCATATACACAAGGCTTTGTTTTTAACCACCACCACCAGAAGACTCAGTCATCATAAGAGCCAGCTATCGGCTTATGCAGATTCGTGTAGAGCTTAATAGCATACATAATAATTTATTAAGAAATGTTAAATATTCATCAATATTAAATTAATCATTTATAGTGGATCTTTAAATTAAAGGGCGTCCTTGAAGTTTTAGATACTGTATGAGGAGTATCTTTGGCATTGAAATAATCCCTGTGGACATTTTACGTCTCTCATGTACAACACTTTGCCTGCAATTGTTTAATGAATATTCTGCTTTGATACAAGTAGCTTTTAAATAATACCACACATAACACATACTGACCCAGAACCAACGTCAAAGTAAAACTCATTAGTAGAGTGCACAAACTAAACACAGATTTTGGAGTAATGCACTCCTATAGGTGGCCGTTATTGAGAGACCACTCCATTAAACAAGCTGTACAGAAATGGCAACATAATGCACACACAGCTGTCATGTGACTGAGACCTTATTCCATTACTATTGACAGTCCACCACTAATATTGTGACTAGTGACTAACAGAAATGATAAAGATATATATATATCAGATCAAACACCTGATCGTCTTGAAGTAAAGCTAGCCATCATCTTCATCATCTTTAGGGAAGTTTAGAAAGAAGAAGAAGAAGAAGAAATCTGCATTTTGAATAATTTCCTGCTTTTTTCTTTTCTGCTCTCACTGGTCGATGTGAAATGAATTGGATGTCTTGCATTGCTCTCAATAGTTGGCTTCTCAGCCTTCCCTCTCATTGCCTCATTTTATTGTTTCATTTAATTGGTGGATTTATAGTGCATTGGGGGTTGCCACCTCATTGGCTACATACCAAAGGATCCCCTGTTCCAACTTATGAAAAGATATATCAGACATATTCTCCTTGTAATGTTGATTAGGTGTGTTCCAACAGGCATCCATTCTGAACCTGAAATCATCTAACACACGTCTCTGCAAAGACAAGTACCTGCGCTTGCTGTAGAGGACAGAGAAAGTGATGGACAATCGTTAAGGATTGTCCCAATGGAATCGCAGCTCAAAATCTTGTTCTCCCTCTCCTTCGTTCTCTCTCTCTCTCCCTTCATCTTTCTTCTTCACTCCCTGCATATGCATGTGAGGATGCCAAGGACACTTTTCATAACTGTCACTCCTGAGGTCAGAGACTGGTGATATCCTCCAGCACTTACATGCACCATGTTGTTTTGCATTCAGAACTTACGACATTAATGAAACCACATTAATGTATGTATGCGCAAACATGTTTAACATAATTGGGCATAACCAGTATTGGTTCTACAGTACCATAGCAGCAGTAGCCGCGGCGGCAGCAGTGGCCTGTGCTTTAGGGAGGCCCTGGCGAACAGCACCCATCTGGGCATGCATAAGCTGGGGGAAGGACATGGCGCGTGGCCAGGTCACACCGGCTGGTGAGGCTGCGTGCGGCACACGCCACCGCACAGCAGCCCAGCCATGGCCACACCTGTCCCCACCTGTCCAAGCGACACCCCCCCTCGCCTCCCCTGGGCTCTACCACCACCAAACGCTTTAGTCTGGCAAGTGTGTGCCTGAGCGTGCATCCGTGCGTGTGTACTGTATGTGTGTGTTTGTGTGTGTGTTCACGTGTGCACCTGTGTGTGTGTTTCTGTGTGTGTATGTGTGTGTGTGCACCTGTGTGTGTGGGACGGGTGTATGTGTGTGTGTGTGTGTGTGTTTCTGTGTGTGTGTGGGACGGGTGTGTGTGTGTGTGTGTGTTTCTGTGTGTGTGTGTGTGTGTGTGTGTGTGTGTGTCTCTGCGTGTGCGTGCGCGTGTGTGTGTGTGTGTGTGTGTGTGTGTTTCTGTGTGTGTGTGCACCTGTGTGTGTGGGACGGGTGTATGTGTGTGTGTGTGTGTGTGTTTCTGTGTGTGTGTGGGACGGGTGTATGTGTGTGTGTGTGTGTTTCTGTGTGTGTGTGTGTGTGTGTGTGTGTGTGTCTCTGCGTGTGCGTGCGCGTGTGTGTGTGTGTGTGTGTGTGTGTGTGTGTTTCTGTGTGTGTGTGTGTGTGTCTCTGCGTGTGTGTGTGTGTGTGTGTGTACAGGGCACACTCGGGACCTCCCGTTGTCAGGTCAGTGTGCAGCTGTGTGCTCGGTGAAGCCACTGTACTGAAGCCAAGGCCCAGCGCAACCGGCCCTCATCTTTTATTGAAAATGTCCATGTGGCATCTGCGCCGTGGTCTTGTAGAAAACAGTGGTGCTTAAGGGTTGTATAGCCGAGACTTCGGAGGTACAGTAAACACAAACCAGTTCTGTTCCGAGTTACGCAACGCATGTGTATCACGCCTCAGGGTCTTTATGCTTGCTCATGTTCGTCTAATTGTCCCTGAGTGCCCTAATTAACAGCTCTCCAGGTAATCATCTTTTCAGATTTTTTCCCCCTTCTCCTCCAATACCAGTCTCCAGGTTTTGAAGATGCTTCAAATTTAAGCTGGTTAGAAAAAAAAAAAAAAACACAATCCCACATTACTCGCAGTGCTGGTTTGGCTCGAGGTGAGGCATAGCCATGGCTTACACAGATTACTTCTCCATGATAGCAAATAATCAGGAGATAATACATGGTGTGGCCCCTTTTCTCGTCTCTCTCTAAGCCCCTTATTAAAAGGCTTACATTTACATCCTTCGCTGATGAGAAGTGGGCTCCACTACCAGATCCACTTGGATCAGAGCTCAATGTGCCATTAAACTAACAATGCATAATATCTCTCTTTATTCCCGTGTAGGTCTCGTTAAGAAGGTAATTTTGAACACAGTAAGCGGTATTAATGCATGCCATGAGGTCTTTTGGAGCATTTCTTCTTCGCTGGATAGCTGAGAGAGCCAGTGCCCATGCTTGGGGGAATGTGAAGCCATGGATGTGTGTTAGGAGTCTTGTGCGTTTGTCTTTCTTAGCGTTGCCATATTATCGATTCTCGGTGGACAATGAAAACGGGCTGAATGCTTTTTACTGTCATATTTAAGGTGAATTGTGAGTAATTTAAGGATGCTGATTTAGCATTTTATACATTTTATTCACAGAGATACGATTTGTATGATAAATTAATTCCCATCGGAGGTCCTTTTGCTTAAAAGCAACAATCTCATCCAGGGAAGGGAGGGCGATCCTAAAAATAACACGACCCAGAGCGAGCTCTGATGGAGTATTTCATCACCGTTTTTTTTTTTCCTAGCCAAGGGAGAGAAAAAAAAGAAGCATGCAAAGTTTAATTCAATCATCCAATTATAGAGGCCAGAATGACCATGTAATTCTATAGATATCCCCTTTCATGTTCCGCCTTTTTCAGGCTGGTGTTTCTGCACTCCGCCGGCTGTCGTCTCCGGCACCGCGCTGCTCGTCCCAGTGACTCCTGAACGCTGGCTATCGCACTCTGTACAGCCAGTCAGCTTTTTATATCCCGGCCTCCGTCTCTGTCTCTCATTCGCACGGCCTCTTTACGCACAGCCGGCCTATATCGGCCCCGGTCTCGTCACTTCGCTCGGCGGCGGTAAGCGGATACAATGCGCGAGAGCGGCGGCCAGGGCAGCCCATGAAGGGCACGGCAATCCATCACAGCGGGAGCCCGTGATAGATCGCGCCCGCGCCAGCGATGAATGGGAACGCGACGCAAACACACACTGAGGCCAAAGTGGGGAGGGAATATACATTACATCCATTTAATCATCCCAGCAGCGGTTAGCAAAGCCGGCAGGGAGGTGTGCGTGTGTGTGGCGGAGCTCACGCTCGATCCATGTTTCTTTTTTTCCTCCCTCTCTCTCTCTCTCTCTCTCTCTCTCTGACTGTCATGCTCTCTCCCTCTGTCACGTCCCACAAAGGCCCAGATTGATTACTTATGGGCAGATGCGCAACACTAGTCAAAGTTAGAGGGGCGGCGAGCTTATTCAGATCAACGGCAAAGCAAAGACAAGAGCAGGAGGGGGACGAGAACTCATCTCTTAAAGAGCTTGTGTGTACTGTAGGCATGTGTGTTCAGAGCAGAAAACAGGCCTTACAAACAGGCCTTAGGAACTGGCCCTACCTGATATTCAAAAGGCATGTTAGAATATTACTAAAAGACGAAAAACTCACGGAGAGCTTGCAAAGACAAAGGAAACCAGGGCAGCTGAGGTAAAGTGTGTAAAGGTTATCAAAGCTGCACGGGTAAAGGATTCAGCAATGGTGCCTGGAGTCGGAAAATGGCCATTAGTTAGAAACACAAAAACATGGAAAAGTGACACCTCTTCACACGGTTCACTCTTCCTGCACAAGGCCTCATTTGAACTTTTCAGGTGCAAAACTCCATTGCTGGGTATTTATTCCATTTCATTCAAGACTTGACTTATCATGCTCGACAATCCAACCAAAACGTGTGGATTTCCCAGGGGGCTGTAACGGCACAGATACTGCATATTTCAATTAAACATATACCGATATGGCGGGTGCATTACTGTATGACTCCTCATAAGAGATACTTTGATTGAAGAATGTCTGGCTAAATATGACAATGACCCATTCATACCTAATATATTATGATCACTGAAGAAAAGTACCATTGCATCGAGAAAAAAATTAAACAGTCAAGCTGACGAGAACGTACTGTAAGAAAGGAAGGAAATAAAGCTAAATGGATGCAACTTAAGATTTCTCTCTTTCTTCATTTTTCTTCCCTTTTTTTTATTGAAGCAAACGAAAATCTCCTTTCATGTATATTTCATGAATTGGCTGGATACACAGGATAGACCAGTTTATTTAATATTCCAAAACACAGGTTGGAGTCTCCCACACTCAGTAATCGTCTCTGGTCATGAATAAACATGAAGTGCATGCAAATCAGCCTTCTCCACCCCTGTGTGCACTTTGATTTTTAAGACACTGAGACGGGGAGACTTTTGCAGGAGATTATGGCCCCCTTCACATTTTGCAATGATCATGATAACAGATGTGAGGTTGTAAAAGCTTTGTGCTTATATGCCATTCTTACTAAATTATACGGCCAACAATGACAGGTATTCAACACCGTGCCCAACATAAAAACGTAGATGTTTCATTTAATTAGACTGATAAATTAACCCTTCAGGAACTGTATAGTTGTGGCATATATAAAAGGCTATCTCACCTTAGCTGGAGTGGTAGAGATTTCACTGAGGTCACAGGTTAAGAGTCTCTTGACTTTCCCTGACTGTTAAAGTCTCCGTCCCGGGCCAGCTCCCTGAGAGATGCCTCCTCACAGCGGGTCAGCGTTTGAGACATGTGCGGCCGGCCGGGCGGGTGAAAAACGAGGATGTCATCGCATTGTTGCAAGGTTTGCACACCTCTAATGGAGTGCTGCTGTGCTGGGCTGCCCTGGGGCTTGACCTCCCTCTCTCGGAGGGGGAGAGCCGACCGGCCCAAGACAAACTACTGCAGGCGTGCCTGGTGCCTGCCCAAACCTCCAAGTGCTGATATAATCCACTGGGCAGACGCGAGTCAGGTTTGGGCAGCAATTCTCAATATCATCGTTTTTTTTTTCTGTTCACGTGGTGATATTTGACAATATGCAATGTGCGCTGTGTGTGTGTGTGTGTGTGTGTGAACTGAGCTAAGCAGAAGAATGGTCCAATATTGCATGACTCAGATCTTTACTTTCAGAGAAGAGTCAAATATGTTGGCACTGAGTAAATTGCAGCACATGCAACATCAGCTCCTCACTTTTTAGATGTTTTGTCACAGCACAGGTGAGAGACAGGTGTACTGTAAAGTAAATATACAAATGTGAGAAAAAAAAAAAAAACCCTGCACAAACCATTCAGACGAGGTCTGATGACTATTTCCATACCTCACTCAGTTTACTTTGATTTACTCACTTTTCAAATAAATCCTACAGGCAGCAGGAGCAAATGAGTTTTGTGGAAGTGCAGTAATAACAGGAAGCACTCTTGCTCAAACTGGCAAAACGTAATTGAATGTGCAGAGATGGGGAGCCCGGGTGGACTGGAGACTGGAAGTGCTTCTCTGTTTTACGTGTCAGGATAATTTGCCCGACGCAGAGTCCTGTCCAGCTCCATAATTTACATGGGAACATGCTCACGTCTCCACCGTTCAAAACCGCTCAGATGATTTTAACACAGAGCGACGGAGCCAGTGGGAGCCAGGGAAGGCTCAGTGGTACTTTGGACGGGGAAGGAGGAGAAAAAAAAAATAGAGAAAATAAAGAGTAAGACGTACGACTGGCCTCATATGGTTATCGAGTGAGACAAACGATCACCCACAGCAGTGGAGAAGGGGACTCGGATGGCTGGATGGCTGGCCCTGGTGAGTGGGAACCAGGGTTGGTTGCACAAAGGGGTCTCTGTTTAGTAGCCCATCTGCAATATTTACGGCCATTTGATTTCTATCTTTTTTTTTTTTTTTTTTGGTTAAAAAATACTGTATGAGAATATGTGTCCCTGCAGGGTTTTTATGTGTCCCTACTTCCTGCCAGAAGACAACTGGAATGCTGACATCTTCCTGTTTGGTCCTCGTTTCTGAAGTCTGGTTGGTCAAGAAGAGGATGGGAATATTTTGGAGCTCTTGTGTTCAGTCACTCCAAGACTGAGGTAGAAAAGCATACTGAATAACCATCACATTTAAAATTCAAACCGAGAACCTGTGACTTTGAGAAAACACTCCAGAAAAAGCGATTAGATGGTTCACATCACAAGTGCTTCTCCCTCAACACGCATCCTCTCAGCGCTTGTTTTGAAATGCCATTAACGCTCGAGCCAAACGGTTCTTTTGGGATTGATTAATCAACATTTGGGTGTTTTGACTGATACTCGGCTAAACACGATTAACAAAGGACCTGTTGGATTTAAGATTCACAACGCTTCATGTGAAATCAAATGGCCCTTTAACATTCTCAAGAAAGCTGGAACTGGGAAATACGCATCTAATCAGACAGAGCATCGCCAGGGTTACTACTTCAGTAAATTCTTCCATAACGCCATGCGCTAGCAGCTTTTATATGCCTTTAAATGGATCCCTCTCCCCTTCTCCTTCCATTCTGTGGAAGAGTTTAACCACAGACAGATACCCCCTTTTGGAAAATGAGGCTGTGGGTTTGTGGGGATCCGACTTGGGCTGTTATGTTAACAAAACGCGTCTTCATATCTAATTCTACAGTGCTTTGCCTGGTTCCCATCAAATGGAGCTGTCAGGACAAACCCCCCCTGGTCTAGATTCAAGAAGTGGGCACTGAAGCTGGATATAAATAGAGTTGCAAATAGAAGATAAAGGAGAACACAGAATGAGAAGTTACGGATGATGAGCAAGTTATGCAAGAGGTCACTGCATAGTGGAGGGAGGAAAACTACGAACCCTTCTGCCCCCACTGGTGGAAAACAAATGGTTGGTGGAAAACATTTGTGGTCAGGGAGAAAGTAGGTAAAAGGTTCTGACCACACATAAAAATAATTTGATGTAATGGTTCTGCATGTACTGTATGTAGGCTACCATCAAGCAGGAAACGTCTTTGAGAATCCCTGTTCCTTTTCTTTTTTTGTCTTCCGTGACATTATGGCGAACTAATTCTTGTTCCTGTCAGTCCTAACATGGCATCTAAAATGCAAGTCACTCATCAAATCATCATTCTATTGTTTGAATTTGGCAGGGTTACAGCATGCAAGCTTGGGAGGCCCCACAAAAGTGTTCCCTTATGTTCCCTCAAGCTAACAGTCAATCACTTTTACTGCATATGGAGTGGGCACGAAAGATTGGTGATGCCTTTGTAAGTACAAAGCACGTAATGGACAATGGCCTGCACAGCTTTAAATATTTGTTGGTGAAGTACTGCCTTTCTCCGAAAAAAAAATCTGTTGTAGTCAACCATGTCATTTGTTTGCATAGACAGAGGACACTGTCAATTAATACTTGCAACAGTCCTGCACCATTACGCCTATTTCTTCAACAGAGGCCTAAAGGCATCAATATTGCACAGAATTAGCTGGTGAAATGAGAGTAGGATTTTATGAGCATGAACTACATCTGAATTTCCCCCTCATGGTCCCTTGGTTTCTTTATGGTTTGGCAGTATTGTTTTAGTGTTTAATAGTTGAAGAGCTTTCAGAGGGGTCATATGTTAAAGATCAGATCATGACAATATGTAATACTTCAAATGTCACAGAGACATGAAAAATAGCTTTGCTTTGTTTGTTGGATAATTAATAAGTTAGCTAGAAAATGTAGTTTGTTAGTCTGTAAGTGAGGAGGTAAAAAGCTTATCAACTTGAAATATTAGAAAGTCACTTCAGTGCATGAACTGACATGAATGACTGTAGGAAAGGTGCATTGATTTGCATCAATATGTTGTATTAGCATGGGCCTGTAGATGGTTTGATAGGTACAGTAGGTAGAGGTAGATGAACAAGTAGTTGTGTACTTTCTGTTAGCATTTTTAACAACAATTACCGGAGGAAAAACAGATGCTATCATATTATTGAGTATCCAGCACTAGGGCCATACCCTACCATTTTGGAAATAAACTAGGATTACTTACTAATATTATCTCTAAAGAAAAGTTATCACCAAATAGTCAAGATATACAAAGAGAGAGAGAGAGGGGGAGGGGGGGGGGGGATTCAAGCTGCAGCTACAGTCCTTCACACAGTGTGTAGAGCAAAGTGAAAATGGTTGTAGAGACATTAATATGACAAGCATGTTTTAAATGAATAATTTCAATTGTTACAGCATAATTAGAAATATCCTCTGAAAAGGGCCTATGGCAATGTACCAGTAATGGAAAACTAATTAAGACAGTAACTCTTAATTTGATCACCAGAATAGTGATCAAATAGTACTGCGTTTCAATACAATCTCAATGACAAAAAATTTTATGAAAATAAAAAAAATATGGAGGGGGGGAACTTGACCCTAACCCCACCTACAGTACATCTTCTGTCATGTCATTTCATGACACAAGCATGTGCTTCACATTCAGATTTACACAATTTACAAACACAATGAACAGCTGAGGAGAATCTATTCACACAAACGCATCCATTTAAACGTAAAAATGTAATCCCCAACCATCGGTATTACAAGAAAACAGAGACACAGAGAAACAGAGAGCACATTTGCCAACAAAACTGGGATATTAGCCAGCTCCATGGACTGAGGGTCACTCAGAGTGATCTATAGTAATATGAAAGGTAGTAATCTATCTTCCATATATAAACTTCTTGCATAGTTAGCATTTACAAAGGCACTCAATTGGCTATGCCTCTATCATATTGGTGTTCACAGAAAGATCTGTGCACAGCAGCACAGTAAGCTAAACAAGTATTGACAATGGATCACCATTCTGACAGACAACAAGAAATTGCGGCACATGGCCCCCTTGCAGCCCCCCCATCAGCCCCCCCCCCGCCCCCCCCCTCCCTGCCACCACCACCAACTCACCCACCTACAGCCCCTCCACCATTCTGTCCACAACTGCAGTTGCTTCATAAAGACATCACCAGGTCATACTACCTGCCCTCCGTTCAGCTACCCGCTCCACTGCCCTCATCTTAATGAAAAAGAGGGGGGCAGTTCATCACGCGACCACGGCTGGCGTGGAGAGCGTGGAAAGAAGGATGGAGACGTGGTCTGGCATACCGGGGCTGTATGTATGGGGTATTGGGTTTCGGTGAGGGAGAGCGGAGGGGTTAATAGCCCAGGGAGGACATGGTTGGCACCAGCATGTTACAGTAATGTACTTGGCAGCCAGCATGGTGTCAACCCCTTAAATCCCCTGGGGGAGGGAAGGACACGGCCTAATCTGTATTCAGTCCTGACATTGTCCATATCTGATATGGCACATTAGCCGCTAACTCTCTCAATAGACTAGTGTCCTTCAGTTTATATTGCTTTATGGTAATAAAGAGGGGGAAAAAATACACATGCCGTCGTTTGTCATTGTTAACATTGGTGCTCCTCACGCATGTTCTGCTCGCTCCCCTCGCGCCTTTTTTAAGTGCAGGTGTGTACCATTGGTAAAGGATGACCTGGCATGACATGGAGAGGTCCTCCACCCTGTTTTCTCTTTATTGATCTTTGGCCTGGTCTTCCTCTCCTCGACTATCTGACCATTTTATGCATCGGAGCCCTCATTTATTTTCCATGCATAGGATGGTCGGGGCCAAGTGAAAGCTGCTCGCTCTCTCTTTTTTTTGAGTCACTGAAGTGACCATGTGGGAAAGAAAGCAGAGAGTCACAGATCAACCATTTTCTTCCTCCTCCTCCTCCTCCTCCTTGTATCTCCTGAGTGAAGATGCTCTGGATTTTCGCTCACTGAATGGACGTACCCTCCAGTTTTTCAGTCATCTTTCCCCTTTTCTCGCTTACTTTCTGTCCCCTTGGATCACTTAACAAATTGTTGGGATAATATTTCATCACAAACGTGGACTGATGCCATACAGTTCCCCCTCCATCTCAGGTATCAAACTTTCTCAGAGAGATTTAGCTATTGTGAGATTTAGATTCTCAAAGATGGAGGGCTATACAGTGGGGGAAATACAGTATTGAACGTGTCAACATTTTGATCAGTAAATATATTTCCAGTGTAGCTATTCACATGAAACTGTCACAGAACTTATTAACAGGTATTAACTCAAGAAAAGCCACACATATAAAATAATCCAAACATTAAAGTCCAGAAAATAATGTTAAGTATGTACAGTGAGTAGAATGACAGAGGGAAAAAGTGTTGAAAATGCCAAATGTATTTGAAATGTATTTAAAGAGTCACTGCACCCTAAAATATGTTTTTTGAGCTGTTTATTAATTGAAAATACTCATAAGTGGTGAACTGTACTATTACCAGGGTTAGTATTGACAAAAATCGTGTTTCTCGACAAAAGTAACATTTCGTCTGATTTTGTATTGGAGATATTGCTCTCCGCGCATACTACAGGTTGAGACATGCCTTGGCATGTTGGTCCAAAATGCTATTGGAATGCTGACGAAGTCCTGTACTTCTAGTCCAACACTACGTCACCGGGTCGTTACAAATTAGGAATGAAACGCCCCAACATCTGCTGCCCTGATTAGCCTACCTGTGATAAGCCATGTCTGCAGCACTCATTCCCAGATTGGCACGAAATCACCATGGTTGATTGGTTGCAGCAGTACTGCACTCCCTCTCCAAATTTCAGAACGTCTTGCCCATTTTGAAAGCCGTTTTCAGAAATGTGAAGTGGGTGGAGTTATTGGGTGAAGTGACTCTTTAATATTTAGTGGAGAAGGCCTTTATTTCAAATGACAGCTTCAAGACATTTCCTGTATGAAGAAACTAATTGGCTACAGTATTTAGGTGTGATTTAGGTGCCCATTCTTCTAAAAACAGATTAAAGACTTAAAGAATATCTTGAAGATTTAAAGATACAGGCCCCCATATGATGACTGATCTTTAGCCCCTTCCACAAATGTTCAATTGGATTTACAGTAAGTCGTGTGAATGACTGGACCATTCTTATACCTTTTCTGAAACCAATTGAGAGTTTACTTTGCTGTATGCTTTGGATCCTTGTCCTACTGGAAGGTCCTCATCCTCAACATTCTAGTGTATAGCAAGATTCTCCCGGACGGTAAATAGTGCATTCATTGATCCTTTTGTATGATATCTGCCAGTACCATGATATAAAATACAGCCCCACACCATGATGCGTTCACCTCTAAACTTCACTGTTGGTATAGTGTGTTTAAGGTCATGTGTCATTTCCCCTTTAAACTTTGGGTGTAGTATGACAGCCAAAAAGTTTAATTTTCCTCGTCTGACCAGGCTACATTCTCCCAGTAATTCCTACTGTAGGCTTGTCCAAATGTTGTGTAGCCAATTTTGAGCGAGTCTTGGGAGTCTTGCGGGGTGAGCATACATAGAGGCCATGATGGAGGGCATTGCCTATTGTTTTCTCTGGAACAATTGTACTTGCTGCCTCCCAAGTCTTTCTGGAGCTCTCTCTGAGTGGTCCCTGGCTCTTGGGCTTCTCTTCTGACTAACCTCCTGACTCCGCGGTCAGATTTCTTGCGAGGAGCTCCTGTGTGTGGTCGGTTGATGATGGAGTGATGTTCCTTCCACTTGCGGATAATGGCCCCAATGGTGCTTACCAGTTGTGACATATGTCTGCATCCAGTTCCATTGGTATGTTTGGCCACAATAAGATTGCGAAGTTCTTGGGAGAGCTCTTTGTTTTTTACACATTCTGAGATGTTTCTTGTGTGACACCTTAGTAAGGAAAAACCTTTTTAGCCTATCATCAACTAACCCGGATTACGTATCTATTTGCACCGGAGGGATAATTACTCTCTAACTAGTTACAGATTTCAATTGGTTCCTTGCCTTGTTGTACTGTTTTTTTCTTAGCATGTTCAATACCTTTCCCTCTGCCCTTCAATGTTATAACACCTATACCTCTAATCAAAATACTTACTATTTGTGGATTTGTTGTTCATGTGAATAGACTAAAAAAATGTTGATGTGCTCAGTACATATTTCCCCCACTGTACATTTGATGGAAAGTTCTGTTAGCATGTACTGTTTTCAAATTCACATAGTATCTGTGCTAGACAGGTCTATCACATTCTTTTGTAGATACTCTCTTTCTCATAGTTATTGTGTCTGTGTTCCCATTATGTGTGACACACACACACACACACACACACACACACACACACACACACACACACACATTAATGGCCATGTTCATTAGCCAGCAAGTCTCCCAAAATGTGGTCCCTTTAGGTATTTTTCATTTGAGGTATGCTTTCAAGTCCCTCCACAATAGTTATAACAAAGGAGAGCGGCATTCACTGCATAACGAATGAGAAGGTCTTTCTTGGCATGCTAAATCAATATTACCATCATTAGAATTGTTATGAGTAGCAAAGTCTAACTAAAATTAAATAAAAAGGGAAATCCTCTAATGAAACTGCCTGGGGAATACTGTATAAATCTGCCTGTATTCTCTGAATTCGGATGGGATTAATTCTGCTAATTGTCTTCAGACCAATTACGACGAGTCTATTCCCCACTGCAGTCTTGTGAAACACTGCAATGCTAATTGGATTTAATCCTTATGTTCCCTTCCCAAATTTAGAAAAAGAGAAGAGGAACTAGTGAAATATCATGTATTGCTTTGATACAGTTTTCAAACTGTTTTTCCCTCGTCAAGTTCTTTTCATGTTTCTGAACTTGGGGGTTTAATTTAAAAAGTAACTTGCTGTACATACGATGTACATGAGTCTCAGCGAATTTGTTCAAAATAACTCTGATTTTGCGTTTGTTTTTTTATTCTGTGTCGGAACAGACATGAACTCATTACAGCTGTTGTTTCAGTTGTTACTATGATACAACTGTTCATAATACATTCTTAACACTCTGTTTGCTTGACAACTCCATTTGTCAAGACTTCTTTGTTACACAACAAAGGATACATGCATCAACACAACACCGCTGAGCTAAAGTTGTGCAAAGAGCTGAGATGTTTCACTTCTCCACAATGCTCATGGCACAGTTTTTTGACTCCAGATCCCAGTCTCTGTTGTGTGTGTGTGTGTGTGGCGTGCAGAGAGCATGGACGTAAGAGTGGGGAGAAGTCTCGACCATAAATTAAAAAGTGCAGCGCTGTAAAACCACATCCTTCTCCACCCACGGCCCCACTCATCCTCTTAAATGACAATAAGAATTAATGGCATTAAAGGGGGATACTTCTGAGCCTCTTAAACTCTGCTTTATTACCGTGCAGCAGGTTAGGCCCATCAGACATTTGTAGAGTAGAGCTCTCATAGACGGCAGCGCTAACATGTGAAGCCATGGTTCAGGGCGGCACAACAGCTTCTACAGTGGAGGTGGCTAATGATAGTTGGCAAATGCGTACATGGGAGATCAATATGGTTTGGTTAGAGAACCGACTTTCTCGGAGATGTTCTTATGAAATATAAGAAAAGTGAGGACAGAGATATAGATTGAGAGCATTCTTCTTCTATATGCATGATGTAACCGCATACCAAATTACATATTTAAATTACACTGTAAAAAACAACCTATAGAATTTACCCAATTTATCGAAGGTGAGGATTTGCATCTGCTTTGGTTGGGTAAAGTCAATCTATTATTTTGAGTAAAGACTACCTACATTCAACAGTTATGAAATACTTAAATAAATTAGGTACAGTTTACCCAAGATTTTTTCAATAAAGTTACTCAAAATAATAGAGTAATATTAACTCTAGATTGTTAGGCATTATTAACCTACTTAATAATTACTAGTAATAATTAGCTAAAATGACTAATTAATTATGAGCCTTCAGTTAAGTTTTCAGACACAGCAGACTGTATTGAGAAAGTTAACTTGTTTAATCAATCAAATGACAGAGAATATACAAAAAGGATCATACAAAATATTCACAATATATTCAAAGAGTTTGCTCAAACAAAAAGTATACTCATACAACTCTGCTTTGTGCTTTACAGTATGTGTCTGTGTGCACCTGATCACTTCACAACTGGTTTTCTGAAACATAAGGCTAAATAACAAAACATTCAAAAGAATGTACACAGTTCAGTGCTTCTGCTGTGTGTGTATCCAACAGACGTGTCCAACACCTGCAATGGACAGGACAGACAGGCAATCATTGTTATGTTTGCATGATTCACAACAGAATGTGTACATGGTTATGTTAAACTGACGATAGAAAGTTAGCTAGTTAGCAACCTAATGAAGCTACCGTCGAATATTAGCTTCCAGTGAAGTTTGTTTGAAATTGAGAGTGAATTAAGTTGTTAGCATACACTGGACAGTTAAGTAAACACAATTCCTTCAAATCCTTGTGCTCAGAAACAAGCAGAACTACATTTGAATGTTAAACGAATATATAAAGTGTAACTGCTAGGTCTAGCGAGTTCGCCCATTGACTTTCAATGTGTGATGTTAGCATGCTAGCTTTCACCCACAGAGGGGGCGAATTTCTGAACCTTCTAAACGAACGACCGTCCAAACTTTCTGGTTCAAGCATGCATGCACGTTACCCCGACTACACATTCCCTATGATACACAGCAAAGCAACGTGACAAACAGGAATCAGAGCTTACCTTGAATTCAGCAGCTCCACCATAAGCAGACAATCGATTCAACTGAGCACACGTCCCTCTAACCGTCAAGTATAGAGCAAGAGTCTTTGGGTATATTTTATGATCGTTTTTTAGGTAGAATTTGTTACTGTTAAAAGATAGGTAATGTAGGTAGAATTTACCCTTTATTATATATTTCAGTTGCTGATCAATATACGTAAGTACATTTTAACCCATTCGTAGGGATTATAATTACTACCATCCCTTAGGTAGAATTTGTTACTGCTAAAAAATAGGTAATGTAGGTAGAATTTACCCTTTATTATAGATTTCAGTTGCTGATCAATATACGTAAGTAATTTTTAACCCATTCGTAGGGATTATAATTACAACCCTCTAAAATCCTTTTTTACAGTGTACATATTGCAGAGAATATTGCTTCATGACTTACACTGAGGCCCACACAAAATCAGTACACAAAAAAAATCCTACGAATTAATAGCGAAGGGTTTGGACAAGCCAGGTTAACAGCTTATCAACCTACCATGCAAAATGCAGAAAAGGAATAAAAAATGTTGCTATAATACCCTGTTTTAAGCAAACATGAAAAGGCTGAAAGAAAACGTCTTTAGTGACATGAAGTCAACATGATGAATCTAATTCCAAAGGTAACAGCTGGAGGCTGTTTACCATCCTACCCTACAAAAGGTATACTGTAGCTATGAGTCAGCGAGCACTACCTGAAGGTGGCAGGCAGTTTGATAGCCTCGTAGCTTGCATAAAACATCAGTAGCTGAATCACTAGAGTGTTTTTTATAGGACCATTTCCTGATTGGCTTTTATGAAAGCATAAACTAATATTTGCACCATACTTAATAACCTTGATGTATGTTTTCATTTCTGTTAGTCTTTTTTTTCCCTTTTCATCTTTTTTTTTTTTTTTTTTGCCTTACATGCTACCAGTATTGACATTGGTCATGAGCGGCCTACTGACTTTGCAAGCTGACGTCACGCCTATTTCATCAATGCCTGATGGCTAAGCTGGAGAAATGGCGTGGACATCAATTCTCTATTAACACACCCTGTCATCAGCAAGCTGCTTACAGCCGGCTCATTCCACTGAGTGACTGTATACATTTCTGCTAATAATGTGTTTACTTGGGCTGTCCTGGGAGTCAGTGCTGGTGACAAATCCCCCTCAAGGATAAAGTGCTTATTTAGAATTAAGTGACTTCTCATGAAACAAAGAGTACAGAGCAGGAGAGAAAGAGAGAGAGAGAGAGAGAGAGAGAGAGAGAGAGAGAGAGAGAGAGAGAGAGAGAGAAAGAGAGGTTGAATGTGTGTGTATGTGAGTGTTTATATACACAGTATATACAAGGGAGTAATTTCTGTGTGAGCGTGTGTGTATGTGTGTGTGTGTGTGTGTGTGTGTGTAGTATAAGGCTGACATATAGAAAGAAAAAAGACAGAAAGAGAAAGAGAGAGAGGGATGGAGGGGTAGAGAGAGATTGAAATGAGGCAAAGAGAGGTCTTACAGCTCTCTCCCTCCCTTTCAGCTAAAAGGAGATTTAGGCTAATGATGCAATTTAAAAACAATAACATTTGTAGGGAAAAGCCAGCACTTAGCTGATGGGTTCTTTGAGAATGACGGGCAGATCACTGCGAGACCAAAGCCCACTGCTAAGCTGGATATGTGTAATGTTTGGAAGAAGCTTCCATGAAGTCACCACGGGTGTGACTAATCTGGCCACCACGTTCACTCTACCACAAACCATCCCCAATGTTTCAACCGCAGCCAATCCGGTTCTTATTTGCCATCACCTCAGTCGAGTAATAAAGACATGGGCTCTTTGAAAATACATTTGTCACCTTTCAGATACAATGTGACACTTATGTATGCAGGGCTGACAACACCCTTGAGTTAATCCCTCGTAACGTCGTTCTGACGGTTTTGTCATCCTTCCTCTGTCAATTTCAAAAACACTCCCAATCAACCAGGGCAAAACAGGGTTTCTCAAACTCAGACACAGATGCACCGAAAAGCCCTAATGTCATTCAACCCCATTGAACTTCCTTTTTGTTCCGTTCCAAATGCAGCATCGGTCTGGAGGCTGTGCCTCTTAAAAGTGAGGAAATGTCCTCCATCTTCTGCCTTTAAGTGTCACTCTCGGCTGGCTCACAAGGGGGAAGAGGCAGCGAGAGCATCTGGAAAAACAAACAGGAAGCCCGGAGAGGAATCTCTGGATGAAATATGGCTGTGGGGGTGGACTCCATATCTATGCCATAAAGTGGAAGTTGGAGGAAGGAGAGGGGGTTGGTGGGGCTATCTGTTCCCATTTGAATCTCATGCCTCATGAAAATATAATGAAAATGTGCCCAGTGACCCAGTGAAAGCAGCATTCCATGCTCTTTTGCAGTCCGAGCTATGCAATGAATGACCAGCCTGAAGTTTCCTTTCTTCTCCCTGGCTTGCTTGGTTTCTTCCCCTCGCTCTTTTTAAGAGAGGAGAGTTTGGGGATTTTCTAGTAATGTTGACATCATTGCAATTAAAATTTGTAAAAGCACTAGGGAGAGAGGAAAAAAAAGAAATCTCTGACTACTTAACCAAGGCAGAGAGAACTGTCATTACTGATGTAATTTTAGTGTAACATGAAATATCTAAACTATGTTATTTCATGCCTGTCTACACACACTTTGCAGAAGAAATGTCTCAAGATGACATTTCAAATAGAATTCAGTCTGTAATTTACAGCTGAGCAAATGACTCAAAGGGAAAAAAAGATGGAAAATTAATAGGAATAAAGGAACACCTAAGTCACATGAGGGTCTAGTGTCACTCGACTAGCACAATTTCAAATATTAAAGCTTCTTATTATTTACAAATGTGTAGGAAATGTCTTCATTGCTTTGTCTTTGTTCCAAAATATCCTTCAAAATGAAGACGTATTAAGTATACTAAGGCCTTTTATATAGGGTTATGGCTAGGTTATGTGCACAATTATAACCAATTAGACTAACTAACTAGATTTCGCTCAGGCTATTCCACGGCCAAAGTCTATTAGAACTCAATGACATTTCGCAACAAAATTGCCTGATTAGCTTGTGGTCTTAATAGGTAATTTCACCAGTAATTAAAATGTGATAAAAATGTAATAATAAATAATTGCATCTATTAAAAAACACTTATGCTTACATTTGATTTCGCCAGACTCAAGCGTACAGTATGTATGACGGGTGAACTTTTTTATTTTGTCTCTCTCACGTATCACCTATCATGAGGTCTTGTCGACTAACTTGGTGAAAAACAGACACCATATTTGAATAGTGGCCTAGTGTCTGACTAGGACTGATGGTATGCTTCATTCATCAAAAGAGCTTCTGGACTGGGCGGCATACGCAAGGTTTCACTCTGAAGCTTTATACGAATGCATGCTTGAGCTTACGCAGACACACCCATGAACACCTCCCCCTCCCCAACACACACACACACACATACTGACTGCAGGTCTGCAGATGTAACTAGATCACTTCTCCATCACACATGAACATCTGGATCTGCTAAGGAAATTAACAGCCTCGCTATTCTGCTGTCATTCAGCCTGCAAGCAATTGACCCGTGTGTTGAAAAGTTTTCTTGGATACTTACAGTCCCAGTTCACAGTCCATCCCCTGGTGTCATAAATCATTCTGCTCGCTCACAGTGCGGGACAGTCCTCGTCTGGTTGTAATTTTCAGGTTTCTTTCGGGAACGTTTACGTTAATGTGCAGATTACCAGAATGGCACTTTAAATCTGCGGCAGATGCCGACTGCTGAAAGTTTTAGGAGACTTTTCACGGCGGAAAATCGCCTACATGTAAGGTCATTAATTGCTTGGCTACATAATCCATATGGTTGTGATTGACTTTGATTTTGCGCCAGGTTTTTCATGTTGGACATAACATTGATTTATCTAGAATTAATCTGAAGCGGGGAAGGTCCTGTGCAAAAAGACAAGCGGTTGTAGACCTCACTACTTGGATACTGAGGTGCAGTACGACATTGCCAAGCTTCAACTGACACTGGTGGCCGCCATTATTCCCAATTACGACTCGTCTCTGGAGAGAGATGCATGGAGAAAGCAATGTCTTCCTCTGGATCGAGCAATAGTCTAGGCAATGAGAATAGACACCAGAAATAATCAGAGACTCCAAAACAAGACAGTGAAAAGCAATAGAGCACAAGCCTGTCCAACTACACATCCAAGACCTTGGCTCACATCAGAGACAGCCAAGCTCATATTGTGGGGTCAAAGGTTGATTGTATAGGTCCACACTACATGGAATTAACTTGTCTGCTACTACAGCAACGGTTACTGACTCAGAGGTCCCATACAGATGACATGCTGACCCACCTAGGCTTGCTAATTTGTTCACACACTTAATGTAAATAGTCACCAAACTCGTGTCTGTAGCATACTGCTATGTACAGTATAAGTCTATTCTGTGTACTGTTCTGTGACTAAAAAAAAAAGAACAAATGATTTTTTGTTTGCTGTATATTTAGGTAGCCAGAGCAACTAAGAATGAGAAAGTTTGCATCTGTCAGTGTGGTGCATGGTTTGGAAAGACACATTTTCCATTGATATTTTCAGTCTTGATTTGGGGGGAACAAAACATCCACATAATCACAACCTGACAATCAGTCATAATGGCTTTTAAGTTCTATGAGCTCCATGAAACTCAAATTGTTCTGTTATTTCTCTCGTCTACCATGCATCACTGTTGCCATTGTGTTTCTATTAAATTGCGTAAGTGAACTGAAGCTGTTATCAAAAGCAAAGATACAGGGTTTGAGGGTCTCAACACACACACACACACACACATGCACAAGCACACACACACACACACACACACACACATACACACACACACACACACACACACACACACACACACACACACACACACACACACACACACACACACACACACACACACACACACACACACACACACATCACAGATGTATCAGGAAGTCTTCAGGATAACAGTGAAACTTTGAAGAGAGAACATGCGGGCTGCATCTATCTCTGAAGTGAGCTGTGGTAACCCATTGGAATCAGAGCCAGGGTCATAAAGTGGGGATTGGCAGAGAGAAGGAAAGGGAGCACTGCAAATCTGGCTGAACATTCCCTGTTCTGGATCCAAGAGAGAAAGAGAGAAAAAAAGAGAGAGAGAGAGAGAGAGAGGGAGAGAGAGAGAGAGAGAGAGAGAGAGAGAGAGAGAGAGAGAGAGAGAGAGAGAGAGAGACAGGGGTTGCACAAGGAGTCCCTCCTCTCTGATCTGAAATGACTTCACCCCAGATGTCGGGACAGGATGGAGCACAAAGGGAAAGGCCATGCAAAAGGCACGGCATTAAAATCACACCTTACATCAAGCGGCATCTGCATAGTCGGTGTGTGACATATCACACTATGCATGCTTGCACAAATATACAGAGCAGGGTTCGTATTTACACATCTAATGCGAACACATTAAATGACCTAAAATCTGAGACAAAGTGATACTATATATAGCGGAAAACATACAGGAATCCACT
The DNA here is from genome assembly GCF_963854185.1 of Sardina pilchardus. Lineage (NCBI taxonomy): Eukaryota > Metazoa > Chordata > Actinopteri > Clupeiformes > Clupeidae > Sardina > Sardina pilchardus. Next base: position 22,514,340 of record NC_085004.1, on the reverse strand, counting down.
TAAAAAAATGAAAAATGTAAACGGAATGGATAAATATAGAGTTTACATGAGCGTCAAAATCACAGGGAGAGGATAATATAATGATCGAGGTGGTTTGAAACATTATAATCGGCCCGTACTAAAACAGTCCCAGTGCACACTGCAGAGAAATGGCCAACAATAGACCTAAGGCAAGCGCATTATACCATACACACTGTGATAGAATAGTGTAGCTTTGCCTGTTGAGAATTAATTCCACCTCATGTAATATTCATTTACTTCTAATAAAACTGTCCCTTACCATAAACTGCAGCATTGCAGAGGCCTTTGCGAAAGTACATGGTAGGTATGAATAACGTGCAGTACTGATAGGCTTCTCAAGTTATTGTTCAATGGAAGATCTAGTAATTTAGTGTAATTTGAAAACTTACTGGCATTATGCGCCCTGATTGCAACGCTTACGGTTACATTGTGTCCCTGGAGGAAACCTGAAACAACATTATCTATAAAATTCTAACCTCCCATAAAATACACTCATATCTGGAGAAACTATTGTGCTGCGCCAAATGATAACAAACGGTCACAAAGGTCAAGACAGTGTCATCAATCCTCTTGGAACAATAGTGCTCCAAAGCTCTACATAATTCCCACTACTTCATAAAATTCCAAGGAATCACCTTTCTCCCACTCCACTGGAAACACGGTAAACACAAGGCTGAAAAATGCTCACAGTGTATCATCTACACAAGCACGCAATAAGAAGAAATGCCATTTTTATTTTCTCTGTACTGATTACATAAATTAGACGTAGCTGACTGCACAATGACATTGCATATGCTTATTTCAGGAAGGGCCAGGCTCTAAATTCCTATTGATAATACTGGACCAGCTGAGACAAGGAAAGCCCAATGGAGGAGTCCTTATCGGCGGTTTGGCAGTTCTCACATGCCAGATAATACTGCAGTGACTAATGATGTGAACTTAGTAATGACATTCAACCGTGTGCTATTTTCACCCTCAGGGCAATTTGGAATTACATGGCGGCAGCCCAAAAATACAGTGAGGGTCTGGACTGCGACTGCTCCAGAAGTACTCCCAGAAAGATGAAGGGGATGGGGGGGGACAGGGAGGGAAATTAATTGCTGTAGAGATTTGTCTTTTTCTGGCATCGCCCATTTTGAAAGATAAAGACTTTATTAGGGGAAGATAAATAATTGACACATTCTTTGCGCCGACTTTCTTTGGCAATTTTTATTACACAAAAAGACAGACCCATTCTCCTTCCTATTACACATCAGGAAATGTGTAGAATATGTGGATTTGACATTTAGACAGCCAAAAATGAATTCCACTCACACCTTTCCACAAAAAGAGAGGGAGAGAGAATGAGCTAAGAGCATAAAAAAAGGAGGGAGAGAGAGAGAGAGAGGAAGAGGAGGACAAGAATCTGGCAGCACAATAAATGCCTTGCTGAACTGTCATGTCCGTGTGTGTCATGAGTGCATTAGGTTTTGGCCCCAGGATGGACGCCGGGGCCTTGAGTGTACAGTTCTCTGGATAAGTGCACTGACATGGCAGTTTAGTTCCACTGAAACATTTATGGCATTATGTAAAAAGCCGGCTACTCCGCCTCGAACCTGCTGATGCGCACGTGGTTCGAAAAAAAGGAACGTTCACAAGCCCGTTAGCACGTCTCTCCGAAGCTCAGCACATTTTTTACCTGTAACACTCACCGGCCTGTAAATTGTGATTTTTATTGATGAACATCATGAAAGGAGAGGCGCAGATGAATTTATGGTTTGGGGTGATGTACAGCGTACATGGAAGACAATGGGCCCATAAAGCCCAGAAATAAGGAAAATAGTCACAATGGCTGGTGGGTCACTTTGAAATGGCCGGCATGACTTGCAAAAACAAAAAGGGTCCTGTTTGGTGTTGTTGATGTGGGGTGGGGGGGGCTCCCACAACCCTGGAGAGCACTGCTCTGTGTCACGAAAACACATTTTATGGGACCCAACAGCCTTTCTCATGATTTACTCTCTTGTTCTCGACATAGTGATATGTGCGTGCATTAGTATGTGTGTGTGTGTGCGTTTCTGTGTGTGTGTGTATGTGAGGATGCCCTGCCTACAGGCTCCAGCAAGACCTAAAGCGATGCACCCCCACCCACCCACCCCTGCCACCAAGCCCACCCCCGCCACCAAGCCCACCCCCAGCCCCCGGGTCATCACCAGCTAATTAATAACTTCTCTGGGAAAGTGTCCTGGAAAACAACGGCTTCTCCAGAAGTGGCTGCCGTGCCGTGGAGGGAGGCGGGCGTCCCCCCTCCGACAGCCGTGGACGGCGAGGCAGGACGTGGGATCGCCGGTGGTGATTAATGAGCCATTGTTGTTGGAAGGAGCCTATCGCCGCCGGAGCTGTCCGGCTTATCCAGGCCCCCTGAGCCAGAGCCTCTTGGCGAGGATCTCTGACCCCCCGCGTCCTAAATCTCAGGCTGCCTCCGCCACCACCACCACGGGACAGCACAGATAAGCCTTCCCCCTGTTTGCCAATGCGCCCTCTCTCAAGATGAAAAATACTCCTGGAAGTTTTTTTTTTTGTTCCATGTCGAATCTTCCCATGTTCTGTCAAACTGCTAAAATTACAAGACAAAAGGCTCAATACTTAACAAGGAGGCTACACCCTGCACGTAACTTAAAGTGTTCCGTTCGTGTTGCGTCTGCTCCAACAAATACTGTAGCTTCCGCTATAATGAATGGAACTGGGTACACCAGACGAGATAGCGGGTGCGTACATTCTAAAAAAACTAGACCAGTCTTCTAAAAACAATTTTTACACTTCACTTCAATTGCGCACCCGGTGTAGCTTCCCTGTGAGACAGACAGCCTTGAGGAGAGGGCAAAATAGATGACACAAATCTCGTTTACTGTACTCAGTAAATGTATGAGGACACAGATGAGAGACCTGTGACATGTAACAGCCAGTATCTCATTCATTGGCTATAGGCTAGGCTGGTAGTAATCCAGACCCTGGAATCTTTCAGATTAAGGGTCTGCCCACAAATAATGAAAATGGCCTAACTTGAGGGCCAGCACCAAGCATGCGTTTGAAAATCTCACTGCACGCAATTGGATAACACTACGACCAATGTTTACTCTGACTGATTCTGGACTTCGACGCATTTGGATAACACTACGACCAAAAAAGAAAGTTGTAGCGCTCCTACAATCCTTTTTTGGTCACCACAGATTCCTGCAGTAAAAGTAACGTGCATCATTGCTCATTGCCAGAGTATCTTGCGGACACAATTAAAATTGTGCTCTCGCGGGAACTCTGTATTTCCAAAGTAGTTATGGGCAGGGGTGGAGCTGCAGCAGGCGGAGGCCATCAGGGCCTGAGATAGAGGAAGCAGGCGACGAGGCCCGCACTGCTAAAGGGACGCCGCTGTTACATTTGGCCGGCTTTCCTGCGCATTGCACAAGTGGGTGTCTGAATGGCGAGTCGATAGTGTGTGTGTGTGTGTGTGTGTGGGGGGGGGGATTAGATGGAGGGAGGGATGGAGATAGAGAGAGAGGAGTCTGAAAGAGAAACACAGATTGAAAGAATGAAGAGAAGTGTTTTGCAAGGAGCTGCCTTTCAGGGTTTAGTATTACAACTATAACAAAACATGCCAGGGTAATTATCGGGGCTAAGATATGTTTAAGGCAGTGATGCGCTGTACTCTCTCTCTCTCTCTCTCTCTCTCTCTCTCTCTCTCTCTCTCTCTCTCTCTCTCTCTCTCTCTCTCTCTCTCTCTCTCTCTCTCTCTCTCTCTCTCTCTCTCTCTCTCTCTCTCTCTCTTCCTCTGTTCCTCTTGCCCTAACAAACTCTCTCTCTCTCTCTCTCTCTCTCTCTCTCACAGGAGGGATCTCTCTTGCCCTGGCTCTTTCTCTTTTTTCTCCTCTGTGTGAATGGAGGTTAGAGTGCAGATGTCTGGAGCAGGGCCAGGAAGGGAACATTACAACAACACTGAACGCCAGAGCGACACTGAGAGCCAAGCGAGACCATGAGCAGGCATTCGTCTGAGGCAGCAGCATAGGCTCCCAGTGCCAATAAATCTGCGCATGTTTACCTTACTGATCTAAAGATATGTCACCCATATGTGAGAGGAGGTGAAGCACACAGAACTGGAAATCAAGGTACAATTGAAGCTGTATACACAGAGATTTACAAATTGACAATGCTGCGTGACGAATGAAAATAATTTTATGCTAAATTCATCATTCTTAAACTCATAGAACAAATAAAAGGAAACATTTTGGATTTAAACAAAACAAGCAACTTCAATGTAATGTGGTCTTTGTTAGTATAAAAGTAAACATACCAGAAACACATTAGTTAGTTTCAGTGACAGATGTGTTGAAAAACGTCGACAGAATTTGCCAAGGCCATTAGATATTAACGGACGATACAGACTAGAGCAAGAAGTGAAAATGCCAATGGTTCTTCATGACAATGTTCAGGCGTGAATTCTGCCCCACACACAGCCTTATAAATGTATGTATGTAACTGAATACATCCCGTCAAGACACATACAACTGATCTAGGTCTTCTGTAGCTGTACCTCATGTCTTTTCACACTATCTGCATGCTCCACTCATCATTATACGTCCAACCACATACAGTACACACACACACACAGACATGCAAAGTCACACACAAACACACACATGACAACACACACACACACACACACACACACACAAAGACACACACACACACACACACACACACACACACATAACGCAGCTATGCACTTAGGCAACAGACAACAACCCCGCCACCCCATTCGCTTCAGAGCTGTATTTTGACATGGTGAATTCTCTGGTATGAAATGGATAAATCCTCCGAGCAGCTCTCTCCCCAGAGCGGAACCAACTGGAAATGAAAGTGGCTGGCAGTCCAGATTAATACCACTTCATTCTTCTTTCATCTGTCTTTCGACTCGCTCCTTGTACTAGGTCCTCCTCCGCCAGAGACAGACTACACCGCTAAGAATTCAGACGAGGTATTATTAATTCATGCTAGCCTGCTATCATGTCAGATCAGTGCCACGCTTAAGTGTCCGCTGGAGGTTTGTTGGTGCACCAGAGAAGAAGGGGTGGGGGGGGGGGGGGGGGGTTGAGAATCTGATTCTCAATGCCTTCTTTAACTTAGGTCCGTGTCTTTAATGGTAGCTATATTTTTGCTGTAATCTTTTCAAAGACATATCAAGTCGCTGTGCTAGGCCCGGCGGCAGCCCATCCCGAACACACAAGGAAAAGTGTGAATATCGCAGTGCTTTTTTTGAAACTCTTTACCGAACATACTGACTCATCCTAACCTATGAGTGAACCTAATCTTCATTTCAATGTACTATACGGTCAATGAACCTTTTGATATAACCAGCTAATTAAAATGAAATTATTTACATTCCTTACAAAAGCTTTCATTCTGGTGGCATTTGATTCATGAGCAGTGAAAAGCATACTGCTACTCTTTGGCTTAAGAGCCGTGGGACAAGCAGGGGGAGACTAGTGGGGTGTCAGAACAGACTGAGAGAACAGAACAGGTGTTTCTATTAATCCAGCCCCTCCATCAGCCTCGGCACTGACCGCTGGATGCCTTCCTGCGTCCATGCACCCTCCCTCCACACACACACACACACCCACACCCACACACACACACACACACAGACATACCTTGGCCCTGCCAGAGCTGAGAGCAGATCACTCTTCGTGACACCGTGGAACACATCTGGGTAAGAGACGATGATGGATGTCGGGTGTGTTGGAAAGGCCCAGGGTCGTGTTTCTGCCCCGAGCTCACGGGGGCCAGACCTCTGCTTGCTGGGGCTGAGGCGGCGTGACAGGCCGGGGCTGCGCAGGGCTGGCCCTCATCATTTACGCCCGTGACTTGTCAGAGAACAGCCACTGGAGCAGCAGAGGAGAGAGAGAGAGAGAGAGAGAGAGAGAGAGAGAGAGAGAGAGAGAGAGAGAGAGAGAGAGAGAGCGCATGAGGCTGGTCAGTGTAGCCATTCCCATCCACTCAATCGCTGCTTTTTACGTTGCCAGTTCATTGTCTAACTACATTAAAAAAAAGAAATATTAATACATGTAGGAATTATGGAAAACAATAATGGTTATATTGCGGTGAGTATTATTGAGGAAACATCTTTTTTTCCCATTCTTTTTCTTTTGTACACACAAAGTGTACCATTGCAGAAAAGCTTTAAGGCTTTTTTTTTTTTCTTAACAGAGGCTTCCATGGAGCTCTGGTAAGGACAATGTGGCTAGCTAGAGCAGTGATTCACAGCACACTATGTTTAGAAATGTCTGACTGATAATGAAACCCAGTCTCTGGCCTAATAGTTTTGGCAAAGGGGTCTGTTTACTTACAGTGCTGGAAACAAACCGGGCCCTGCAGACACACAGCTAATGAGGGGTCTATAGGACTGAGATGGCTGATTTGAAACCCGGATTTTCATAAAGCTGCTGAAAAAAAAAAAAAGACGTTTGGGAGCTGCTGGGTTTTTTTTTTCCTTGCTGCCACCAGTCAAAAAACATCACTGGGGCAAAATAAGACCCGAACAGAGCTTTACTGAGATAACAAGTGTGGCCAACAGAGCTCTCCTTAAGCGAACAAAATGACAAAAACGCTGGCAGCTCAACCAGGCCTTGATTGAAATTCAAACCGCCTAATTGCGCTGGTCCCATGGTTTTGTGATTCAGGACGCAGTTTTAATTTCTTCGCTTATTCCTTTATTTGCAGTTTCACGACGGTTAAGTAAAAACAGATTAGGAGAAAGCTTGGAGGAGGGAAAGGGGATGGGGGGGAGAGGTGGTTCATGAAGAAATATTGGGCCTGACAATGGTAATTGAAAAAATAGTATATTCTGTTAGGGACCCCGATGTCACTCTCTCTGCTCCTCCCACGCCTGCCGGGGATTGGCTGGTGCCGTTGGGACTGCGCGGATGAGCCGTCTGAGTAACTACAGCGAAGATGAGGGAGGGAGGAGAGGGGAGGGGAGAAGAGGAGGAGGTGGAGAGGGAGGGGAAGGATGCTTTAAACTGATTTATGTCCGGCCATAATAAAACAGGCATTTCCTCTCTCGCCTGTTTAATATGCAAATATGCAGAGCATCTCGCTACTGACAGCCAACCATTAATAAAGGAGCGTGGCGGTGAGCAGAAAGCCGGCCATAGCTCATCTTTATGAAAATACATGATGATGGTTTTACACGGCGTAATCTTTTAAAGTTGGGCCCTGCCGATGTGCCAGGACAGCTTGGATACTGTGCAATGCACACAGTCATAACTCTCCAGAGAACTTTAATTTTATATATTTTTATATGTATGTATGTATGTATGTATGTACTGTATGTGTGTGCATGTGTGTATGTGTGTGTGTCTCTCTGTGTGTGTGTGTGTGTGTGTGTGTGTGTATGTGTGTGTGTGTGTGTGTGTGTGTGTGTGTGTGTGTGTGTGTGTGTGTGTGTTTGAACAGGATGTGCCTATACACCAGAGCAACTGACTGACTGATGGATTAAATTACCAAAACACGGGAGCCGCGCGGTCCAGAGGACCATGGGAGATCATGCGTCACACATTCACTTAACTCGCCAGTGTAGAATGCATCCAATCAACAGAAAACACATCCGAAGAATGTGATTAATTAGCGGACAGCGAAACATTTGTCTCTTCTGCTGAAGGTTTTCGTTTTCTACCCCCCCCCCCCCCCCCAACCCCCCTTTCAAATACAAACCTGGCCATATGGTGCTAAAGAGCATGAATCCTCTCTAATTTTATTAAGAGCATTTACTTCGTGCAGTGATGATGGATGTTCAAGCAGTCACTTGCAGTCATGGTTGTGTGGATGAAACCACATAAAAGAAACATATTAATAAACAGACCAACTTGGGCATATGCTCTGCTGTATGTCAGAATAACGCTGGGCTCAGGTGTAAGATGGTTAACACTGCACACACAATCGCACACTTCATGAAGAAGTTGCGCAAGCTAAATGGTGGAGCATTCTATTTCCATCGTTTTGATAGTATCAAAAGTGTGCAGGGAAATTAAAAAAATATGAATGACTAAATTGCTGGCATGCCGTTGCGCGTTGTTCTCTATTCCCTCCCAGGGAACTGTGTCATATAAGAGGATTCCCAGCTCACCTCAGAGAGAAAAACAGCATTAGGAAAATTACAAATACTCCTGCAATACACACTTCCACGAAGCCTCAATTATAACCACACTTAGGAATACCGTAGAATTGCACAGCTCCCAACAGACCAGTATAACCCAGTATTAGCCATTCTTTCGATACATGTATTTTACATGGGGAACTCTCGGAGGGAGTCGAGCCATGGAGTCTTACACAATTTAAATATGGGATTTGGGACATCAAAGCCAGTCTGATATTGGAATAACAGAAATAATTAGGAATGGGGGTGGAGAGGCAAAAATACCTCCATTTCCATATGAAGATAATTAATGTGAAGCCGAGCAGGGGTGCAGAATGGGTCTGTGGTTGGCTCGAGGAGGAGGAGGAGCTAACATGACCTTGCACATGCTGGGCAAGACACAAACTGTGGTAAAAAGATGCATCAGGGCTTCATAGACAGTGCATTAGCACTTGAGCATCTTATTTACATGTGGAAGATCTCACAACTGAACAGATGGCACATTTAAGAATTGTACTTGGTTGGTACAGGTTTTCACACTGTATATATGCGGTAATTTCCTGAATATAAATAACAGTTTTATAGCAACAACATACGTTTTGCAGCCCTGGGGGTTAATACTGCTGGCAGTATATCTACAGTTATGCATTTCTTCATTCTAATTTCTGATTAAAACATAACATAATATGGATTCATTACGTTATTGGGAACCTGAGGTTTGGCTATTCTCTACTCCAGCCAGAGGGAGGTGGTAGTGTAGCTAAAAACTGTTTGCTGACAGTCAGCCATACTGCCACAAAGAAGAAGAAGAAATGTGTCTGTCAAACTGAATTATAATGAATTGCCAATGTAAACATGTGCTTATCAAATACTCATTTGTTGAATTATGTTATTAATCTATACGGTTACGATAGCATATGAAGAATTGGAATAAATTACACCAAGTTCATTCTGAAGCTAACTTTAGCTCAAGACGCTAACATTAGTTTACAACGTTACTGTTGAATGTGGATATGTGCAAACAATTTAATCAGGTCATTGCATTTCTCCCTTCCTCAGAGGACAACCCTGGTCTATATTGGATGATAACAAGAGTAATAAGACATTAATTGGAGTAGTTATGAGAAGACCAGAATATACATTTACGAAACGAAATAGCATAGCATTGTTACGAGAAGTCGATTACCGAATGCAGTACAAGCTACTGTACTGCCAATGGACAGAAAAGGAGAAGAGTTCGGTGATTGACTTGTATGGTCTCTCTTCTCACAATATGGCAGCCATCGAAATAATACTAATGTAATGTACTGACTCCACAATTATATAATTTCTTTACGATTACAATCTAAAAATACTTCAGTCTGTCATTGTTCACCCTATTAGTGACTTCAATCATCAATATCTTTTGTGTGGTTGAGTCTTATAAAAGTGATAGTAGCATGTAGCCTGGCAAGCCAAACTATACAGAAATGTATAGTCTGGAGTCGGACCATTCACAGAGCTGAAGCCTGTGGGTGGGATGAACCGGTGTCGTTCAAACTATACTCTGCACGTAATAGGCCAGCACTTGTGACCAATCATAGCCGGTCGGCAAAACAGCAAATACATCCTTCTTTAAAACGAATTACTTGAGTGCTTCTATCTGCTCAACCTTCAAAGAAAAGCCCAAGTCTAACTCTTCCGAAGCCGATTCAAACGTGTGCACTTCATTAGCCTCATCCATCTTTCGTTGTTCTCTATGGTTGTTGCAACACGGTCTCACACCCAACTCGTCGAACGAGGACGCATGGTCCAGCCCCCTGGCGTCAATATCGGAAGCCGAAGGTGAGCTAAGGCGGGCTCAAGGACTCCGTACACAGATAGAGCGTTCTGATTGGACCGACTGACTTGGTGTCGAACACAGACTTGGCCTTAACGGTGCGACCCTAGACCATCCCGCTAGGCAAAAAATATTTGTTGCCACTATTGGGTGCATCTAGATTTCTAGGCTACTGTAGGTAGCATGAGCAAATGAGAAGGCCTTGGGCCCTGACTGAAGTGTGGATATTGAAACTGTGGTATTTTTGGAGAGAACCGTCAGCCGGGTGCCGAAACATCGGTCTTAAAGGCACCCTTAACAAGATTCCCCCTTTGGTTGAGAAGCGCAATAATAAACAAGCTAAATATGCGTCTTTTGCAACAAAGGATTAACATAACGCCAATGTAATGTAGCGCTTGCGTAGCTGCAGCGTAGTTCTGCCGGGTATACTTAATACGTCATTCATTCATTACCTTCGACCAATCACCAGGCTACATTGGCTTTATTAATGACTCTGCCCAGGCACCTGCCTTGTTGCTTTCAGGTGCCGATTTTCGATGTTCCCACCCTACCTCCCTAATCACCACCAGGTCGGTCCTCGTCCAGTTGTCCAGGGGGTAGGCTTCGCCCCTGCTTCTCGTTCCGGCAGGATTTGCCAGGGTCTGCACGCTCAGTGACCTGGACCTAGGACGGGGCCTACGCCAAAGACTCTCATTGTTGCTAATTTCTATCCCGATTAAAATCTTTGTTAACTTCAGTTCTGTCTCTGAGTATTCCTGGCTGAAATATAGAGAGAATGCACCGACAGCAGTCTGTAGAAAACGATCTCGGAATTATTGTAGCGATTTCGGTAGTTCCTACCCAAAACTAGAAAGTAGATAGGTCAGTAATCGCCTATAGGCCCGCTCAGACAAAGGCAAAAGTGCTGTCATATTGATGTTACATGCCATAGGATTTTGGAAATGTTATGTTAAGATAAAGAAAACTGTTAACGGTGACTTCGAATACATGTGTCAAGAGATCAGAGTGTGAGGCTCCCCAGTATTTAATTTGATAAACTCCTGGCCAGCACCTTTACTTGGGTGTGCATTCCTCCTACCTACAGTACGAATAGCGGGCTCCAAAAAAAAAAAAAAAACGCAGGTTACCACTTGGAATGTTTTTGTGACAATGAACTATTTTAAAATAAACTGCTGTGTATGCATGATTGTGGTCAACATATGATTTGGTCTGTTTTACTTATTTGCATAAAATTCTGTTGTGGTCTACTTACAATGCATCTAAATGGTATGAACTTCAGGCTGTTTCGGCTTGGTTTTGATCGTCAGTTTATGCAAAGACAAGGTCTGCAATCTGTTCAAAGGGAAAACTTCACAGAAGCATTACTCACTCCATGTGAAATCGTTCTTGAAATTGAGTAGACAAATAAACGAATCGAGGTGTATCAGACACACTTAGCCAGTACAGCCAGATTTCTGTCCAGCCATATGCTCCGGTGACTAAACAAATCACATTCAGCGTTACCATCAAAAGAAACGTCAAAACATGGAGCGGCAATTATCTTTGAAGCAAGGACATGCCCCTGGGGCTAACTGTGTCTGTCTCTGTGTACGCCAACCACTGTTAATTTGTTCCAACAGAACAACAGGCCAGACCCAGGCTGCAGAGAATTGCACAGAGTTTACCCGCACTGTTTGAGCTGTGATGGTTGAGAGCCATATGTCCAGAGAGCAAGAGTTTATCCAGCTCTATTGTAAGGGCTATTGACTCTGGCTGGATTTGGCGCAGGCACCCAGGGCTTTCCCTCCTCTGGGGGTTTCCACATTCCATCATTCATTGGTCTGTGGAGGAGCATTTGTTTTTGTTGCGCTTTGGTGTAAGAGTCAGGACTCGCAACTCGCCGTGTGTGAGATTTGATTTATTTACACTCCAAAATATATTTCCCATTTGGTTTATCACCACCTCAATAAAAGCATATAGCAAGCTGTACTGGAAATAAAAGCCAAGAACCCAGTCATTTGTACTGATTACTGGCCGACAGATCATCTGTGCTCCCGGTTAAACAGGACGGTCGCTGGGGCAGGCATTATTTTTTTGGCTCACCAGTGAAGTCATTGTTTTCGAATGGGACTTGAGGAAAAGGGATACTTCCTGGTCCAAAACCAGGCTGGACATTCCCAGAGCCACATTCATCAGTTGCTGCCTGCCACAGTGACCTTGTGCAACCTGAGCGTGCCTCGGCGGGAGCAGTCAGCATACACAGAGCCCCTTTAGGGAGAGCCGGTCCACTTCCTATTAACTCCATTGTACCGGATTGTTCCTGCAATCTGTTGAAATTCCGCTAGGGGCGTTGCCGAGCAAGTGATAAATGAATTGTGGTCTATGGGGCTAAGCGGCTAGAACTCGTTTTTTTCACAGTTGATAACTTCATTTCTTAATGTACATTGTCGTAGTAGCTACCTGAGTATGGGTTTTCCACTGGAAATGAAATAAAAAGTCACTCATGTCCTTTCTGCTTTTCATAGGATGGGCCGTTTTCCCTGTAACATGCTAGCATTTAGCTCATCGATGCTCGCGACAATCGCGACCGATTACGACCGTCGTGAAGCTGAACCTTCTTTTAGGTCTATGGCCGTAAAGTGGTTCGCTTGTGTCACGTGACATGAAAACTTTGAAAGGGTTTTTAGGAATAACAACACATATAGAAAATTGCATTAGTCAGCTAATTGTCAAGTCAAGTTATCCTGCATCGCATGCATTAATGCAATTTCAGGAGAAACAATTATATAAAGACAAATGTGGTACTGGGGGGTTCAGCTCCATTGCCACCCATTCATTCATCACTTGCTCGCGATCGCCCTCTAGTTGCAGTACCATGCGGAAGTATTTCGCTAGTGGTCCTTCTCCCCTTATTAGACATTCTCTGGCATACAGCAAACAGACAGGAAGCTGTCAGTCGTATCACTGGAGGGTTTGGCATCTGCCTGCTCTAGCCTGGAACATCCCAAAAGACCGCAACACCAGTTTTTTTTTTATTTATTATCATTCTCAAATCATTTTATGTATTTCAATCATTACATTGAATTGTATAATTGTATATTAATATATTTAGCTATAAGAATGGGCCTTTTGCCCTCAAGCGCCTTAGGGTGAGTTTATCAAGGTTTCTGTTGGGTCAGAGCACATCTGTGACTACATGATCTAACACCATGGCGGACAGTGGCCCCTGCTGTTGGGTGCTATAGATTTATATTGAAGATGGAATCAAAGCTGTAATTATCTTGCTCTTTATTTACAGCCCATAAACATATCATTACCTAAGATCTCAGCTTTCCCAGTGCAGCTATTCATCTTGCATTTATCACAGCTTTGAGCCAGCCAACATGATCTACATGAGAGCTGAATGGGTCTTGTGTCCTCTGTCCAAACATTGCAAAAAGTAATTGCATAGTTTGCAATGGGCTGGAACATTAAGATCATGTGTTAACTTTGGCAAGGGACATGCTCTTTAGACAGCTAAGCCCTTGTAAATGAGAGAAGTACTGTAATGAAGTCTGAGAAATTAGCCCAGGGTTCTCATCTGAAAGCAAGGCCCCGCAATCATCACGAAGCTCTCGGAGTGTGGTTTGGATTGTTTTTACTACAACTATAGTATAAGTGTATGCTTGTGTGCATATATGTATATATGTAAGTGTGTGCATATGTGTGGATGTGTAATGTGCATATATATATGCACGTGTAAAGTGCATACACTATGTGCGTGTGTACAGTATGTGTGCGTGCCCACATGCATGTGCAGTATCTCTGTGTTATTTTTGTACCCTGATGTGGTTTTACATCATAGCTCTGTGAGCGTTGGCCACACCTGGCACAGAAGGAGAGCCAAAACACAGATCTCTGGCAGGTCTCTGCTTTCCAGACCTTTGTGGTCTTCAGTGGTGGGCCTTAGCAGACCGCTGACTCAGCGTTCCCTTTGTCCGAGGATGGGAGCGCGTGACATCACACCAAATAAAAGCCTGGGCGCAGGATCTGGGGCAGACTAAATCCTTTTGTGTAGCCCAGAGCCAGCAAACCAACAGCATGGGCCTAGGGATCCCCTCTGCAGTGCGTCCGCTATTGTGTCAGGATCTGTTTTTTTTTTCTTTCTTTTTTTTTCTTCCTATAATGACATTCTATCTGCATGAGGTAGTGTGTGCTCCTGATCGTGTCATTAGCGGAAACGGAACTAGATAAACTCCCATCAGTCAGTCTGCTACCTTGACCCAGGCCACGGTCTGCGAATCATGCTAATTGAGGTCTAGGCACTTTAGATACAATTTAGTCTCCCTGTAGGTGTGATGATGGTGCCTCCCAGACTGTTTTTTTTAAATTGATATGACAGAATATAATAGTTGTAAGAAAAAAAATCATCAATAACCATATACTTCCAGCTCTGAGGAGCACCTCTAGTGTCTCAGAGGTAAAAAGATGATACAAATAAAGATGTGATATATTGTCTATTGTCACATAGACAGATGCTGCATAGGTGAGTATTTGGTGGAGAATTTGTATGCTGCCAGCGGTCCGCAGTTACAACCTAAACACCATCTTTGCAATGATGTCTAAAATGTAATGATTTACATAATAGCAGTTTTCAGCTGAATTGTCTGGAAATTCTGGAACAGAAAATCCTTTATGTTAAACCAAATACTTAACATATGGTTCTCTCAGCATTTAAAGGGCTCAGAGAAAACAGAAAAAAACACTTAGTTGTGCTTTGAGACAAATACATGTTAAACTGTGTTAAAACATCTGTACGGTTTGAAGCTATAAAGGCCCTGCCTTGGTACACCATTTAGGCAACACTGTAAAACAAGCTCTTTATGCTACAGTACTTGTTTTGTCCATCCTCCGCTAAGGACATCTGAGGAAGCATGCAGGTGACGTTTATGACACAGATTTTTTTTTTCTTCACATGGATGGACTATCAGCGTCCTATTTTCCGAGATGTGTTATCCCCATAATCCGCCGGTCCTCATCGCTTTTGGTTAATAGATGGCTCTAACCATTTGCAGTGGCAGCCCTTTGTAGTGTATAATGAACACTGCACTGTCTGATGAATGGAGTTTGGGCAAGGAGGACGTCACTTCTTCCATTAGGAAGCCCTCTCCCCAAGTCCACCGTATTGAACCACAGCTTTTGGCTATTAGGCTGATGCATGACACAGTCAATTCCAGTTACGCTTTAATAAGTGAATATTTATCTTGCGCCGTCTGTAAAAATTGAGGATGGGTGGGTGGATGGGTGGAGTGGAGGTTGGTGGGTTGGGGCGGAGTGGGGGTCCGAGTCATTTTCATTCCCCAGACTCGTGGTGTTTCCGTCCCTGCTTGTTACTCTCCCGCTGTTAATCTTCTTTGTCGGGGTGCGTCTACGAGGTTAGGGCCCGCCGTGATTTATCTGCCGAATCACAGCCAGTGAGCCTGTCAGCCCGTCGACCCCAGAGCCACTCGCGCCTGCACTCTTCCATGGAAACCATCTTTCAGAGGGCTCACTCCTCAACCCACATATACGCACATGCGCCTACACATAATCATATACATGAAGTGTGTAGTTAATGTGGATTATACATGTGTAATATATGTTTGACTTGAATTTAATTTAGATGCTAATATTTACATTAAAAGAAAACAAGACACTGAAACATAGGTTCAGGCTACAGTAGCGACAAGAAAAGGCAAGAAAAGGCGAGAAAAGGGGACTCTCTGGAAGGAAAAGTAGAGAGGGGAAAAAAAAGGCGAGAATAAAACCCAGTCCCCTGTAGAGCACTCCAGCTGATCAAAGCAATTTATTGAGTCATAGTTCTCCTCTTCTCAAATGCATACTGATAAAACATAAACGGCCGCCTAATGAAAAGGACTCACACTCATAAGCAGGAGTCATTTAGGCAGTAAGTTCATTTGGGTATGGGACTGTAATCGGGCTCCCCTCCGCCTCGGTGAAAGAGACATTAATTTCAGTGACCAAGTGGAACGAAGTGGCGCTCTGTCAGGCAATTAGTCATCTGCCCGTAGCCACTCACAGCCTATTGCCATGGTAATCCATACCCCAGGCTACCGGCCTATTGCTATGGAAATCCATACGTTGAGCCCAGGCCTGCTGGATATTTCAGAAGGCTGTGTGTGTGTGTGTGTGTGTGTGTGTGTGTGTTTGTGTGTTTATGTATGTGTGTCACATGCTGACCTGCAGATTCAGAGACACAGGACTGCAGATGGTACACCTGTGTGTGTAGAGGGGTTAGAACTTACTTCCACTTTGTCTATCTAAACATGGACTTCTCTCTATCTCCTTCCTCTCCTTCCTCTCTCTCTTTCTCTCTCACTGCCCCCCTTCTTTTTCTCTCTCTATATTTTTAATAAACTGATAAAAAAATATAGAGATATAACTATATTACTCAAATGGACCTGTAAAACCTACAAAATTAGGTGACCTGTGAGAGTTATGCAATAACTAGCGTTAAAAATTGCACTCAGTAATATTCAGCTTTTTTTTTTTTTTGCTGTTTTTTTGTTATTCTTTGGCTAAGTGTCTTTTGATTAAAAGTGAGCTGCTTCAAAAGGAAAAGACCGCAGAGGGACACCCTGTTATGACACAAGAAGTCACGCCAGGCGACCGCGTCTCAAAAGAACACAGTGAACATATTGAGGAAGAAAAGAAAACAGAGGAAGGAAGGCAGGAAGGAAGGAAGGAAAAGAGAAAGAGAGAGCAACTCAGGTCCAACACAGTTCAGGTCAAGCTCAAGACCCGTGCGAGGCTCATACTATTCAGAGCAAACAACAGGAAAAGGCCACATTGCCATTCAACAGTTCGTCTAGACCTCAGATGACTAAAAAGCATTTTCCTCTTTGTGTTGGACAGTTTTAGATTGATCCTGGCAAAACCAAAATCTGCTGGAGAATTTAGCCGAGGATCAGCTAGTACTTAACGCTCTAA
Source organism: Sardina pilchardus (assembly GCF_963854185.1). NCBI lineage: Eukaryota > Metazoa > Chordata > Actinopteri > Clupeiformes > Clupeidae > Sardina > Sardina pilchardus. The sequence goes on along the minus strand of NC_085004.1, from coordinate 22,497,391 downwards.
CTCAGGCTTTTGCAAATCACCAACTCTGCGCACGGCCTTGTAAATCAAACAGTATAACGTGAACTGGGAGAGCGAAAAAAAAGAGGGGTAAAGAGGTCGTAGCTGCACAAGTGTCTTTCCTGGCATGGACACCTTACCATGTGCTGAGCAGTGGAAGAGGTGCTGCTCTTAGTTGCTCTTGGATCCAAACGGCCAGTAAACAGAGACGGATGCCAAAGTAAGCGGCCCCGCATGAGGTCGGTCCTGGCTAGCATGCGTCGGGTGTACATCATAATTGCCGTGTGGATATTACGTGCACAATAAAGTGCTATACTGTAGCAGCTGCTCTGTAACATGAAACCGCTCGCTGTCACAGGGGTCCAGTCTGGAGATAATTGTTGTAAAAAGACCCCCTTTACCAAAAAGACACACACACACACACACACTCACACACACACACACACACACGCACACACAGACACACACACACACACACACACACACACACACACACACACACACGCACACACGCACACACACAGACACACACACACCACTACACACTACACACACACACACCCCAAATTCAGCCTCTCAAAGTTTAATTAAAATGAGCACAACCTCACCATTAGAAGATTGTGTCTATTTTCCACCCACCAGGAGGGCCAGGGTGAATCCTGTTGTTTCTAATTCTAATTAGAACCCTGATATAATTGTCTTATGACATGCTGCTTTTGTCCAATTTGCCCCTGCCGTCTGTGTGTGTGCCAGTGGAAATCATCCCACATGATGGAGGCAAACACATGGGGTGAAAGAGAAAGATGTCCCCCCACACAGGAAATTAAACGAACAAAGAACAAAAAAAAAAATGAAAATAAAATGCAGTGTTGTGTGTGTGTGTGTGTGTGAGTGATATGTGCTCTCATGTGACATTGTCGTACATTTTCATATACTTCATTTTTCGGCACGGGGACACTCAATAACAGGATGATCCTGTGAATGACCTAGTGGGTCCTTTCAGGAGGGGGGAGGCCTGGAGGTTCTCCTCTCTCTCCTGGCTGACTCTTACTCACTCTGTAGTAGGGATACTTTCTGAGACGCTGCCAAAAGAGACACGGGGCTCTGCCAGCTGAAGATTAGGCTGTTTGTCTAGGGTGGAAAAACACAATAATACCATAGAGATCTCCGCACTTATTCTTGGCTAAAGGGGGGGGGGGGAGAGTGATGGGACATGGATGAGTTACACGTAGCAGGTTGAACCAGCTCTGTGTCGTACATTACAGCCTTGGATTGGGGAAAAGGTGGTCAGTAAATTATCTTTTGAGAGGTGTTTAATGGCCCCTGCCTTCTTGCTCTTAGAACGACTCCACAAATTGTAGACATTTTGACTGTCACCGTCACACTAACATTTCAACAGTGTGACTGCTACCATATATCTTCTTTTTTAAAAAAAAAAAAAATATATATATATAAAAAATAAAAATCCTCCCTTGAAGAGTGGCCAAATACAGCTTTGTGCTGTGTGTGTTACACCATTCGACTGGATAGGGTGAGGCATACAACAGGAGTCAATTTAGAGACATTGCCTTTAAGAAGTTTAAGAACAAAGTGCAAAATTGAAACAAGAGACGAGAAAGAAAAGGGACAAGAAAGCTCTCGGCATTAAACAAAAACTACATAAGAGAAATATCAAAGAGAAAGCATGTGGCAAGATGCGAAAGAAGGTTTAACCACAAAAATATAATGAATGAAAAGAAAGGACTCTGAGTTGAGATGGGGGTGGGCAAGATAGAGAGAGAGAGAGAGAAAGAGAGAGAGAGAGAGAAAGTGATAGATAGAGACAGACTGAGAGAGAGAACGAGAGAGCACAGAGCACATTTATACACACACATATGTAGGCGCGCGCACATGCACACACACACACACACACACACACACACACACACACACACACACGCGCTTGCGTGTGCTTCAAGGTGTCCCACCCTCTTTGAGCACGGAGGCCCACCTTTTGTAAAAACATCTCGACAGACACACCCTCCATCTCTGGATGCCCGTCGAAGCTCGCCTCACCTACAGATTATTTCTATGCAAATTCTCAGACTGGGGGAAGAGAGGGAGAGGAAAAGGGGAGCGGAGGGAAGAAAACAGACCTGGAGGGAAATCTGAAACGCCCCTGCATTAAAGGAGAGGTTTTGGTGTGTCTGATGTTGAAGTCCTCACGGAAGGTGGAACTTGGATAAATATTTTTCCAGCTTTTTGTTTAGAAAAGGTCACTGGATATCCATTTTTAGTCCCTGACCCTACCCGCTAGTGAATGAGTGAAACAAAAGAGACGTCTTAGGTCTCTGCAACCGAGGGGAGAGAGAGAGAGAGAGAGAGAGAGAGAGAGACACAGAGAGACAGAGAGAGACAGAGCAAAAGAGACGGACAGAACAGAGACAGAGAGAGAGACAGAGAGAGAGAGAGAGAAAAGAATAGGGTTTGGGAGGATGGAAGGCAAATCTAAGTAATGTAGTAGAGTACAAATACTTTAAATGAAACAACTGAGCAGCATGTGCATTAACTCCTATAAACCATTCAAGTAATTTCAAAATTCTCATGGACAGTCTAAATGTATGTCACACAATTTTAATTAAATAATGTCCGCTATTGACACAGACATAACTGAAACATCTGTAAAATGTGATATCAATAATCCAGACATAAACAAAAACTTCACTTGTAAAATATTTGAAGTTGGTTCAGAGTGTTATCTCTCTTTATAGGGTGGTACTGTATGTCTCTTTGTGTGTGTCTGTGTATACTTATAAGTTTTAATGTGCTGTGAGACACACCTACCATATGTATGTGAGAGAGTGAGAGAATGAATGTACATACATATTTTACGTGCTGGAGTGTGTGTACGTGCGTGAGTGTGTGTGTGCGTGCTTGCGTGTGTGAGTGTGTGTGTATGGCAGGTTGGGGAGTGTGAGTGTGAATGCACGCATACTGTATGCGTGTGTGTGTGCCTATGAACTGCAGCCGTGTTAATCAGCTAGCACGTCCCTGCAGAACTTGCGCAGCGCCTAATTCATCCGTGTGTAGACCGGCTGGATCCCATACTTCTCTGCTGATGGTGTCGGGCTATTTTAATTTTCTGCTCTTGCAAATAGGCTGAACAGAGAGAGAAGGAGTATTCCCGGGGGAAAGCATTGTAAACATGTTGCTACATTGCGCCGAGCAAGATCCCACTCCTTCTGTGCAGTCAGTGTACACACACACACACAAACACACACACACACACACACACACACACACACACACACACACACACACACACACACACACACACACACACACACACACACAACACACACACACACACACACACACACACACACACACACACACACACACACACACACAAACACAAACACACACATACACACAAACACACACAGAGACACAAACACACACAGAGACACAAACACAAAAAAACATGCTTCTTTCATCTGTAACAAACACAAAGACAAACCAACGCCTACATTCCTACACCCTATTCTAATTACCACATTCATTTACAATGTTTAATCTGTGTGCAAACTCAGAGAATACAAACAAACAAACAAAAGTCTAAGGAATCTTTTTCTTGTTTTATTGTTTGGGAGAGGGGGGTGTCTTTGTTTGTTTCCATAGCGAGTCGTTTCACCCTGGAAAATGAGTACCCAGATTAGGCCTTTTCAAAGGAGGATATTTCGAGGATGAAAATGTAGGTTGTTTACATTGTTCTTTAATTGTGTGTTATATTAACGTTGGCCTATTAAATAATGCCTCCGTGAAATCCTCTTCTGCCAGGATGTTTACAAAATCTCCCAGACCAAAAAAAAACCAAACAAAAAAAAAACCACAACAACAACAAAAAAACAAATCTGCCACTCACTGAACCAATGTTGGGATAATGTACATGTCATAATAAATTGTTAAATGAATGAAGCCTTGCGTAAGTGAGAGATGAGTCAAAGGAAAGGTCAAGGACCTTGAGAAAATCACTTCTTCAACAGTTCACCTCCCAGGGCCAATTCGCCCACCATCACTCTGATGAATGTGAGCGTCTCAAGAGCCTCGGCAATGCCACGCTATTATACAGTGGAAACGGAGAGTGCCCAGCGCTTGTGATACGGAAAAAACCTAAACCTCGGAGTGACTCTGTCCATCTGTGCGTGTCCCTGCTTGCTTTTGCTCTTGTGTGTCCATTTGTGTGTGAATGTGTGTGTTTGTGCGTACAGTATGTGTTTGAGGGTGTGTGTGTGTGTGTGTGTGTGTGTGTATGTGTGTGTGTGTGTGTGTGGTGTGTCAGCTCCATTACCTGCTGGCCCTGCAGAGTGTGGTCACCTGAGCCCTTCTCCATTTATTATCAAAGCACACAGCACATTTGAACCAGGCCTGAAATCCGATGCGTGGGCAGCTCCGGTGTCCATGCGGACAAACCCGCTGAAGTTTCAGAAATATTGGTGACCGTGCACAATAATAAAAAAAAAATGAAATAATTAAATCAACGAAAAACTCCCCTACGTATCATCACGCAACTCTACACCTGCCAGACATTATGGATCGTTCTGCGGTTTAAGGGTGACCACTGAGGTTAGTCAAGGTGTGGCTGAAGATGACCGGGAGAATTGGTCAAGCAAACACAGTTGCCATATAAAGACAATTCACTTCTCATAGAAAGTAACGTTGGTGGTATCAAACATATTTTACTACTTCACACATATTACACACAAATATTAATTCATAATGTTAATTAGAAGTTTTACTGTACATTACATCCATACATATGATAAAACATTTCATTTTGGTAAGTACTTCTCGGAATGTCCGTAAATCTAGGTGTTTGAGTACTCATATATGAACTATGGAAAACACATATACAAAGGAACAAGCGGCTTTGCTCTATGAATGCAGTTTTTCTTGCTTTCTTAAAGTGGAAACATAGACATCAAAGTCTTGTTTCCCCAACAATGGCAATGCCTTTTCACACTTTTCTGTAGATGAAAGGCAAATTGGCCTCAATTCCAGTCAAACTGAAAGGATTCCGAGTGTGGTTGTAAAAGTGAGAATCGCTCATACATGCTGTATAGCTACCGAGAGGAGACACACATACGTATATGCTGCCTATGCAATGTATGGGGAACATGACCGCTCCACTTACATCAAGGGAGAAACTACCACATCAAAAAAAGGTTTAAAAAAAAAAAAAAAAAAGACAGACAAGTCTGTATTTTTAACTCATCACAACTCAATGCCATGTCAGTATAACCTCATTTTTTTGTCTTTGCCTTTGTCCTTAATACCAGATCAAAGAGCTATGTGCAGGACGTGGTCAACACATTGTGTGAGGGGTGTTAAACCACCACACACACACACTTGACAGCAGGAGGGAAATCCCCCCGTGTCTGGTTCTGTAAGGGTGAGGAAGATGGGTCATTGAACGAGATGACACTTTGGATGCTTATGACAAAACATGCCAGCGAGATCAAGGTGTGTTTTCTCTCCCTAAAGTCAGGTTGTTTGTGTTTGACACTAATCTGCCATGTGATCTTTGTCCCTTTTCAGCTAATATTGGCGTAGCTCCGCTTTTTTTTCACTCCGCTGCAGCGGACATGTACAGTGGAGGGTATAGCCGACATCCTGTGTCAAGGGCCTTACCGGCTTTGTGGGGATGTCCCAACTTTTTCATCTTCCCTCAGACTCTAAACCCTGACAAAAGAGGAGCCAGAGCTCAGGCCCCTCGGAAAGCACACACTGTTCAATTACGGCACCCAACCCCACGTCTGTGTGGGTTTGGCCCGGGCGGGCAGCTGCCACGCTTTAAATGGGTCCTCTGAACAGTTAACAGATATTAGAGATGACCTTCTGTCTTCTTCCTTTTGGCCGCGCACTAAATGACGCTCCATTTTCCTCCCCTCATTCTTTTGTGCGACACATCGGGCACTTACAGCCCTTTTCCTTCCCCCCTCCGTACCTCAACAGCGATTAAATTGATTCTATTCTTTCTTTCTTTCATTCTTTTTTTTTTCTTTTTTTGCCCCAGTCTCGGCAATGTGTGGACTTTTGTTTGGCGATGATGGTGGTGGTGGTGGTGGTGGTGCAGGTGGATAAGGGGTGGGGGTGGAGGGTTAATACAACACATCTAATCATCTGATGCTTCGTGTGTGGAGGCAGAAAACTTATGAAATGAGCAGTAAAAGGATCTTTATCAGTACCTGGAATTAGCAGAGGCTCGTGAGGCTGCTCCTGTTGGGAAGTGTATGAAGTGATTCCATTTAGAGGGAAGCTTTCTGAAAAAGGGGGCTTGGCAAGAGGACACCTTGAGAATGAAGAGAGGACCTTGATGTGAAGCATGTGTGTGAGGGTGTGTGTGTATGTGTGTGTGTGTATGTGTGTATGTGTGTGTGTGTGTGTGTGTGTGTGTGTGTGTGTGTAGTGGACTTGTGGTGTGTGTATGTGTGTGTATGTGTGTGTGTGTGTGTGCCTGTGTGTGTGGTGGGGGAGGGGGGTATTGAACCTTGCTGAACCAGCACTCTTGGCAGAGAAAAGATCGCAATCGGACATTTGCACGGGTCTGCACAATTACCTCCCAAATAAAGGTCATTTTTGCATCCCTTGAAAATGCAGAGAAGAAAAGATTTGTGTGGTCTGTGAAAAAGCTAAATTAAATGTTACGAATGTGGGACACACTGAAAAATACCCACTTTTTGTGCTTAATTATTTCATTTTCTTTCAGAATAAAAGGCTTGTTCAAATTTGAAGCGACGTGTTTAAAAGAGATTAAAACATGTTCAAATTTAAAATAACACAACTAAAAAAACATATAAACTCAGCGATGTACAGGAAAGGTCAGAGGTGATCAAATGACAAATGCACATACAGTAAATGTCAGCTTATGTTCTAAAAGTGCATATAATTCTATAATCACTGACCAACTGACCAATTGATCAAGCTTCACTGTGATACTTTGTTCCTTAAAAATATTGTCCATCCTTAAAGTGTGACACTACATCAACTGATCTCCATTGCCTCTTATTTTGCATTGATAATTCTGAGACTTTTTTTCCCACACATGCTGGACTGTAAAACTGATACCCACACTGCCTGGGAAAATGCAGAGAAATGTGTATCCGGGTCGCTTTCAGTGCACAGATATTCCCATCATGAATAACAAAGCCTCCCATGTGAGTCCGGCTCTAACAAGGGCACTCTGTCTGGTCCAAACAGAGGAAAATGAACTTGAGGCCCAGCTATTCAGCGGACAGGCTCTCACCTCATCCCACTGAGACAAGGGGACACTTGGCCCAGTGCACAAGAGAGTGGTTACACCCAACACAGGGGCCTTGGCTAACTCTCAACAAGTGAGCTATTGATGACCAAAAGCCTCATTTTACATTAACTCTTTTAAATTATTCTCTGCCTACTCTTTTCTACACACCCCATGAGCTAGAGAGGACATTTCTGGTAGGACCTCCAGTGTTGGAGGAAAACAACCTCAGGCATAAGCATAACCGCAAATGCAGGACCAAATTGTGGAGAGAGCTGGAGGAGGAGAGCTGATTTCTCTGAATGGAGGACAAGTGTGGGGTGACATTGCTTAGCTGAAGGGTGGTGCACTAGTGGTGGTGGTGGTGGTGGTGGTGGTGATAGTGGTGTTGGTAATCAACTTGATGGTGATGAATTGCACTCAACAAAGTAACCGCAAGTGGAAGGAAACTGGTTGTCACATCTCACCTTGACCTGCCATCTAACAAAGTTCCACCATTTCAGTAGAGTGAACGTTCCTCCGCACTATCAGTTAAAAGAATGTGTGCGTAGACAAAACTGACAGCCTCAGGTTTGGCCAATAATAGAGATGTATACAAACACACCTCCCCCCAGAAAGTTCCATGGGGCAGCATGTTGTTCAATTCAACTTTTTAAGGTTGCCTTTTCCAATATTAGTCTGCATGGTTGCGTGTTGGGATTATTATTTTTTTTTTCTGAACACCACGGCTGCTCGCATGCACATACAAACAAACGATTGCAAAAAAAAAAATATTGTGTGCCAGACTTATCCATTCAAAACAACACGTGGTACCACACTCCCCCCCCCCCCACACACACACTCCCCAAACCCTGTCTGCATCAGACTGCTAAACAACTCGCCACAATCAGCAGTGGTCCAGCGGGGTTTTCAGTTACTTAAGCCTGGCAGTGCGGTTTAAATTCTCCAGCACTGCGGAAATGTAGAATTCACTCACGGCAGTAATTTTATCTTCCTCTGTGAGCTGGGGCGAAAGGGAGGAAGGGACCAGAGAGGGAGGGAGGGAAGAACACTAGCACTTTGTCACCGTTACAAATGAGCTGATGATAGCCGCAGTGAACTGGCTCAATCAATGTCTATAGTCCATTTACCAAAGCACAACAACGCACAGGCGTAAGAGTACAGTAGAAATGATGAATTAACCGTGATGGTACGCAACCTATTGCTTAGAACCAAAAATCAAGATGGGTATCAACACATTAACATCAAAAACAATAAACTCATCGGATGGCTGATAAAACTGAAGAAGGGAATGGGCAGACATAAGAGGAAGAAGTTGTTAGAAAAGACTGGACAGGTCACACATGACAAACCACTGCCAGGAGAATGCTGATAGTTTCAGAGAGATGCCAGCCGAGAATTTAAGGTGGACCGGGCTCTAATCAGAGCTAGAGCAGCAGGGTGCTAACGGCGTCATGAAAGAGGAGAGAGAGAGAGAGAGAGAGAGCGAGAGAGAGAGAGAGAGAGAGAGAGAGAGAGAGAGAGAGAGAGAGAGAGGGAGAGAGAGAGAGAGAGAGCGCACCTCGGCAACCTTCATCGTGTGGATTATGGTGATCATGTGTATCTGCATATTAATCTCCTCGCTATGATTGCAGCCTTCCTGCCGCTCGCTTCCGCTCATTTGCAAGTCCGAGTGAAGAAGTGTGCGTCACATTAATCAGAGGCCGCAGACACGTCGTCACATTAAAAACAGGAAGACGTTTCCAAACACACACACACACACAAACACAAACACATCACCGGCACACAGATCACACACACACACAAACATAAACACATCTGTGGCCTATAAAAAACAGGAGGACAATCACCGTAATCCAAAGTAGGACAAGCTTCATACTTTGTGTGTGTTTGTTTACAAGTCTGCATGCGATACCGGTGGCATGTGACGTCCACATGCTTGCACACGAACCACTAAACACTTGTGTGTGCGCATACTTTGTATATGTACTGCCATCGATCACTAATTCCCTTCATTTCTCAAAGCAATGGCTGTGAGCTGCCCTACCTGGCTGCTGATTCAAATCTGATCAGATAAAAGGATGAGGCTGTTGACCCGTAGCAGACTAAATCTGCCCTGTCGGTAGGGGCTGGGCTGGAGTCTGGGTGCCAAGGCGTGTGTGGTTTAGGCTGGTCTCGGGCATATCTCTGGCTTTTGGGAGTAATTTATGAGTGCATTAGGCTCTCTGAATGAGTCTGCCACTGGTCTGTGTCTTTGTTACCGTCGTGTCCCTGGAAACGGTCGGGCAAATAACTAACCAGCAAAATATATCCCGTAGGAGTGAGGGGGTTTCACAGGATGATGTCATGTGGGATATGGAGGTTTATCATGCACTGTCATTTTTTGGGCAGAACAAAAGAGGGCTTTCCCCATCCAAAAAAAATATTGTGGTTAATTACAGGAGAGGGAAATAAAAAGCAAATAAGAAAATGTTTATTCATTTCAACACCATAGCTGGACATATTAGTTTACGTTCAGGGGGTTTTATTTGCTTTCATTTTACACCTCCGGACCACAGGATGCATTTACCTACACTGCGGAAAAATATGAATAACCTGATTTCATTTCTGATAGGGAATAAAAAAGAAACATATATATTTTAAAAAAACAGGAAAAACTCTGTGGCTAACTCTGGGTAATCAAAAAACCCCATATAGAATGCGGAAAAAAAACATCCAAGCATAAACATCCTCCCCCTCGTTTTTTCCCCCCAAGATGACCACGATGTTTGAGTTCAAAAACCCCTGCTAATGAGAGATTTGTTTCTCTGGTGCTCCAGGGGAAAGCCCCAAGAGTGTGGGTAAACTCGAGCGCTTTTAGGAGGCGTTCACGGCCAGCCTAATGCCTAATTCATGACACAGAGAGAGAGAGAGAGAGAGAGAGAGGGAGAGGGAGAGAGAGCGAGAGAGACTGTGGAGATTAAGGCCGGACGGAGCGCCGGACTGACCAGAGCAGTGCTTTCATATTCTAATAAGGCCAGCGCAGGAAATCACATCTCTCAGGCCCCGAGCCTTACAGCGCCGCCGCCGCTGCTGCGCTCCCCTTAACCTGCCAGTTAGGAAACATAACTTACTCTTCACAGTAGAGGGGGGGATGAGAGAGAAGGGGCAGATGATGGAGGGAAAGAGGGGGAGAGAGAAATAGAGGAAGAGAGAGAGAGAGAGAGAGAGAGAGAGAGAGAGAGAGAGCAGAGTTGAAGTGACGGAACAGTTTTGATTATGATAAAAGAATGCTGACTGCAGCAATAAAAGCAGCAACATCTTTGCTGGTCTTTGAGGAAGAGTGTTGTGGATATGTAAATCTGGGTTTCACTTGGTTTATTTCACTTGGTTTATTTCTGGCTTTGCTCTCTGCTTTTATGTTACACAGAGAGGAGGTATGTTGCTTTACTGAAATCTGGTGCCTTCCTGTGGAAATGCACCCACCCCAACAGAATACACATACTCCCACACTTCTATACACAAAGATGAAAAAGTGTGTGGAAGTGTGTGTGTGTGTGTGTGTGTGTGTGTGTGTGTGTGTGTGTGTGTGTGTGTGTGTGTGTGTGTGTGTGTGTGTGTGTGTGTGTGTGTGTGTGTGTGTGTGTGTGTGTTGTGTGTGTGTGTGTGTGTGTGTGCAGTGGGGCAGTCTGGCCAATGTGGGTATGGGTTTACTCCCTGGGAAATGGTGTAAACCCTTTGATGGCATGTCTTGAACCCATGTTTTGATGTAGGAACTTTTGATTCAAGCAGAAAAAGTGGGCTTTTGCTGGAGTGTCTTAGAACAAGACAAACACCAGTGCACAATATGCATTTTCACAAACCAGAATTAGTGCCAGAGTGAATAATTTGGTCTGTTTCAGGGCATATCAGTGACTCTCCTCCTGACAAAATGCAAAATCTGTCCCAGTCAAACGGATGGCTTTGGGAGCATATTCTGTGTCAGCCCATTTAAGAATAAATATTTAACCATCGGAGACCAAGAGGAAGCAGCCTGGCAGGTCTGCTGTGAAGCAATAGAAGAAGGTAAAACACCTCAGGAGGTGTCAGGGGTTAAAAAGAAGGCAAGTGCACTTGCCATCAACAACTACATCATGAATTATAGATACGCAGGAAACATGAAGACTTGCTGCTGAGCCGTCCGATTCACTTCAGCCATTTACTCCAATTCAGTGGAAGCAACAATACAGCCATATCATTTACAGGAGTTAGACTTTTTGCATCTAGACACAAGAATTTGGCAAGCTTCAATGCACTATTAAATGTACTTTAAGCTTTTTAAAATGAACAGCCGAAGAAGTACTGTAGGTGGGAGGAATCTAGTGATGGGAGGGAAATGAGGAACCATTATAAAATACATAGCTCAGGGTCTGGGCCCAAAATACTCTATTTTCAAAAATCAATACAAAAGATTTCAGCAAGATGGTCATGTATCATTTAAAAGCAGTCCTGATTTCATTTCCATTTCACCATCAGTAGCCTAGGTGTGGGGATGAACCATCATACAGTGAGTTTGTGATGAGCTGTCATTATTCTACCTGATGTGGTTTCTGTGATTTACTCTGCACCGATAGATGCAATAAGAGGCCATATGTAAGCGAAGCAACATGACAATCACATCAAGAACAGTATGGGGCTCTGAAACAATTATTCATTGTGAAGCTGGGCGTGTAACGTAGAATTTAATAAATACATGCCAAGCCGAAATGAACAATATTTAGTGGGAATACAAAGAGATTTAGAGATTGTTAAATAAAATATGGGATCAAAGTGCTTTTTTTTAGCAGAACAATTTGTAAAGACATAATACAAAGCCACAGACACGCCAAAAATAAACTTCTTGACCTTTAAGAGGAGTGCTACAGACCCATTATAAAAACAGTACTAAAAGAATATGGGCTGTCACATTGGGAAGCAAGAGAGAAGACAAATCTTCTTTGAGCAACAACAAGATGGGTTTCTTTTATTGAGACTGGAAGTCTCCCTTGTGCACTCCTCCCTCCCTCCCACCCACTCTCTCTCTCTCTCTCTCTCACACTCTCTCTCTCTCACTCTCTCTCTCTCTCTCTCACTCACACACCTCTTTCAGTCTATTGCTTATTTCCTTTCTCTGTCCCTACCGTAAAGTTACAGTGCCACAAAGCACTGAAGCTGCTCAATCCAAGGCAGAGGCAGCTCCAGTCTGCCAGACAATACTTCGAATTCAATATAACATCCACTCACGGGGAATAATTTCCATATTTACAGTTGGGTGTGAAAAAAAGGAAAGGAAAGAAAGGGAGGAAAATCTCATAAATAAATGACAATATAGTGTCTGCCCTGGAAATAGAAATATAATTTTGTGTTTGCATTTTATCCAGGCGGGTAAAATTTAATCTCTCTTTTAATACCCTGTGTTGTATAAACAGGCTGGAGATTGGTGAAATATAAACATTAAGAATGTAACCTCATGAAAATCGATTTTGGCACTGAAAAAAAATATTATCTCTCCTTGCTTGTTTATTCATACAACATTAAGGTGCTGCAATCGTATCTGCAGAGAAATCCTCACAAAAAAGACTTTTGTCTCTGTCTGTAGCATAGCAAATACAGGCAACAATTGCCAGTGCAGCAGGGTGATAATAGTATGGTCGTAATGAAGTTGAGTTTGCATTATTGTTTACAGGAGGTTAAGATTAAAGTCACACTATATGAAAATGGCCCCACATACCGGGCACACTATACCTCTTAATCTTCAGAATAACAAGTCAAAGAACTCTATAATATTATGAAATTGTTTGATAATAAAATATGAAATATGAAACAGTCAAATTAGATTCTCATGTTTTGTTTGAGGCAGCCAATGGGCTCTATCTTATTGATTAGTTGATTTTTTGCTGTTGTTGTTATGCTTTTCACAGTGATTGATTATGCCTTCTGCAGATAAAAGACAATTCCTTGTCTAACCATGCACATATCCAACACCTTTTCTAAAAGTTCTGATGTGTACGTTATGGCATTAGATGTCATCCATATGGCTGGTGCCTCCTCCCTGGAGGATGTGCAGGGTGTACATTAGCCAGGCTACTGTGCGCTAAGTTTGGGGATGTGGATATTTTAAATCGCCCAGCCACAGAAACCAGACCAGACCATTTCTGCCGCCAGATTAATCGTCAGGGCTCACCAGCCAATCCCTTGTGGACACCAACCGCAAGTATGAAAGTGTGTCTGCTTGTGATTATTTATTCATTTTGTTTGATTCAGGGATGCTGTGTTCCTCCACAGGATTTCTTGCGATTTCTCTCCTGGCAAAGGCAATTGGCACGGTGCCCTCTGTTTAAGATATCAAAGATTCACTCTGTCTCACTGTACGCTGGTTTTCCTTTGGGGAGTTTCACTAAACAAAAAAAGGATTCATACATCGAGAGGCAATAGAAAAAAAAATAGGGGAAAAAAAACAAATCCTTAGCTTTGGTATCAGTGAAAGAAGTGCTATGGTGCGACCGCCCACTTCTCTGCCTGAGTCCGCGATCTATAAGGTGGGTCGTCTCTGTAGCGCTAAAGGCAAGCAATGCATGGAACTATATGAGGCAACCTTGGCAGAATAATTAATGCAACATTTCCATTGAATAAACCCATTTGGCCTGTCAACCCTTTGTTCGGAATGGACATTTCACTTGATGAGGACTTGACACAGCATTTGCAGACGGAAATACTGCCTGTGCAGGTAACATTTTACTCACAGTCCCTCTAATGTCATGTCCAATACAATTAAAATAAACCCTTTCAATTCCAGTCACCAACTCTGAAACTGTTTAAAATTATATCAGTCAATGTCAAAATCCAGATAGCCTTGGACAACTGTGACTGTGATAATGATCTTGCAAGCCACTCTGTCAAATTATAGATACACAACCCACTTAAGGAATTAAGATAGATTCTGGTGCATTGCCTTCTTCAAATGAAACAGGCCACAGCACTGACTACACTACATGCAGTACCCTATAGTACAGAAAGAGACCATGGAGAACCAGAGCAAGTAGGCTGTTAAGTGGCCTTTCCATAGGCCCTGTTTGGGAGGATGTGGATGTTCACTGTCACCGCGGCGTTTCTTATTTCCCTGCCAAACTGGAAAATAAAACCCCAGCTGTCTCCAGATAGATTACCTGTCTGTGCATTAAGGTTACATCAGACCACAGCGGCAGGCAGTCCACCACTCAAAGGGTGCCCCATCCTTGGCCTATGGAAAACCACAATGCAGTTATGGCTGCCTGTTAAAAGCTTTGAGGGGGGAAATGTCCTGAAGGTATAGAGCACAGTAATGAGCTAAAGTGAGGATGTGATTAATGGCATTTGTTGTTTTATGTTTGTTTTTCTTTTGAATAGTTTCACAGCTGCTGCATATTATGACGAGAGGCATTTTGTTTTTTGTTTTTTTTTGCATGATGTTGAAAGGACATAAAATCCTTTGTTAAAATTTTGTAAGTGAGTAATGTTTTGATATCAGTAAAGCTTGCAATGCTAAACCAAGGTTCAAACACTGACTTCTAATAAAACCAGAGTGTTTAATGCCCATTCCCAAAATGTGTCCAGTTACAGATAATATGTTTTCAAAAAGGGCGCACACAAGATGTACATATTATTTTTGCCAAACATAAGCTACACTGTACAATAAAATAAATAACCCTCTCTAAACAAAGCATTACAATTTTCTAATTAGTCATTATTCCTGGCGGATATACTGTATCTATTGTGTGTGCATGCGTCTGTTTTTTGTGGGTGGATGTTAAAAAATGAGCTGTAAGAAGAAACAAACTGAGAGGGTGGAGATCAAAGCCTAAACTGAAACTCGATGGATTTTTAAACATATCAATGCCATTCTATCACAACCGTTCTCATTATTGGCTAAATTAGCGTTGTGTGGCTGTTTGTATTCACAGAGGACTGAATGATCAATGCTGGAAGAGTATCAGTCTTTCTTTCTTTCTTTCTTTCTTTCTTTCTTTCCTCTCTTTCTTTCCTCTCTTTCTCTTGCCTTGTTGTGTTATGCTCGGACTACATCAAACTGGGCATGTTTTTGAATAGATGGAGTGTGCTGTATATGATTACAGTGGACGGTCTTCATGCTGCTGCTGTTGCGTATACATGAACAATGGCTAAATTAGGCAGCCTGGTTATGCCATGCAATTGCCATTCTTATGCTAATCTCTACACTTATGCTAATCTCTACAACCTGTCATTTTGATCACTGTAGTCATGAGGTCCTCCACTCCATTCACTGACTTTCTTTGTAAATAACGCACGAGAGAATCACTGAAATACCAAAACCATCCTCCTCTGATGGAAAAAAATAAGACCAGTAATTGTATTTTGAGGTGGAGTGGATTTGGGGTCTGGAGTGTGGTCTTGTTTTGATTCCTTTTACATGGGAGCCATTCATCAATCACTGCAGTCAATCAGAAAGGCCCTGCAGTCTCCATCCACTTACAGGTACCAAACGTACCAGTGCATAGTCTGTCTTCTTCAGTACATGGCATGAGACTCTAAAACACATCTGAAGTGAGAGGAGGCTGCTTTATTTGTAACAATAAGAGATCCAAATCCATGCACAGGCATACTGAGAAATGTGAACAAATTTCGAGGAAACATGCACTCCAGCTAAAACCAAGAGAGGTGTCCTGCTTTATGGCATAAAAGCCACCAAAACAGAGTACTAAAGTGTCTGGGACTCTCTCTCTCTCTCTCTTTCTCTCAGTAAATAAACTACTCCTGCCCTTTGTTCTCTGTCAGAAAGCACTTTCTATCTCTCCTTCTCTCTCTCTCTCTCTCTCTCTCTCTCTCTTTCACTCACTCGCTCATTCACTTACTCACTCACTCAATCTCAGTTCTTCTCTTCCCTCCAATCCCTATCCATCCCAGCAGATCTGTCATTTCTGTAATCAACACAATGGAGCTCCCTTTAGCCAGCATGACCCTCCTCTGGCAGCCTCCACTGCTCAAAATTAAGTGTAAGAGGGGGGCCAGACCTGCCAAATGGTGAATCATCACTTTTATGAAATATTAAAAAATGGAAGTGTGTGTGTGTGGGTGTGTGTGAGGAGGGAGGGGGGTGTTGTATTTCTTATTCAACAGGGGTTTGAATGATGGCCTGGGTTACAATGCATTTGCCATTTGTTACTCTTTCTCGCGTCCCATCTCTTTATGGCCGGAGATTACTGACCGGCCATAATGGCCTGCTGGCTAACACATCTAGCAGGGAGCGTAGCGAGGTTGTGCTCTGTAGGATGAGCGCTATAGATTACTCTGGGAGAGGCAGCACAAGCGCCGATAAAAGGGAAATGATCTGGCTGGAATTCAGCGTCATCTGACTGAGCCAAGCTCGGGAGAGGAAAAAAGGCTGTGAAGGGAAAGGAAAGGAAATACTGTATACACATAGGATCGACCCAACGGATGCTCCATCCGTAACTCTTCCTCAATGCACACCTTCCAGCTCCACCTTTCCTCCTCCTCCTCCTCCTCTTCCCTACTCTACCCATCTTCTCATCTCCTCATCTCTCCTTCTCTTCTTCTCTTGCCCACCCTGGAATTTCCCATTTCCTTGCTTTGCCAGGCATAGGCTGGCTCTCTCCAGGCCCTCCCTGTCTAGGCTCACAAAGGGCCCAGTGTCGAGGGCTCCGGCTGGAATCCCACTTCCTAATTGACCCCCTTGGTGTCTGCCTGTGGGGAAGTGGAGCCGGCCTCATGGACCACAGGCTCTAATTGACCCTCCAGGTACCTCTCCGTGCAGCAGTAAATGAACCCTTGGTAAATAATGGGGCCGGTGATTAATAGCCAGCTGTTGGGGAAGATCACCTACTGGGAGGATGGAGAGGGGCCACATCTCTTTTTTTTATTTCTCCCAATGCATCCAAACATCTTCTGTTGGAAAGGATTGGAGCCAATGCCATGAGCTTAAAACAAGGCACATTTGTGTGGGCATTTTTGACCAACTGAAATACTGTAATATATTAATAATTAAAAGTGTAATATGTTACAATTTCAAATAAAAATTCCGAAACACTAACATAGGCTTTAAATAATACTTGTCTGTTATTATTTTTATCGACAGTAATCCGTGGGTGGTACGAATGGTTAAGCAAATTAGACGTCTGTCACAGCTGTGATACTGTGAAATGCTTCTCAGGGTAGACAAACACATGGCGCTTAGGATGAGTCTCAAGTGGACAGGCTGTGCCAGTGGCGAGGATTGGGAGGTTAGGCTTCCCGTGCCATCTGACTCCTCCTCTGGGTGAAATGGATTTGACACAGTTGGTTTCACGCTAAAAACCCCAAGCTCCTCGGGGAGGTCCCTATGACAACCATATTTGATGACCAACAAGCTCAGCTGCGCTGAGATTTGTTTTCACGCCCATTCCGACTCGGTTAGGTCTGTTCATTGATTAAGAGAGGCTGGTATTATGGACCCTAAATGAACGAGTGGGAGGGGTCATGGATCTAGATCCATTTAAATAAAGATAGGGTTAATTTATTTGGCTGTATGGCCTGATGTGGGTGGAGGAAATGCAACTACATGCATTTAGATGTGCATAGAAATGAGAAGTTCCTTGAAAACTAGTGTTATGGAAAACTAGAAACTGGCCTCTTATTCACTGATTTGTGAGGAATAAAGGCATTGTGGGGATGGTTGTCTGAATAATATATAGTTTCAATTTAGAAAATTGCAGACATTTCCATGTTAGAACAGCAATATCATTATCTGGCATTATGTTTTTCTGTCATATTTACGACAGCTTTGTTTTGCCCTATTTTGCAGTGTCTTGTCTTGAGTGTCTTGTAAACTAAAAATGTCTTTCATTAGGCGCCGCAAATGGTCAACATGAAGCCAAGAATTAACAGAGTACACATTGGCACTGCAGGAGAAGTGGACACACTGGAGTGTGTTGAAAAAAAAAAAAACATACTAAACCACATGAAATGGACTGGGCCACTGGCTCAAACAAACCATTAGGGAGATGATTTATGTATTCAATACATTAATGTGCTGAAAATGTTTTAAGTCCTGCATGAGACCACATTATCTTCTCCACGCCTGTAGTGTGCTTATCAAATTCAATATTTGGCAATGCACAGAAGACTTCGTCCAGCCATTGGAGAGCACCAACATTGTTGACAGAAAGTACAGTAATGCCTCTACTGCACCATGGCTTTCAACAACCTGACGTTTTATCACAGACAATGTACAGTAGGATTGATTTTTAGTAGCTTGACTGCATCCATTGCAGTGAGAACACATCTAGCTGCCTTTGTCTTGGATTATTTTTTTTTGTCTATGGACTTTTTTTGTAGCCGTTTCAAACTAGGGTTTAGCGTTTCCACATTCAGCAAACTGCTGTCAAGGCTTTACTTCTTTACATGTTTTAGTCTTTTCCCTGTGTTTTCCAGAATCTGAGAGCCTAAAGTGGGAGACTGGTGTCTAGTGTGGTGGTATCCCATCTCGCATGAGTCGCTTTCAGCTGTGCATCACTTGTCCAGACACTTCACTGTTGTGTTTAGAGGTGTCTACGGTATGATTTGGGGTGGCTCTTTCTTGGGATACCTCCCTTCCCTTAGCTAACTTCCCTTTCTACCAGGAAGCCTCACCTGTGAACACCACCTGGTACTGTATATGTGTGTATTGTCAGTAGGGGTGTCACGATTCTCCAAATCATCGATTCGATTTAATTTTCGATTTTAAAGCCACGATTCGATTCGATTTTCGATCTTTTTTTATTAATGCATTCCTTGTGTCATTATTATTATTATTATATTCATTTTTATTTTTTGCCCTCTTCCGTCAAACATAGACATGTGAACATAGTGAAATGAAGCAACACAGAATGATACTTTGAATGTTTGTGCACACTCTGAAGACACTCTGAAGAGACCCAAGGTTAGTGTTAATGGAATAAGTAGCCTACTTATCAATGTGCATTTTAAGCCTTAAAGTCATTTTGAACTGTAGGCTAACTAAATCGTTTTTTTACTTGCTAAGTTGAGAAGGCTAAATTGGTGTTAGGCTAACTGACGTGAATGAACGCAAAAATGCTTCCACACCCGTGATTTCAGAGTAACAAGAGGTTGATGTGCATTTTTTAACTGGCTGCAGCCTTGATGTGTGATTGTGTTGATGCTGCACGTGTGTGGTTTTGCGTTTTGGGCATACATGCTGGACGTCACGTTGGGGGTGTGGCTGCATCGTCGATTCTACTTTTCAGTTCGAAGTTCGAGATTGAGATGTAATTTCGATCGATTTCGATTTAAAATCGAGATCGTGACACCCTTAATTGTCAGTATTGTAAACCTGAATGCCTTTTGGATTATTGCCAGTGACTATGATTACATGGATATTAATATTCCGACTACTGACCTTATTCAGAATAGGACAGTACTTTAGCTACGTTTACACGGACACTCCGCTATTCCGATTAGAAACGGAAAAACAGCTCAATCGGAATAAAAATCATCATATAAACACCTCAATCGGAATGAAAATTCCTGATCCGATCAGAATTGTAATCGGAATGGAAGAGGTGGTGTAGTCCGTTCCTATTCCGAATGAACACCCATGTATATGATCATTTGGATTGACTGCTATATCTTCCCAATGAAAAGTAGCAAACAACGGCAATTCCGATCAAAGATTCTAAAACGCTTACAAGCACATGATCGGAATAGAAAGTAGTCCATGTAAACAGACGGCACAGAATTTTCAATCAGAATAGTTAAATCGGAATGACAAAAAAACAAAAAAACGTGGCTAATGTTGCGGTTATGGGGTTTGAGTTGTTGATAGAATATTGAATTCATATGCCCAGTTACATGAAATACAGCAAAGTTTGATTGTTACTAGCAAAGACAGTTGATTTTGTAAACGTTCCTGCGATGAAAATTCTAATAGGATGGTATCATGTGATTAAGGTGTATACCGTACATACACATGCAATAAATGGTCATGTGACCACACATTTGGAAGAATTTATCTATTTATCAAGACAAACAATAAACAATTGTTTGTTTATTGTTTAAGATTGCTACAATTTGAGAGAACGAAGCCAAATAAAGACACCTACTTGTTAATGAGAGAGACAGAGAGAGAGAGAAAGAGAAATGCACAACAGTGCCCTGTGACTAAAGGATTTAGACAGTCCTGTAATTTCCTGTACTGTGGGCCTTTTGGGACGCCCAGAGGATTTCACTGCAGTAGGACTTCATGGAGAAAGGAGACTGTCTAAAACCCCATCGATGCCATTAACATTTTTGA
>NC_085004.1:22271818-22471818 GCF_963854185.1 Sardina pilchardus | reverse complement strand
TTAAGACACGAAGTTATATGGGTTCCCTGTCAGCAACGTTGTGCATCAGCACTGACTTACCCCCCGACAGCGTCCTGTGAGCCGAGATCCAGCCGGTTTTTGATCGTTTTTGATGCTGAAGAAAGTAGTCCGGCAAGTTTCTGGGGTCACGAAAGTAAAGTGTTTTTCTTCTCAAAACCATTTGCGTTCAACAGAGTGATATATTTGCACCACAAAAACGTTGTCCAGCTGTCAGTAGCGCGCAGTGATAGGAATCGCGTAAAATAAGTAAGTGATAACGAGGTTTGAATTTTTCCTGGACAACGTTTTTGTGGTGCAAATATATCACTCTTTTGAACGCATATGGTTTTGAGAAGAAAAACACTTTACTTTCGTGACCCCAGAAACTTGCCGGACTACTTTCTTCAGCATCAAAAACCGGCTGGATTTCGGCTCACAGGACGCTGTTGCGGGGTAAGTCAGTGCTGTACACAACGTTGCTGACAGGGAATCCATATAACTTCGTGTCTTAAAACCCGAACTATCCCTTTAAGAGTCTGACCTGCTAAGCAAACTTAAACTTGCTAACTGGTTTCAAACATACAATTTGTGTAAAGAATGCACTGTCAAGCACTAAATTCACTAAATTGAACAAAATGAGATCAAATCTGAGAGATATAAAACAGTGGTATTGCAGTGCTATTGCTTCAGTCTGAATGAAAGATGGACAAGGGGTTAAAAAGGTCCTGTCCTAACCATGGCACTCTTTCCATTGTGTTGCTTTGCTTAATGTAAACCGATAAACCTGGCTAACCTTGTAGGTCCAATCAATGCTTATTTAGAATACAATTGATTAACAGTTCTGATCATTGATTATGTCATGGTGCTTCAGGAATCCCAATGCTCCAGGTTAGCCCGCTGCAGATTGCACTGTCCACTCAGGGTAGGACTTGCATCAGCCTGACATATGGACACAGCCCGTGCAATGCTAAGCATAGAATATGGTGTTTTCATTAACATGTACTCTGTGGTAGCCACATTCAAGTGCACATGTGTACATACTGTACTTACAAAGACTGAAGACCAATTCTCTCTCTCTCTCTCTCTATCTCTCTCTCTCACACACACACACACACACACACCTTATCCATATGCATAGACATGGTGTTTTTGTCAGCATGTTACACTCTTAAATGTGATGAAATAACATAGAATATCTTTGTGATATCCAGTGCAAATAGGCCTTTAGTGTCACAAAACACCTGTATGCATCTGTCAGATCCCATGTGCTTCTCAAGATAGGTGGCAATTTCGAGTTATCATATCACCATATCATTTACACTCAAACTATGACTAATGGCACTAAAACAATATAACTGTCGTCTGTGCATACGTGTTGACATCCGGTAATGTTTGCTCGCCCGAAACTCCAGATTTAAATTACCAAGCCATCTGCTCCTGCCGAGAGCCCAACGGCCATTTTGGAATTTCTGTCCCGACCAGTGCATAGCTCTATATCCAGCACACTGCGGCTTTGAGGGGCGGTGTGGCACTCGGATATTTATTGCTTTTGTGTTAGAAAGGACTTACCAATTAATTGTGTACAACTGTGCCTTGGCAGTATCACTCCCTACTGAGTGTAATGCACCAAAAATGCATTGTAAGTGTATTAGTCACAAGTCCTCTTGATTTATAATACACTGGATGATGAAAGACTCACTATCATATCATGGTGTGTACCAGAAATTAGATGCGTTTCCATTTTGGCATATATTTTTTTTGCACACTTGCTATGAAAAGCCATGGGCAGTCCTTCACTCTAATTGCAGGCACTATCAATTCATTTATGAATAAATTATATCATGAATACACTCAAACCGCATTATATATCTCAACATTAATTTGCGTGTTTACTTGAACCGCTCGAGACAGACTCAATCATTTGGAACACTGTCAACATTTTCATGAAAGGAGATAAGGCCCCATGGCTGCAGGATGCGAATACCAAAGCTGAGTAAGACAAAAGGCCATCTCATAGATTGCTCATGAGAAAACATCAATCTGCTACGTGCAACTCCTGCATGTATTACCACTCAACTGCAAAGCTCACCCCTCTCTGAGGGTCTTTCTTGAGGGCCACACTGTAAAAAGTGATCATAAAAGGCTTTACAGCATTGTCGTTATCAAAAAGCGAGCAAGTCAATCAAGGTCATCAATAACTCTGAATCCTGGGATTACGACAAGAGCAAACACACTGTCGTCAGCATAGAAGCAGTCACTTTTTTTTCTTCTCCTCTCGAGGTAGCTAATGGCGCTGAAATAATTCCAGAGGAGAAAAAAAAAAATGAGAAGCTTGCGTGAGTGACATCCATCACACAATATGACAGACATTGAGCTCATGATGATGAAATGACGACTAAATTGTCCTCTGATTGATCACAGGAGCACATAATAACAGTGTGAAGGGGTTTTCGCGGTTGGGATCAGGTGTGAGTTTTGACAGGAGTAACTACGGCACAATGGAGTCTCAGTAGGAGCGATGCTCTTGTATCAGCACAGTTTAAAGTTCAGGGTCCCGACTCGCCTGGGCTGTCACCCCGCCGTGCGAGTGGGTTATCCTGTAATGAGACAGAGGGGCATGTCCAACCCCCTGTCAGCGAGGACCCGGGCCATGCCAATGAATAATGTAATGAGCTCCTATGTGGGGATCTGTTCAGTCAGCAGTGCTCCACGTGGCTCAGTAACCTGCCACTGTCGAGCAGTGCACTTTGACTGGTCAGGGCTCTTCCGTAATGAGACGTCATGTGGAGGTATCAGGTGAGATATCTGAGATGCCGACGCCAAAGTGCCAAAGCCAAGGTCATCGCGCCTTCGTATCCCACCCTGCCCCTCCACTCCCCCAACTTCAACATATCAAAATGGACAATCAGACCCGTATGTGACCATTTAAGGGCAGAGAAGGGAATGGTAAGGAGAAACAAAAACACTGGCATAACTGTCTCACATTCTAAGTGATTCACTTATTGAAATATATATCCTGCCCAATCTCTCAGGCTCAGTGGAGTAATAATTAAATACATATCCAATTGAAAAGTCTGAGGACAACACAGCTGTGTGTACAGTTTGCTAGTGTTAATATGAGATGGAGAGTAATCATTCCCAAGACTGCACCCATGACGACTCAATCAACCAGTCTGGTTTAAGGAGCAAAACTTGTGTGATACAGTTGCAATGCTTACACTTGCTTTTCGAAGGCCTGACATGCTGAATCGATCTAACTTGTTTCAGAAGTCTTCTGATCTATCTCTGTTGAGATTACCTTCAAATTGATTCATTCATACACATTTTGTTTAGTATCTGAATTAAATGAATCAGTGATATCCAATCAACATTTCACAACCATTGTGTTTGTAGCTCCAGAGGTCTGTATCTGTCCATAGCTGCAAACAAAGAAGCATCTCTCTTGAATCAATGAAATGTGTTTACCTGAGCCCTATGGTATGAGACAACAGATCTTCATGTACATAACAGCAATTAATTATTTAAGCATCTTTACAGTGAATTTTCTGGGAAATACTGTTGCAATCCTGTGACACAAGCAGGCAATCTTTTTGCAAGTTGATAAAGAGGACATAGACTTTAAAGATGGATTACCACATGCACTGTGGCGGTGACTGTCCTTTTGACACAGGGTAACTGATGACAACATAACACTAATTGCCATTTAGAATGCCACTGAATTGTAAACCTAAAGAGTGCACTAAGAAGCACAGTGGTTTACCAAAGCCTCCTGTCCGGTATACAGCTTCTGGTGCACAAGAGTAACATCAGTCAAAGGAGTCCACTATCACTACTGCCATGCATGGCTTGGGTTCTACAGTTACAGCAAAACATGTCAGTACGTAAATGAAGGAAGACTGTCTGGAAAATTTCACTGTATGGGCTTAAGATGAGATGAGATGAGATCTTGTCTTTAGTTAATCGATAGACCTCACATTTCTGTATCATTTGTTAAATGCAAGCAGGGCCCTTAGGGACAGGAATACAGATGCTTATGAGTGGCAGGGCCGACCTGGCTGCCTCTATGATCACACGGCCTACATTCACAGAGTCAATCTGTCTAAATCACCGCAGACGTAGAAAAGACAAGCAGAATGGCCAAGCGCACCATAGGCCGACTGTAGGTGACAGTTTGAATCATCGCTACGTCAGATGTGCTCACCCGAGCATCAGTGTGATTTCAAGACAGCAGGACTGGATCGAGCTTGGCTCATCACATCCCCAAATGTCAGGTTGTGCTTAATTTTAAAGCACCCCCTTGCTGCAAACATGACATATTCAGGACTTCACTTCGAGAAAATAAGAGCTCTGAGCTTAACAGGAACTCTGCCGCGGAGTTCACATATTATTACAACTCTCAAGCTGATCATAAGTCATTAAGCAATATTCAGCAGAGGAGTAGACAAGACACACTGAACATGTTTTGACCATAAAACACTTAATTTTTTTCTCTCTGCTAATTCAGTCTGCCAGGGGCAAGTTGTTCTGTTTCCTTTAAGGCTTTGTGAAGACATCCAGCTGCAACTAGGAGGGAGTATGGGGCCTGGCTAAGGACAAATCTCCTGATGAACGTGAAATCAATTTGCCTTCAAATATTCATGCCTGTCCCATGCTCTCCCTGAGCCATATCAATTACCCCAGCCTCCCCCAGCAGCTGAGGACGGGTCCAGGTATTGACACTTAGACCCTCACTATAAACTTTATTGACAATCGAAGCCTTGAGCGGATCTAACTAAATATTGTAAATATTACGTGACATTACATAACCAGAGACGTGGCTTTCAATTAAGGGAAAGGTGCGATGATAATTAACAGGCACCGACTGACACGTCTCCGGGCTGATGCAAATGGTAGCATTAATCAGCATTAGGTGAAATAAAGATTTTAAGAATTTGTATTATTTATTTTTTTTTTGGTAAAATGTGAAGTTGTTACTATGTACTGTACAACATTCCTGATGAGTAGCAGAAGAGAAGAATAATACAGATTTGGAGAGAGTAGAGAAAAATAAAATCAGAGATAGATTTTTCTTGCCATTTGTGATCCATGAGTTGACATCTGCTTTTTTTTGTTTGTTTTTTTTTAAAGGCTCTTTAACAATGGTGGAGTAGTTGGATTTGGCAATAAGTCTATATATTGACAACAGTTTGATGAAATGGTAAACAATGCAGGTGTCGAAAACTTGATGTTTTAAAGCATATTGTTTTGTCTTTCAGGACTAACTAGTGTGGGCTGAAAACAATAAAAAGTATTGAAGTCCTGCGTTATTCAGAGAATCTATTGATTTTGAATTCATCACAAGGTGAAATAATATTGGACTGGTACGTCAGATATGCATCTATTTGTAAGTGATCATAAAATTTAGAGATACTGAAGTCAACCATTCATCTTGCCAGATCTGCAGCTAATTACAATCATTACTATTTTGATGTTAATGGGCATGCCCTTTTCCCTGCCCTCAACCAATCTTAACAGATCAATATATCACCTGGAATATGTATTATCATATTACCAAAAGGCAGAAATCTACTAAAGATGAAACATTTGGTCTCAAAGGGCAGTCACAGAGTATGTGGGATTGATGAGCAAACTTCAGAAATAATTACGGAAATTAATCATACATGTACACAGCTTAGAAGGGACAGAGAGATGACAATACAAGAAACATTTTAATGAAACGGTGTAGGTGAATTAAATAGGCTGTGAATCTCTGTGCACCTAACTTCTCTATTTTCTCTCTGAATCAGATCACTGTGGTGTCTGGTGTGATTGTGGATGGGGCAACACGACTGGGAAAATGTTTTGTCTGAATGAAGCATGCTTTGGATCTCTCTCTCTCTCCACTCTCTCTCTCTCTCTCTCTCTCTCTCTCTCTCTCTCTCTCTCTCTCTCTCTCTCTCTCTCTCTCTCTCTCTCTCACACACACACACTCTCTCTCTCTCTCTCCTCTCTCTCTCTGCACACGTGTGTCTAAATGCGAAAATCAAACCCCTGAAGGGTTCCAAAGAAATATTCTCCCTGAATAATTAACTTCCAACAATGTCCTCCTGTGAGCACAATAGGGCAAATTGCTTTTTTGTCCAAATAAATAAATAAATGAGAGGAGGACATTCTTCTCATCAGTGTAGGGAAAAAAAACATAACTGACATACTGACACAGTGGAGTTACAACGGAACAGCTACAGACTCAAGTGTCTCTGCTAGCGCGCTTTCTGAGTAGCACCCTGCAGTGTCCATGTGCTATGAGCCACTCTCACACAGCGGGGTCAGGGGGGGCTAGACGTCCCTGCACCACATTTGGGGCATAGGTGGGTCTAAAGATAAAAGTACAGCCAGCGTTTACTTTTTAAACAGTGTCTTTCCGTGGAGGGCCCACTTGGTCTTTTCTTTTAATCTCACAGATCATAGAGCCCATACAGAGAGGAAAACCTTGAATATGTTTAACTTAACCGACTGGTATATTCCCTCAAACTGATATGACTGTTTAGTCTAAGCTAACTTAGAATAAATTGCACAGTATTGTGAGGCCTTTTTTTTTACTCAGGAGTAAAAGCACCAAGTGAATTTTCTTTCACACATTTCACAAAAACCGAAATAGAGGGAGTGAACTCCCTTCAGAGTTTCACTGTCAAAATAAAAAATCGAAATCAGATACATTTTTGTAAAATACATCACCACTGACTTCTACAGACAGACCACAGCCAACTAATGCAAGTGGGTTGTCTCCATTCTGTCAGTCTGTAAGTTCAACTTCGAGAGACCAATGTTGTGCCAAATTAGAAGGCAAGTAAAAACACCAAAATCCATGTGTCTGGAGGGGAGAAAATAATGTTCAAAAAATCTTAATGCCAATTTACACAAAACAAGGATTGAGACTTCACATCTGTTGTTAAACCACAGCCCCCTCTCCTGGATAGAGAGAGTACAGGTTTTCTCTCAACAAAAGATTACTTAAGAGAACGACCCTGATAAAAATTTAGCTCGCTCAGCAGAAAGAGCATGCTGAAGTGCAATCACCTCACACTGCTAAATCCTTTTCAGTCTGCCGTTTTTAACAAAATAACCACCCTCATAATGACCTAACTATACTGGATCAATTCCATTATAATCACTGGTCTCATTCCTTTTAACACACTAATTACCGAGGTGTACACCTCTCTGTTTACCATAAATCAGTGATTCAATATACATGCCTTTCGATTACAGCACTTCTTTTGTATATCTGGGGATTCTTTGTGTGTGAGCCAGTGAGTCCCTAACTGTTGTGAAGACAGTCTGGACAACACCGGGTAAATAACGGTGCATTACTGATGTAAAAATACCCAAACACTTTCGGCATCCTGTGAGCTGTGTATTAGAAGTTACAACCCCTGGGCCCTTCTTGATTTCAGCCAGATCCTCCTCCTCATAAGAAAAAAAACAAAAAAACATCAGAGTTCCAACTCGTGACACAAAACAGATCAGGGGCCTGCCTTCTTTAGCATGTGGGCCTGGTTGGTTGAATCCTGTGGCTTCCTCCATGCCGTATGATGACAGCCTGCGTGGCCGCTCCGCACACCAGTGCGCCAGGGAGCCTGGCCAGGGCACGTTCCCTGGCAGCCTGCGGAGTCGAGCGGATCCAGATCCAGGTCCTTGGTTGGCTTTCGGAGTCTGGTGCCAACCCCACCCCCTAACACTCTGCCGTCTCCAACATACACAAGTACACCACACCAGGCAGGCGTGGAGTGGGACAAAGAGCAGTATCAGGCAGGGTACTGTACCTTCATGATGGTTTAATAGTGTCTGCAATCACTCTTGATTACTGACAACACGTCATTGCATGACAGCTGAGGAACACAATTTATTTCATTATTTTCATTATAGTCAAAAAGCATTTGCTTTTACTGAGTTAAAAAAAATTTAAACATTTATATTCTATTCTAATCAGAAATTTGGTAAAAACAAGAAGCTACAATATGCTCAAAGCCAAACAAATATATTGAGGACAACTTTTCATTTATTTAAATATATATATATATATATATATATATATATATATATATATATATTTCTGAAGTCTGCCTAGCATACGGTATATTGAGAGGGAAAAAGCAACCGGAGGCAAGCACAAGTTGGATTTTGCTACTCTTGCTCGCAAGAAACAATGAAAGTTCTTTCAATCCTTCTGTTGTACTTTTCTAGCCTTGAGAGGACTGCCAGAGAAAAGCCATGTTGCAGAACTGAGAGAAAAAAAATAGACACATGAATAGCACACATTAAACCCAAGTGCTGCTCTCTCTTCTTTATTTCAATTAAAACAAGTTTTCACAATTCAAAGGCAGTCGAATCTAAAAGTCACTTTGATCTTGTAACCATAGGACAAACATGGGTCCGTCTGGGGAGGAGAGCACTTGTAATTCCACAACGATGGGGCATCTCTGTTCGGCAAATGTTTTAACTGGCACCGCAGACCCCTCAAAAGCACAAAAACGTTGGAGTGCGGAAGCAGAGGCGGCAAACAAATAATCTGTCTTTCTAATGGAAACCGCTGAATGTCTCTGGGCCTGACAGTTTCTCTTTCATTCTTTTTCTCAATCTGCCGCCCATCTTTTTTTTCCCCACAGAAATGATTAATCAAGCTTCTACATGTAAAGGCACCGGGGGAAAGTGGCAGCTTTCATCAAACAAGGGAATGTAATAAGTTTAAGGTAATGACTAAAGGCAGGAGAGACTCGGGTGAAAGAATAATACAAAAAAAATCTCCTCTCAATAAACACCAATGAACCCCTGTGTTCTTAGACTAGACCTGACTTCTACGTTTACATTTTTTTTTTTACTTTGAAGTGACAGTGGTGTGACACAAACTTGTTAAAGGACTGTGAATTCTATAAAGGATTCATTACATCTTGTTGATAATGATTTAAATACTGGCAACAAAAAAATAGGTTAGCTTTAGAAAACAGTTAATAGGCATGGAGGTGCATATACAGTATATAAGCCAGTGGCTCAAGGGCACAAGTGAGACTTTTGATGCATTTATTTATTTATTTATTTATTTATCTATCTTTTATACATTATTGCACGCGACATTATGCTCTGAAATGATTGTACCGCAAAGCAGCTGTTTATACCACAAAGTAAAACACTTACAAAAATGAATAATCAAAAGGCTCGCTGAAAATATAATCTATAACTTTTCATGTGGTGGCCATGTGGTGTTAGGTATGACAAGTTCTACCAGAGAGACTCAGACAGGTTTAATTGTATGACAGAATTATGTAAATACAAGTTATGTTGCATAATATAGCTGGCTTTTGTAGATGGCAGGCTGTTTACTTCTACTGAAAGCACACAGTACCCAGGATGATGAGGAGCTGAGGCCTCAAAGCTTTGCTCCACCACTCCACCAGTAAAAAAAGAGGGGCAGCTGAATACTGGGTGTGTTCTCTTCTCAGTGTTATAACGGTGCATACCACACACACACCGGATCACAGAGAACCCTCCTCCACTTCCCCATCCAGCACACACACACACACAAACAAAAGCACCACCTCTAGAAACCGTTGCCCTCGCCTTTCATCCTCCGCCAAAGCTGGGCCACAGTGCATAAAAATCTCACAATCGCTCGTCTGTTAGCGGGAGGCCATTAGCGGCGGCTAACGGTCTAACCTCTCTCAACGAGAGTCGACACAGTCACGACCGCCTGGGAGACCTAAGCGTCCGACTGGGCAGCTACTGCTGTTCAAGACATGAAATAAAAAAAAATCTGTTGGGGAAAAAAAAAAAACAGAATTAACACAAAGCAGCCTCCTTGGCATGAGGGCCAAGCATGCTGTGGGTTTTGTTATTCGGCTAGACAGGCTCTTTGAAGGTCAGATTTCAGGTTCTTCAGATACTGGCATTAGTATGTAATCAACTTCCCAGTACTGTAGATGACATTGGGATACAATGAGAGCATTGAATGAGCACTATCGTTTAACAGCAATTGACTTGTGAATCAACTATGGGTTATATCCGAGTCTTAAAGATCTTTGAGGTGCTGACGGTAAGGCCCGTCCTCTCCATAGTCAAGCACACCTTAAGGGTGTGAAATTAAAGACTAGTTCTGTTATAACGGAGCAGCTTGCACACGTTTGTGTGTGAGAGCATGGTGCCTGTGTTTTCCTTTCTTTTTTGAAGCACATGCCTTATGGACATGCAGATGAAAGACATGCAGTAGAGCATGAAAATGACTTAATTAGCACTAATCGCTTCTGATGGAACATATTTCCACTATTTGCCTCAATTAGGTATGGTTAATTTCTCCTACTCGTTTTCTTTCTCCACCGACTGCAAACCAATCTGTGCCAGGTGTGATTATTGACACATTATATTTACACTGCAACATCAGAGCACTGAGCACTGCAACACTGACTGCGCTCTCTCTCTCTCCAAAGCCCTCCTCATATGAATCAGCCAGTTGAGCTCTGAAACCAATCTGCCCACTGGCACGAGTGCAGAACAGACTGAACACTGACTGTACACTTGGCTTCGGCCGCGCTCTCTCTCTCCTGAAACCTAAGGCATGTTACTTGCACTACTCAGAATCAGAGCGACTATTAAGCAATTGTGAGATTAACAACATGTTTGCCAACGCAAACATGAATCAGAGAGCACTTCAGCTGTTAAATAACTCTAGGCCACCCCTGTTTCTCCAGCTCCACAAGCCAATCATTGGGTCACTCGAGGCTGCAGACAAAAATGCCTTCTGATTTATAATACAATATCAAATCTGTTGAAAGGTAAACCACCTTATCAATCCACTATTCATTTAAAAGCAAAGACGTGCTTCATTAAAAGATACATTTCTTTTCTTTAGAACTTTTCCAGGCAAGTTCAAACTATGTCCAAACAGTTGTAGTTCTAACATATTTAAGTAGGCCAACTGTCAATAGAAAGAGGTTCACCTTGGGCTACCCAAAAGGTTCAACTCAGACAAAGTGTTGAAATGATTACATGGCTGACAGGGATGCTATGATTACCCCAAAATGTGCCAGTTCCAGAATTCACAACTCGTGTTTACACTCTGACTCTCTAAATGTTCTGATCATCCCAAGATGCATCACTTCCAGCAAAACAATGCACTAACACATCTTGTATTGCTCAACAGACCAGATCATCGTGACCATAACCTCTGATCATCATATAATGCATTCATATGTGTATTGCTTAACTTGGCATATCAGAGAAAACGAAATTGACCTAATCCCATATATCAGAAAAATTACAGCAATTATCCCTTCTCTGCCTTTTGGCTAAGGTCAACTTCAGAAAAATGAGAGCAATTATTAAACAAAAAACAAGTTTCAGAAGAACAACATAACTTTGGGAGATAACATTTAGCTATCACCAAACAGGCTCCATATCTGTCTCACTTGGCTCTTGTTTATCACGGGCAAAGCTCCTGCAGGCTTCATTTCACATGATTTCATAGAATATGATTCATTGACAGTTACAACATTTCTTCCTTCCCATCTCAATTACCAAATAAACGAAAGAGGAAGACAAACACTGACCACATTCCATTGCTTTCATTAAGCAGACCTATATTAAGGAATGCAAATGGCTGCCATCTGTAGGCTGAGAACAGATGAGGTCCTTTAACCTAGCCCAACCAGAACTAGAACAATTTCACTGATTGAAGAGGGCTTCAATGTCACTTTACAACAACAACAAAAGTTAACTCTGGACATAACGTATGAAAGCACGAGTGTAGTTCTTATGGTTTGTCTCAGCCCATCTCTTCAGAATGAAATGTCATGTCAAACAGGTATTTCTCTAGAGCCACAGAATTCCTCATGCCGGCTACTGCTTGGTGAGTGGAGGAGGGGAATATTCCATTATTGATCATTCCACCCACTTTTAGAGCTTTCTGTAAACTCCCACCTGCCTGAAAATGTGTGGCCATCCTCCAGACCCAGACAGTGTGTCATGGGCTGGTGAATTAAAGGACACGGGCTTGTGTTTCATTGCTTGTTTGCGCTAGTAGAGAAGACAATTCCCTTATGCTAATGTTTGTACAACATGAATCTCTCCCCCCGCCGCCGCCACCACCCCAAGGCTGCCGCAGGCCTTTTTATTTTTATTACCTGAGTGCTCCTGGGGCCGAAAGGCCAGCGCTGGCAACCATTTGCAGGTGGACGCGTGGAATATATAGCGTCATAAAAGTCAGCCTGCCATAGCTGCCTGAGCACAATTACAAATGGCATTATGTAAACCGATGTGTGTTCAACAGGAATAGCAGTATACCTTTAGCCTCCTCCAAAGCTCTCCACAAACCCAGGAGAACGGACCACTCCCATCAGCCGTGAACCGTTCAGCAAGATGTGGCAGATCCAACCATTTGTTGCCAATTGAACGGTATGACTGTTGACATTCATCTATTTCGGGTTTCACCAGTGGGGTTTGAAAATGGAGGAATCACCTCAGGTCATGATGACAAGGGATTGCCTCTATATGCGGTTCTGTTTAGGAAATATAATAGATAATTTAACACTCCATTTGAGTATTTTCTAGAGTGAAATTAGCATCTCATTTCTTGGCAGAGACGTGGGCACACACACGCACACTCTCTCTGTTCCTTACACACACACACACACACACACACACACACACACACACACACACACACACACACACACACACACACACACACACACACACACACACACACACACACACACACACACACACACACACACACAGATACCCAGGGGGGGGCCAACAGGGAAGTAAAGGACAGCTTTGTGTCAATACTTCGGACAGTAAGTGCTGAATGAGCACTACTATGTGTGAAGGGATTAACGAGGACACCACTATGACTGGAAAGAGAAAGAGGGAAGAGAGAGACAGGGTAGAGAGAGAGAGAGAGAGAGAGAGAGAGAGATTGTGTGTTCTTAAGGGTGTCAAATCTGTGATTTGAGGTCATACATGCAACATTTTAATTCAACCATTTCACAGAAGCCATTTCTGAACATTTAAGTGGATGTGAGTATGTGTGAGAACCTGACAGAGAGAGAGAGAGAGAGAGAGAGAGAGAAAGAGAGAGGAGAGAGAAAAGATGGGGTGGGCTAAAGAGAGATTCCACATGCATCTCCAGGCCTGATGAACGCTTGCCTGGCACGCGGCCGTATACAGCTCTCGCTGATCACTTATTCCTCTGCTCCTCTGGTCGGCTAGATCCTCCGCTCTCCCGCTACTCCTTCACCACTGGCCGGCCTGGGCCACTCCATGTTTGAAATTAATTAGCGGCCTCCCTGTTATTGAGTAAGTCTCAGGGTTTTGCCTGAAAACTGATGAAATATCAGACAGCCAGCCGGGGGCTGAGGCATAAGTATGTGAAGGAGGTCAGGGGTTAATCCCCATTGATTTTTCTCTGCTTGCATCCGGGAGCTGCTGGGGAGAGCGAAGAGGCCATTACCGCACAAATGCTTTTCTAAGCCTCCGTGTAGGCACAGGCAGTTAGTGATCACTGTTACCCACAGGACTATAAACGGATATGAAAAACAACAAACATTTTTTTTTTTTTTTTGAGGATCAGAAACAAGACATCACCATGTTAACAGATAACGTCAATCACAATAATTAATGGTGTATACAATGTTGTTCTGTTTTTATACCACAATTCAATCTGTCTGGAAGTCTAGACCTCCACAATAAAAACTGTTGCTCATAGTGTAGGCCTATAGGCATGTTGCTCCTAGTTAGCCTCACCTCAGTCTCATGTCTCAAGTGCTCAAAGGTTTATGATCAACAAACAAGATTTTTGAGGGATTGGCAAACACCTCCTTTGATTGCAGTGTGTGGTTACAATTCATGCCAAGTTCGTATCTATGTCCAGATCCATATCTCTGTGGCTTCACATAGAAGTAATTGGACAGGCATACTTGTATAGTAACATTCAGTCCAGAGTTTAGTAACATTCCTTCAACATTTGCCAAGTGAAGCACTTGTTCACCAGTTAGTGTGTCAGAGTGAGACCTCTGCTTCACACACAGAGGCCCATATCCAAACACACAAAGTGAGTGCTCAGGCGCCCATAAGCTCACAAAGAGAAGCAATGAGGGTGAATCTGTCCCATTGACAAACGCTCTTGTGTTCTATTGATAAGCTGGGTTGAAAAAAAAAATCCAGCCCACGATGGATTCTCCTCCTGGAGGAAATCCAATAGGAACATACTGAGACACTAATGCCGCATCCCAAACAAACAGAAACACTGATCAATGGCCAGCAATCAGCAGATCGATCTCACATTATATCATTGGCCTAATTTAGGCAGATAATATCTAATCAACACGGCACCTCCCACGCCATGCAGGCCTGACACCAACAGGTGGTCCATGTATCATCTGCAAGGTGAAATGAAGCCTTTGCCTTTAAACAAGCACATGAATGGTCAAAGGCTGGGCTTACCTAAACATTCTTGCTATATGACGCTATGTCGTTCTTGAATTGTGCCTTAAGGTCTACCGTACGGTTTTGACGTGTTCCCCCGAAACAATTGTAGCTAATAAGATTGTAGTTAAGTTATTACCTCTGCCAAGGAGGTTATGTTTTCATTGGAGTTTGTTTGTCTGTCTGTCTGACTGTTTGTTTGTTCGCAAGATAACTCAAAAAGTTATGGATGGATTTCGATGAAATTCAAAGAAAGGTCTGAAATGACCCAAGGAAGAAACTATTACATTTTGGGAGTGATCCGTATCACCGTTTAGATCAGGGAGGCGGCGGGTATGTTTTCGCTTGGCAGAGGTTTGCGCTCTCTGAGTGCTTTTGTAGTTATTAGTTAGTATACAAGTCTTCATCAGAGTCAAGCTGATGTGCGTTGAAATATCGGTCGTTTGCTGCTGTCTTTCCTGGGTCTGTCATGTGGCCCAGGGCTTACTGCTGATTCTGTGGAGCTGCTCTATGGGCACCAAGGGGCTAGAGTGCAAGCGATATCCATTCTATTGCCAGAATAAATACATGTACTGTATTTGCTTTAACTTTATAATTAATTTAAAATGCAAATATATCAGTACCATGTTGCCTACTCAGATCATATTTGATAGCTTCAATGATGACATATTTCGTGTTGATATTATGATCACCTTTGCTGTCAGGCCCATCGAAAGATTTCACACATGCTCAAAACTATGTGAATCACAATA
Source organism: Sardina pilchardus (assembly GCF_963854185.1). Classification (NCBI taxonomy): domain Eukaryota; kingdom Metazoa; phylum Chordata; class Actinopteri; order Clupeiformes; family Clupeidae; genus Sardina; species Sardina pilchardus. The sequence continues at coordinate 22,456,615 of NC_085004.1, read as the reverse complement.
ATTAGTGCCAAAAATATGGATCTAGCCTCTTAAAGTATAGTTCAGAAAACCTAGAAAAGTAAACAACTTTAGCAAATTTTACCATAGTCTTCTTAACGCATTATCAGGAAACCTGACTTAGGTCATTGAATCATCACTTTCACTATACCACTCAACCAATCACAGTTTTTTATTTAGGTGATTCAGATAAGTACTCAACTGCATAGGATCAACCAACAGAGAAATGAATACAATATACAATTTAAAACAGCAAGACATGAAACATAATTTCAGGAAGAAAAAAACAACTAAAGAAGCACCTTTGTTTGCATGGTGGCATGGCTTGTCTGCAAGTGCGAGAGGGGGGTGCTTTCTCTTACCATTAATTTGTGCAAAAAATTCCACCAAAGCAAAAATAATTTCTCAAATTAATTTCCATTCTCTCGCCTTCTCTCCCTGTTTACCTCCTACTCTCGTCTCTCTCTCTCATTCCCTATTCTTAATCCTATCATGCAGGCAATAAGTGTATGCTGCATGAACACATTTAATTTTCCCCGTTAGTCCTGGGCAAGCCCAGAGGTGAGCTTTAATAAGGATCAATGGCACTTTATCTGGGACAGGACCCACTTCAGCGCATGCAAATTAAACTCCAACCCTTTCTTTAAAAAAAAAAAAAAAAAAAAAAGGCATTGGATTTAATTAAAAAGAAAACGTAAGACCACGGGCTCTGGAAATTCAATTAAAGGATTTATGCAAAGGTTCGCTAGCTTTTTGTGTTGGTGTTACTGTTTGTATAATGAGCTTTTCATATTAAAAATCAATAGGTAATCTGGAGTGGAGGATCGTTCTCCTCTACATGTTTTTGAGATCAATTTGTGAGCTAGTCTATCAGTGATGCTGTCTTGGCCGTGAGCTCTAGACAGCCTTGATCTCTTACTGAACATGGACAACTGTGATTACCTGTAAACAGGACCAAGGAAGCAATGTTATCAGCTGGCATGATGGAAATCACCGTATGGATGTAAAAGATTATTAGATTCACATGCAAAGGCAATTTAATAAGGGAACAAAGGAATACAAGCATACAGTATGTGGGGGGTTCAACATAAGTAATGGCCCACTGGTCCGGGCTAGTAAAAGAACGGATGTCGGGCAAGTTGGTTGGCCAGTCACTGACCTGCAGTTTTCAGTGAGTTCAGCTTACTGTACCTCTGATGCTTTCTGGTTGAAGCCAAACATGTCAAGACACTAAAATTAAGAGTGTGCTCAACACAATGTAATACATTAAGAGTTTTGTGTAAAAGTGACTTTTCTGGGCCAGTACAAATCTGATGTACTGGCCGGAGGGGCAAGTGGGTGGGAAATGGAATGCTGGATAATGCATATTATGCTTCCTTGCCTTTGCCAGATTTGGAATTGACAAAGGAACAACAATTTTCTATTTCATCTAACCTAAATCAACCAATTATTGATAAGCAAACTATGGTATATTTTCAAGTGCGAACAAGTTGAAATATGTTCAATGGCTGACTCTTTCTGGTTCATTGTAATGTCTCCTCGAGTACATTTTTGGTAATTGAGCTGAAGCTGGTTCTTGATGGCCATAAAATGTATGCTTTAGCTATGGGAAATCAAGCCATTGCTGGTTACTTATAATGTTCCTTGAGGTCTGATGTTTTTTTGATGGACCTCCATCTTGTTTGCATTTTAAACATGTTATTGAACACAAGAGAAGCATGCAATTGTTAGTGATGACATACATTGCCACAGTGGTCATGCAATGAACCGCAAGTTTAGGAGCACGGAGAATTGTTTTTGAGGGGGAAATTAAAGTTGACAGTTTTCGGGCAGGCCTTGCCATTGCCCTCTTCCACCTTTTCTCAACATCTTTTCTTGGTATATTTTAACCCAAATGTCTCAAAGAGACTTCAGGATGAATAATCAGATGCTGAGAGGTAAGTAATCTAGTCATTAAACAAACACAGCAGCTTAGTTGATTGACACACTGCGAAAAAAAAGGAAAAAAGAAAGCAAAACAGAAAAAAGTGAGAAAGAGAGATGACAAACATTGAAACGTCAAATTTCAACTTACACAATCAAGCTGCGCGTTAGAATAGAGCAAGAATACTTACATAGACTGCTATACTGGACTGCAACACCACTCACATATTGTGGAGATAATGTTTGGACGATTCAGAATCAAAATCCTTATTCTTCCTGTGTTTGTCAGTACGTCCCTATCTAAGGGCTGAAATCACCGCAGACTACAGTACATGCTAAGTTTGTCTGGGAACCTAGAGTCTATGTGAGGCATGAAAGGGCATAAACGACCAACACAAAAGGCCGGCAAATGACTGAACTATGCAATGTGCCATACGCATTGTCTTTGTGCTGCGCCATACCCCATCACTATAGGCCCTGTGAAAGCCTAGCCCCTGACTTGGCCACTGTACATTCTTCTGGCCAAAGAACTGGCCGGCCTCTGTATCGATTCAGAGGTGCTCTCAACTGCATCAACCGATTCCACAATAAACCATTTACAGAGTCTCTCCCCGCAATCAAGCTCGCCTTGGGCTAAAAGGCTTCGGCCCATACCGTGGTCCCGTCATGCCTGCAGGAGTGTGTGTTTTAGCCTAATGAAATGGTATCTCTATAGACAATAATCCCTGTAACAGGATTGAGCTGGGACACCCATGTCAATACGAGCAAATGGGATTGCTGGCTTTTTGAACATCCCTCTCTCTTCTCCCCACTCACCCCCCACCATCCCTCTTCAGTGTCTTCTAAGCCAGGCTTCTTAAATGGCTCACACGACCCAAAACCAAAGCACAGAGGGTGGGGGGGGGGATGCAAGTCTGTTTGGTTTGGTGTGTGTGTATGTGGGTGTGTGTGTGTGTGTGTGTGTGTGTGTGTGTGTCTCTGTGTGTGTGTGTCTGTGTCAGTGTGCGTGTGTGTGTAGGGAGGGGGTGATATCAATTTTCTCCACCAACCAGATTAAAAGATTTAAGCTCCCCTGAAGTTGCTCTGAAGTTTCAACATTAATGGCCGACAGATGCACCCATGTAGGGATGTTCCAGAGTAGTGGCAGAGAGAAGCCGCATCAGCAGAATGGGGGAGGCATAAAATAAAAAAAGAGTAAAAAAAAAAAAAAAAGCGGAAAGGATCCTGTAAATATCTCGCCACTTAATTAAGGTTGGCCACAAACATTGGGCATCCCCTCTGCCGCCTGGCAATCACTAAACCTCTGCAGTGTCAGGTTAAGATATTGCCAAACATTTGCTGGGGCACTTTTATGAACTGTAAAATCAGCTATAGGGGGGGACTCTATTGACGTGCTGTATGAAGCTGCATGTTGCCGCAGTGCAAGCGGTAACACAGCTGGCCTCATGCATTCTAGCTCAGAGGTGCTTTTATACGTTGCTCACTAAGAATCCAGAGGGATTCATTCATAATACTATAATGCAGATTTAGAGATTGTACCTAATTAGTTGTGTTAACTTGTGCTGTAATTGACATAACAGTCATAACACACCTCAATAGATGTACCACCGCTTAAAAAAAACAATGTCATAATGATTTCACACACTGACATGACGATGCACATGCAATTACTGCATGACTACATTAAGTGTCACAAAGGGAATATTCCAGTACAGTGTTTTAACCTGGCCCACTGTTCATACTTCAGCTCTTATCATTGTTGTTGCATCATATAAAAAGGCATCATCAAAAACAGGATTTCTGTTAGCTGTCATAGTATTAACCTTATTCATGTCATATACAAATATAAATGAAAGGGCTATAGCAACAAGGTGAGGTACATGACAGCAAGAGATTGAGGCACTTAAAAAGCATTATTTCTGTCAGGTCATAAGCTTCAAACGCAATAACGTGACAGACAGGCAAAATTGAAAAAAAAAAAAAATGAAATAAATAAATAAATAAAAAGGAGTAATTCTGGAGTAAAATTTCTGTCGCTATGAAAGGTGAGACTGGACAGTATTCACATCCTGTCCTCTCTACGCTATTAATAGTGTGATGCACTGGGTCTAATGCACAGGATTAGCATCAGACCAGGAAGCAGACAGGAGAGGCAGTCATTTCAAGCAGACGTCACCCTATCCACCCGGCCCATTATCAGCCCAGGGCCCAGGCTCATTCACAAAGGCTGCCCTCCGCCATCCATCTATCCATCCATTCAAAAAGACGAGAGGAAGGGGGGCTCCTGTTTCAACAAGCCGATCGTCTTAGAGGATGTCTCTCTCTCTCTCTCGCTTCCCTTTTTTCTCCCATTTTTTATTACATTCAACACAACTATGATGGGGGGTGGGGAGGGACAAAACACATCTCAGGTTTTATAGTTGTGTGTACTGTAAGTAGAAAGAGTGAATTATAAATGATTGCCTGAAAGGACAAAGTGCCCTTTTGGAAACCTGGTCAGAGCGCTCTCTCTTAGGAGCTGTAAGTCTGGCACTTACTCTATGAATGGGGGGCTGTATTTTGGGGAGTCTCAACTGTCAACTTTCACCGATCAGTCTGTATATCCGTTTGGCTTTGTGTTGTTGCATATCACCAATACAACAGCAATTTAATATCAATACACCTACAACAACAAATGTCCAGAGACTGTCTTTTGGATTTGGACCAGACTTTCATTCACAAGAAATATTTCATTGGCATTTGAGCACCCATCCCTGGTCTTAGAAAGCAGTGAGTGCCTCACAACAGTCTCTTGCTCTTTCTCTCATCCCTTCTCTCCGTGCGCATGTGAGAATACCTGCTCCTCTGAATACCACTGTGGTGTGTTTAAGATGTTCCCACACCTTCTGAAGGCCTAATCACCAATTATAACTCCATTAGCCTGAACTGGCAGCTCATTTGCTCTGGAGGCGGCTAGTAAGGCCTGGGGCTGCGGACCTCTGCTCTCCCAGAGTTCCGCCTCGGTAGTCACGGCGCCGCATGGCTGTCATCCTCAACCCCCCTCCAACTCCCCCTTCTTGCGGGATCCTGGTTCCTATGGCTACCGGTGGCTGACCCCCACCAGCAGCCTGGATGGGGAAATCCATGCTGAGATGGCAAGGCTGCACGGAAGGAGCCTCTCATGGGCCAGCCTCACAAGATGAGGGGTCTGTGGACCACAGTTGTTAGACAGTTCATTAAGTGTCAGACCCCTCGGTGTGCTGTGTGGGGCAGGGGGGGGGGGGAGGCAGATAAAGCCAGGCTTATTAGCTGAGCCGGAAAATATCTATCAAGGGATCAGAGATGGGTCTGAAAGGCTCTGCTGTGCAGGGAGCGATGGCTTATGAGGTAAGGAGAAAGGGAGGCAGGGGGTAGAGAGGTGAACAGAGGAAAGGATATCAATTTGGAACCCTTGCGTGTAGTCCTCTTTGCCATCCAAAATCACCCCACTGGCTCACAATGTTCCTCATCGCTTGTGAGGGTATTTCCTTTTTCCCCACACAGCCAGACGATTCTTTTTCCAGGTCAACAGTCCATAAATGTTTGCAGTGTAGTTAAAGAAGGAGAGCACTGTACCATGAAGTGAATCAAAGGGGGAACAAAAAAAAAATCCATTTGACTGCAGTTCATACAGTCTCCATAATGTCCACCCAAAATTTCAATCAACCATATCAGTCGCCAGCAAACACATATGCAGGCATAAAGTAAGCACTTTAGTACTGAGTATGGCGACACTTCATGAGAGACTTTGCCCCTGTCTGTTTTTATTTCACTGTGCTAAAATCATCAACCAGTGGAACAAATGAGATAGGTGTCCCTATGCATACCACCATACTGAATGATTCTTCAAGACAAACCAAAGACTGGGAGACGTTTATGAAGACTTAAATGTGGTGGATTAAAACCACTCTTGAGAAAAGAAAAAAGCCCTTTGAGGAAGAAACTTTTTTTTCTCTCTCTCTCTCATTTGAAAACTCTCCCTCTAGCACTTTATCTTGGGACTCCTTTTCTCCTTCTGTCTGCATTATGCTTGCATATGCAACCTTACGATAATCCCTATGGATCCCAAGAGCATGTACAAGCAATTAAAGCAGTAGCATCTTCATACCCCTGCAACCAATAAACAAGCTAATGTCACTGTAGTGCTAAGACCCTTATTGTCTTGGGCAATAGCAAACCTTCATTATGTGAGAGCTGCCTGTAAAATACTGCATTCACTTAAAATTGGAAAACAAATCCAAATCTCCCCCAAAACAATGGTTAATGTCTGGCACTGCATCATTTATCATTTCAAAACCCTACGCACCGTATAAGCACAGCCATTCTCAGTATAAGCATACCAGTAACACACTTGTGCATCAATCTGACAGTGTGTAGGCATAAGCTAAATTAAAGACATGTGTTATGCAGACATTTTTGAGTATGTAGTGTTTGATTACTGGGTGGTGTTAGCACAGAGGGCTCTCCAAACTCAGACAGAATCTGCGCCACCACAGGTGCAGTCTGCAGTTCTTCCCACAATGCACCACACCTAAAATTCTCAAAACCAATAAGACCATAAGCGAGGTTTAAAAAAAAAAGAGGAAAAACAGTGAGTCAGCAGATTTTCTTTCTCTTCTCCCTCCGGTATCACTTTACCACTGAAAGGTACGAAGAAACAAGTAAAAAGTGAAAACTATAGACAGACATTAGGAAGGAAGGAGAGAGAGAGAGAAACAGAAATGTAAGAAGAGGCACAAGCGAGGAACCAGGACTGAAAGGGGTACAGTATTACAATGCAATGACCAGGCCAGATGAGTGGGACCGGGTCTCGGCTTCCCTGCCGCACTGCTTTACTTGGATTTCCCCCAAAGGTTTAACGGCACTGTCCTCTGAGAGGGCCAAACCCTCCCATTTCCTGTTTCTCTGGCAGACCTTGGCTTTGCCCCCCTCCACCCCTTTTTCTCTCCTCTCTCTTTTTTCTATCCAAATGTCTAAAGAGACCTTTTCCTTGATACCTCAGGTAAATAACCCATGCAGCTGAGAAAACAGAACCAAGTACTGTGGTGACTGGGCGAAGAGAGGAACGACAGAGAGAGAGAAGGATTCTGAGAGAGAGAGAGAGAGAGTGAGAGTAAAAAGTAAGATACAGAGAGAATGAAAAACGAGTGTAATGTGGTGTGGGTGAGAGTTAAAAGTGGGAGTGTGGGAGGACGGAGGTCAGCCATTGGACTTACAGGTCACCCTGTCCAGAAAAATAAAATAGGCCAAACCACACACACACATGGTCTCTCTGAAGTTACCGGACACAACTCTGCACCAAAGGACCTGGCGTGAAATATATAGCACGGACTTAAGTTGAGGAAAAAAGGGACCTCAAAAGCCCAAAGAAGACCAGGCTGGGCTGGTGCGGTTACATAACCTTATGCCCAGCACTGGGTAAAAGACGGGCAAACAGCACTCCCAGTGAGCCACATCGAGCTGGCAGATTGAGATAAAGGAAAAACACACTGCGAAAGACAGAGAGAGAGAGCAAATGTTTCTCCACAATAAACCTCTCAGGCTCGTCTGTAAAGGGCCAGGCTGAACTAACACTAGCCCCCTGCATGAGCGCTTTCATCAATACCTGCAATTCAGCCACTTCCATCTGCAAGCTTTAGACCTGATGGTAAATCATTCCATCACATTCCATCCCTGGGCACTAGGGAGAGAAATCTGAGAGAGGTTTTGTCCGAGATCTATGCTCTCTAAATCAATTCCATCTTTTTTTATTTTATTTTATTTTTTATTTTTTTTAAAGAGAAAAAACAGAAGCAGAAATGTCTGTGAATTTCTGTCTCTGTTACTGTGTTTATGATCTTCCTTCTGAAGTCCCTAAAGTCTAATTGCATGCATGAAATATGTTCGTCCACAAACCTTTTTATAGTTTAGACATTATAAAAGGATGTATTGTCTTTGACAGTGATCTGAAAACAATGCCGTTGTGATGGATTGCACAGTGCTACATGGTTCCTCGGGCCCAAACAGCCTCAAAGACCTTAGCAGAGAGGACCTTGAGGAACAGGCACTCCCTTACGGCTTTGCAGTTTTCCAAATCATATTCCAATCCAGCCAGTATGCCAACAAGCTCCTTCCCTTCACCATACACCTCATTTCTCTTCTCCACTCGCTCTCTCTGTCTCTCTCTCTTGAGTATGTATTGGAGGGGGGGTCAAGGGGGTTGGGTTGTAGTTATCCTCATAATTTTCGGAGGTGTGGGATGAGACAGTGGATCCCGGTGGGCGATTCGTATCCCAGCCTGTTCCGCACCTCCCAGCGGAAGGGAGGGAGGTCTTTTTGTGGAGCATGCAGCCTGCTGTCTGGCAAGGACGAGTGTTGGGAAACACGTAACTGAATATCCTTGCTGCTACCAGAGAGCTGACCTTCAGCGATGAGAACAGTATAACTGGATTTCAATACCAGAAGTAAAGATGTATTTAAATATAAAAAAAAAAAAACATGGAGGATATTGAGACTTCTCAGAAAAATGGTTCAGAGTGAGAGATGGAGTGTCTCTGCTCTAAAACCTTGGCTTTGTGTGTCCAATTTCCACAACACAAATATCCTGGGGAAACAAACCTGACTAAGAAGGCTGTTACACAGTTTGCTGTAATTACACTGCATTGAATTGCATATGAAAATGCATGCACAAAAGCATCTTTATGTACCCCTAGGAACTTCCTAAATTATACAATAACCAACAGGTGTTTCTAAGGGACCAAAAAAGAAATGTATCTCTATCTCTTTTAGTTTCAGTCATATGTTGCATAACATTTACACAATTATTTATTTGCACAACTTGTGACCTGTGTTGATATTTAACTTAAATGCGGGTGGTTATGATGAGATGACTCATCAAATTGAGAATTTATAAACATATTCTCATTTCACCATAGTGTACGTCAGAGCAGGCCCAGTGACTCAGACTCACAATGGTGTTTTTGTCAAGATTAGTCAAATGTCTGGCACTACATACAGTAGCCTTGTCAGTTACAGATTTGACCACTAGCCATTCCAAAACGCAAGTAGATTGGTTTCAGACGCACAAAGTCATTGCACAGACAAAAACATATGCACGGGTACCATATTCTAGAATATGCATGTCAACATTAAGCAAATGAGTAACACTTTATTTGAAGGGGTCTACATAAGGGTGACATGTAGCCGTCATAAGAATGACATGACAAATGTCATGCACATTAATGACACATTATTGATGTTCATGACAGTTGTCATAATATGTTATTCGGGTTTTGGAATATTTTTGACAGCCTGGTTTCAGTTTTTGACCCCTTCAAATAAAGTGTTACCAGCAAATGTCATGAAGAAAAAAATACTTTTAAATCAGCAATCTCGGGTTGGTAGGAATCAATTGCCCACCTCCACAATATTATGACCATCTTGTAAGCACAAGACCAGCATGGCCATACTGCTACAACTATGGGTCTGATTTACTAAAGGTTTACTTAAGGTTTGCGCAAACAAATGAGCAAGCTGATCTACTAATGTGCACACTGGGAACTCTGTATATGAGTAGGCTATCCGTCATTAAGAAATGTCTTGCAATTCTGCAATGTTGTGCCTACGTCATGCCCTTTACTGTAGCTGTGTCTGCCGGGGTCTTCCCAAGCAAAGTAAATGTTTAGGTGTGCTGTCTCAAGTACAGTACATATACTGATATACTGCACAGGATGGGAGGGTAGCCTCTATAAAGTGTCCAAATACTGAACAAATGCTGCTGATGGAATTGTCACAAAACGGCGTGATTGACTGTAGCCTACTCTACTGTAGAGTACAAAACTTTCTCTCCCTACAACACTGAGCATGTTGGTTGTTTGGTATAAATGTATCATCGCAAACTACAGTAATCCAGGCAAAATGCCTGTGCACTGGTTATTTCTGGATCCCTGGTACTGGTGATACGCAGAAATATCAGGCTTCAAAAATAACGATCATCACCACACATTGGTGTAATATTATGGATTGTTTTTAGACCGAAACGACTCATTTCTGCTGTCAGCCTCTTCAGGATTGCTCTCTGACTTGATCATTGGAAACACTGAGGTTTTATGTGGTTCTTATATGACTTCTTGAATTACAAACAAAGTACTGGGGTGTAGTAATGCTCTAGATTTATTCTGTCGGTTACTAGTTATGGCACACATTCATCAGAACAGAACTTGATCTGCCAATTCAAGACCTTTTATTACACCTTAGGAAGTATCCTCAGTGTATAGACATGGAATACAATTTTGAATGAATGCCTCAATGTGATTACAACTTCAAGAACAATGCATCAGGGACAACAGTAACACCAAGGCCTATAACTGTAAATGGCCACATCTCCCACATGCATACTACACACGCACGCACGCACGCACGCACGCACGCACGCACGCACGCACGCACACACGCACACACGCACACACACACACACACACACACACACACACACACACACACAAACACACAAACACACACACACACACACACACACACACACACGGACAGATAGAGAGAGAGTGACACAGACAGAAAGAGAGACCCTATTACCCGCACTCCTTTGTGGACACAAAGCTCATCAGTAAACACTTACCTTGTAAACAGCATGCAGAGACAGTGAGCTCTGGCAGATGGCAAAATGTTTTCACAGTACATTACATTTGAGCACACTTCAAACAGAGTGTGCAAAAGAATGTGTCATTCTTTGATTGGTTATGACAGGGAGCCGAATGCGGAGGTGGTATGAGCAAGTCCCTGGATAGTGCGTCGTGGTGTCTGTTCAGTGCACATCAAACCCGGGCTGCTCGGGGATGCGATAGCATAGGACCTCCCTGAGAGCATGTTTGCCTTTCATTACAGGCTTAATCCCACGACTGTACACGAGCAGCTTTCACTAACAAGCCCTTCTGAATATCTGATCATTTGTTGCCTGAGGTTTATGTTTGTACTTGCCAGTATAATAAGAACAACAAACTTGTATTGCTTTGCAACAGTCATGCTGAAATGGTGCAGGTACTGTATCAGAAAAACGGCGTGTCTAAATTTATATATGAAATTCTTTGCAAAAACAGGTATAAACACATTCAAACCTGCCATCTTCATAATTCCCAAACAGTCTATAGCCAGCAGCACACTTTAACCGCCACTTAACCCGGGAGTAAGGAGGTGAACACTTTTTAAACAACCTTCTATCCTGGAGAGTGTATGGTGTGTGTATAGCTAATATGTGTGATGCATTTACTGTGTCCATGTTCATGCCATTTAGGTCACATCAAGTCAGGCCTTAATTCTATCGTCCCTTCCACTAGAATAACTCAAGAGTACTTTCTTGGCAGAGGCAAGCGGGCCATGCGAGGGTTACTGCACGGTCGATCCCCCCCACCCACCCATTCTGTAGGGGAAAAAAAAGGATGAGGAAAAAAAAAAGAAAAGCTCCATTCTGATTTAATCAATCTCCACTCCATCTCTCGCCAAAATCAATCCCCCTCTACCAGACAGGCCAGCGTGGAATGCTTGGCTAAGCTGTGGGGACCCGGGCCGGACTACGCTGCACCTGCAGAGCAACACCATGGGCCAGCCGTGTACAAGTACACGGATATGAAGACCTCCAAATTCCAGCGCTAATGCCCCGAGACGCAGAATTGTTAGGGCAGCCCATTAAGAACACACAACGATTGCTGAAAATGGCTTCTTTGTCTTGTTGACTAATTAATCACGTGGTTGGAAAACATTTTTGGATGGTCACAATAAAAGATATGTCTTATTTGTATTCATTTAACTAATGAATATCAAGGGTAAAAATAAATTAAAAAAAGCATCATCTTAAAAACACTGTTACAGTACAGAGCAGGTGTTTTATATTTATTTACGTTTTATCAAGAGCTGATAAGTTCTCATGAAGTCTGCCTCCTTAACCTCTCCTCTGGTTTTCCACAATCACTGTAGGTGTGTGAGCTCCCAGTGCAGGCCCACTTCATATCACCCCCGAGGTCGGCAACGGGCACCTGAGCAAATATAAGTTCCGCTTAATGACTAGTTTAAGAGTCCTGTAAGTGTCTGGCCTCCATGGTCCGATGGCAGGGAGCTATGAGGTGACTGCTCCCTTCCTCCCCACTCGTCCCTGGTCCTATGATGAAGTGAAGTGCGGACGAAGGCAGGCAGCGTGGGGAGCCTCCTCCTGCATGGGCAATTACTGACACTCTGTTCAGCTTCTCTCTTTTTTTTTTTTGCTCCTTTTCCACCAGCGTTCCCCTGAGATTTAGGCGGGTAGATAGAGAGGGCTGCTTGGCTGCAGGCCAATGCAAATATGGCCTTGAATAGTCATCACATAACCAGGGGAAGAAGAATACAAGCGTTCTTTGAGAGTGGGGGGATGAGAGCGAGGAGACTTGATTAGGAAACCTTAATGGGACTGCATGTCACAGTGGCTGCGGGCAAAGATCCAAGACAATGGCCGAGCCACACAGAGAAAGAAAGAAAGAATAAAAAAAAAAACAATAAGGAGCCACGGAACCAGCCACACAGGCGAGATTCAGATAGCCCGTAAGACAGAGAACCGCATTGTTTCGTGCTGTTTAGTTGATGCCAGCCTGGAACCCCTACGGTCCACCTCATTTAAAGCAATAATTCTTCAGATACACATGTAAAAGGTCTTAATGGAGAATAAAACCACATGTAAAATAACAGAACACTGCAGTTTTACAGAGGCTCCCATTGTTCTTACATTATGATGCAAAATGTGCTACAATTTCTCCAAGGTCGCAGTCATTAGTGTTTATTATACTGAAACGCTTTTCAAACGCACAGACATGTCAACTGAGCCTTATTTGTACCTCGGGGGTGGAATGTAAACTGTGGCAAACGTGGCAGTGCCGCACACTCAAACAATTACACAAATATGCGGAAAAATGGATGGATAATTTGGCATGTTGAGTATCCAGTTTCAGATTTGTGATTGCCACCCTCCAGTGACCAGTCAGAATGTGCACGGGTCGTTGAAAACAGGGAACAAATGTCTACCCACACAGGTGTGGTCGCAGACCAAATAGATGAATGGAGGGCATGGCGGGGGAAATCCAAGCTGGTTTTAGTTAAAGGCACGTGCCACTGGAGTCTCTGTTTCAGACACAGATACATACTGAGGACATCATGGCAGAGTTTGGGGGGCATTGTAGTTCTTTGAAAAGCCACATTATGGAATTAGGCCGAGGCACACATGGCCATATCAAAACAAACGGGTTAGGGAAAGAGGCAGTTTTCCTATCCTCTGTTACAGTGGTATGAAAATTGATTCCTAGTGTTACTTGAAGGAGCATTAAACATCAGCATGATTGTCTTGCCTTCTTCGCAGGGAGCATAAGTGTTTCAAATTATTCTTGGCAGAGGCAGGGCATTTACTGCTTGCGCAGACCCAAAGATTTAAGATAAATAGAATTAAATTAAAAGTGGAGAAAACGAGTGAAACCCTATAAAGTGTAATTGCTCATTTGTAATTGGAGGCCGGGCCGTCTCTCGGTGGGTCTCTGCGCCGACGTGTGGTGGCAGAGCCAGCAGGCCCCCACTTCTTCCCTCTGGCCAGATGCTGGGAGCCAAGAAAACCCTGGCTGCTCTTCCCCCGATCAGCCGCATGATTTGAGGGGTGACCTTGAGTCAGTCATGGCTGCTGCTGCTGCTCCCCACAATCCTCTCCCCCCCTGTCTGCCCAACACAGTTGTCTTATGGTAAGATGGGTGACTACAGCACCGTATCACCAACAGCATACTTTCCTCAGAGGGAGAGTGGCTTCACTATTCTAAGGAACAAATGCAAAGGTAGAGTTCAGTGTTACTGTATAGTGATGTATAGAAGCTTCAACTGTATAGAAGCTTCAAATGAATTTCATTGAAATGTCACTTTTCTAAGACACAGAAAGAGTCACCGAGCAGGTGCAGTGCATATACTTGCCTGAACAGGTATATCACTGAGTGATTGTACAACCAAGGTCAAAGAGATGTATTACACAGCTTGGCAAAGAGTTGTTTTTTTTTTTTTCTAGCGACCATCTGTAACGTTATTGTATGAAGTCTTTCTTCTGCCTTGAAACGAGAAAAGAAGAAAAATGAAAGAAAATCAAGGAAATGGTCCTAACCAAACGTCTCCCTACGTCTCCTTCAAGGCCTTCAGTGAAATAGAACAGCCTTGATGAAGGTCATGAAGGAATGCAGTGCTCCAAGAGTAACAGGAACTGGGGGGCCAGTGGGACGGAGGTGGAGGAGAGCCACACCCTGGCCCCCTGCCAGCTCCAGATGGGTCTGGGGCAGCCGTGGGGGTGGTAGCGGAGGCGGGCGGCAGCGGCAGCGGCGGTGGAGATGGTGGTGGTGTTTTACTGGGTCTCCTCTCAAGAACAGCAAAGCCATGACCTCTCGTACACCAAAGCAATCTCCCAAGAAGGCTGCCGGGTCGTGTTATTGATTAAACTAAAGTCAGAACAATTTTTTTATTCGCTTTTTTGCTTTTGCTTTTTCTCCCTCTGAGCTGAATTTCTACAGGTCTCCAGGAGAACTGTAGCACATTGTGCTGTGCCAACGTTCAGTTCATGATCCGCTGCTGTAGAGGACAGCTCCACTGAAATGGTGGCACGGAGAAGTCAAACTGATCAACAACCCTGTATGTAAACGTCCATTAAAACAGTAAAAGCCAATACCATGAAAGAAATGAATCTAATTGGGAATTTTCTGATGTCATAAAAGCGTTTACTATTCTTCAACACTACTCCTAAACTGCCAGGAGACACTGCAATTAACCCGGGGAAAACTTTGTGGGACAGTATTAATCTGAGTGGAACTGTGCTCTGATCCAAAGGGTTTGATACGAAGGCCAACTAGCATCTGAATAAGCCGAAATGACCGAGCTATGGAAAAGTAGAACAGTCGGAAAATGAGCGAATGGGAGGACAGAATGATGACAAAATGATCAAGGGACAGAAGAATCTTTCTGGACTGGTTTTTACAACGTCCGCAACCAGCGTAACATGTTTACGCATGTCATAGCGTTTAGCAGCTCCTTCTCTTCAGCCCAGCCAAAGGAAAAGGCCTGACGCCATTTTACTTTGGACAGGATCGTAGGCAGGGAGACAGCAAATGTGAGGGTTCGGCTGCTGCCCCCGAGATCAAAAGTGCACATCCACGGAACAAAACGAGTTAATTAACAACATGCCTTTCCAGTGAACTCTCATCCCTCCGTAGCGGCCCAGAAGCACTGAGTGAAAACCTTAACGAATGGTTTTAATAGCCAAAACCCGAAGCCCACATGATCTCCTGCTGCCTCCAGTCCACTGGGACCTCTCCGAGTCACAACCACCGTGCAGATATGAGCAATTTGTATACGTTTCTTGCGGGAGCTGTAACAACCACACTGGGAGACATTACTTCATATAATTATTCAAGAGAGAGAACACATACACACACACACACACACACACACACACACACACACACACACACACACATACGCAAGAGCCAACCTCTGGCCCAATGGTAATCTCTGTGTGCAAGACAGAAAGTGATTGATTTGAACTGATCTATTCCAGGCTGTGGTGGTTAAGCCCCTTTGTGGATTGTCTCCGGGGCAATTATGCATGGTCCTGAAATGTTTCGAGTAAATTTCCTATCGTGGAAAAATTATGTGTAGACATCAGTCTTCGCTTTCTTAAAGACGCTGCAGCAAATCTGACCTCCTCGCAGGGAAAGCCATGCTTTAGTCACGCTGGGGCACAGCAGCTCTTTGCAGCCATGAGGAAGGAGGGCTTCAGTGGATGGTGTAGTAATGCCTTTGTATTGTCTATTACCGCCCTCTGTAATATTTCATTAATGAAACTAAAATTTTAAAATGACATCCCAACATTTGTAATGGCTGTCACAACAGCAGGCATGAAAAATAGCTCTCACCATGTGCTTCATTACGAAAATAGGTGATTTTGTCTTGCGAGAGGTTAAGGTGACACAAATATATCAATTCTGAAGATATTTGCATGCAAAGGAGTAGCTCGACTAGAACAGAAAGAGGGAGAGGGGGAGAGAGAAACCAAGTGTGCACATGTGTGTGTGTGTGTGTGTGTGTGTGCTGGGCTACACGTCGCCTGCCGATGACAGTGATTCTGTGCGAGCGTGTGAGAAGATATATGGGCTGTTTTAGGGTTGAGGGAGCCCTGTCGACAGCTGCTTGCTGCCATTCACACCTGAGAGGCTCTGTGTTCTGATGAGAATTAATGTACTCTGACATCCTCAGGGACTACCCCCTCCCCAGCCCTTCCACCAAGTGCCTGATAAAGAAATACAACCTTGCCAAAGCGAGGGGCATGCCACTGTGCTGCTCCCCCAAGACCAGGCACAGGAGCTCAGAGGGAACAGAGGGGAGGCACAGGCGTCTGGAGCAGCAGCAACTGGAAGCTAACTGGAAGCCACTTTTGGCTGCCACCATGTTCCGAACTTGAGGAAAATTTCATATCAACCTAAACTGTTGATGAAAGAACTGGAGCAATTCTGGAGCAATTCTGAAGCTTTCTTAGTATAAGTGTGTCTCTTTAGGTTCCAGAAGATGGTTCAAGAACTGAATGCAATGGGCTGCCTTTATGAAACTCTAAAAAAAAGATACAATTGAGACACTACAAACATGCAATAGAAAGTTGGACAATTACAAATTATCATGCTAAATCTTAAGCCACCTGCAACTACTTCAGCATTCTCTGGCTACATACCAAAAAACCTAAGTGAGAGTATAATACACACCCATTCAGACTACCATACACCAATTAGACAGGAATGTCCTCTTGTTTACAAATCCCTCTATGGCCTTGGCCGCCTTGCACCTTAATATTTAAGAGACCACCTTTTCTGTTATGTATCGCTGACAGTTCTAAGACCCCTTGCACATCAACATAACTTTTTGGATAGCATCCATATATACTTTAGTGCAATTACATTTGCACTTTGCCTTAAACTGTGCTTCTTACCAAGTTTCAGCCTTAAGAAATGGCTCTCTTGTGCCACTCTCACTGTATCACGTGGTTACCAAAAACTACCAAACCTTTGACATTTGTTATGCCTACACTAACCTCTGGTATAGCACACCAATACTGGAAGGAACTGGTTAATTCCTGTAAACTTCAAGAGTTCCCAAAGCGCGATACATCCCCTCACTCCTCCCTCATTCCTCCTCCCTGTGCCCTTCAGCGCCCTCACCATTTGTGGTATCGGAGGTCACTTTCAACCAGGCGAGGCGGTGAGAGGCTCTAACTCGGAGAAATATGGGCAATGTGTAAAAACGGGAAGAAACAAGGCAAAAAAAAGCAAAAAAGCAGGGAATGAGGAAGCAAAGGTATGGACAGGAGGAGGAGGAGGAGGAGGAGGAGGAGGATGGAGGAGCTGGCGTCTGACCAAGGAGCAGGGTTTGGCAGGAGCACCACCCTGCTCGAGGGCAGCCGGCGGCTACCAGAGCCCTGAGGCTCCCAGAGGGCCATTCAAGGACCTACGAGGACGGACACCGGGCCATCTGCCAGCAGACACGGCTCTGGAAAAGGGCTCGACTCTCGGTCAGCCGGCCGGCCGGCCCCAGCAAACCGCCCGTGAATAGCTGACCGAAACAGAATTCCAGCTGCGTGCGAATGACGTCAGAGCTGCCCACCACTATCATTAGCACATTCAGATGGCGTGCGGTCATGTCATCTGGACCCCAGGGTACAGTGAGGGTGCCGGCCATGCAAGTGCTATTAGGACCCGGGCCAGAGGTGGCCAGGCGATTGCCTGTTTCAGTCATGTTGTACCATCTTGGAAATCTCTTTCACCAGCTTTTTTTTTTAACTCCCGGGCATCTGAGCATAGTAAATAACTAATGTCATCCCACTCCAGGCCACCACTGCCAAAACCAGCCTTCAGTCTTAATCCTAGAAAATTATAGTGTAACATTGGACAGGCTCCGTAGACACTAAGGCACACACTGTATCCCTGTCTACCAGAACAAGTTTAAAAGTGGCCTGTACTGTGTATGGTTTATCCATATTCCTAATTTTATATGCATTTGACTTTTTTTTTTGTCCCTACTCATTTTTTTCCCTCTAACTCGTGTCCATAGAGACTTTTATCTACTTCTGCTGTCAGTAGGTGTATCTGGAATTATCATCTACACATTTATTCATGCACAGTGCTACATGGGAAGAGGACCAATGGACACAGATGAGAGGTGGGAGATGGCTAAACTCTCCACACAACAGCCCATTGTCCCCAGTAATATCTTACTTTGAGTAAAGATTAAATGTTGCAAAGCAGTATCAAGGCAGTTAGCTAATTTGATGTAACACTTTCACCAATTTCTTTCCGTCCCACTCTCATACATGTCCCTGCATTTAATTTGTCAATAGCTCAAGTGGGTGGGGGACATGTAGACTTTGCTGCTCTAAAGTGGAATATTTGGACAGAACTCTCTCTTTCATCCACCATTAAAATTTCCCACACATTTCTGTCAAAACAGTCCCTTCAAAGTCCCTGTCAAACATGAATCTACATCAGAAACTCACTTGCCCAGCCATCCTGTGGGCAAACATTACTTACAGCTGAGCAAACACATCCAGACAGAACATGCCATACATCACAGAGGGGGCCATTTTGCTCCTTTAAGTTGGTCAAAGCCCATATTATCTGTATACATAAATTCCCCCCATTTAGTCCTCTACGGTGACTTGCCACTTCGTTGCTACACTTCAATCAAAAATCATAGTGTGTTCGATGCTAAAAGAGTTGTAGACATCAAATGCTCTACCAAAGAAAATTATTTGAAACTAGAATGCATTTCCCGGTGGGAAAGTGCGAAGTGTGCTTGCTCCGACGCGCCGCGAAAGCGCTCCGGCTGGAGACGCGACCGCTCGCCCTCAGGTCAAAACGCTAAAGTTTGGCCAAGACACAAAGCTGCTTCGAGTTTGGCGGCGTTACCCTCGATTGCCAAATTCTTACACTGACGTGACGGGTTGCCTGGGTTCATCAGTGGTATGTCCCAGAGCACCTCCAATGTAAAAATGTGGATGTCATCCCAAAGATGTAAAGAGATATGAGACAAAATGCATTTCTGCTAATTGCGACGCCCCCTAGTGGCCAAATTACACCAAATTTACTAAGGCTACTTTGGATTGTGTCCAAAATCGTCCCACCAAATATGGTCTTGACACCTCTAAGCGTTTCCGAGATTTGACCTCACTTCCTGTTTGGAGGCTTCGCCATCGAATTTCATTGGCTGCCATGGGCGAATGCTTTGATGTATGGAAATGAAATGTACACCTCTAAGGTCTGTAGACCTTGTGTTGAATTATGTATGAGTTGTTCACGTGTAGCCAGCATGAAACACGTAACCAGTGAAAGAAGGAAGGAGCCTAAGGAACTAGGCATGTTTCTAGAACAAATACGAGTAATGTTAGGAGTATTGCGGGAACATCTGCTGTTTACTCACTGTTGAGTAAGTTGCAATGTGTTATAGCCTCAAATTGATGGTAGAATAAATAGGACGACTCACCTGTTCAAATGGTGTAATAGGATCAAATTTGGTGTTGATATGTCAAAGCAACCAGGCTGTTACTGGTTAACGTGTCTGAATATGAAATAGGGATGGCGAAAACTACAAATTTTCTTGACCGACCACCGAGGCTCATTAGCCGGTTGAAACCGGTTAACCGGTTCGTTTAAAATAAATTATGCTATTTGAAATAACAGCCACGCAATTTCCCAACTCTCATCTCTCTGTCCCCCGCTCATAGGCTACACACAGCCCCGGCGCCGCCCTTTCACTCACGTAGGGATGTAACGGTATGAAAATTTAACCCCACGGTTATAGTGACCAAAATTATCACGGTTTTCGGTATTATCGCGGTATTTAAAAAATTGTGTGTACAATATGTTAAGAAAGCGCTGATGGGTGTAGACAAGCTGAAATATTTTAGTTTTAAAAAGTGTGACAGTGTTTATTACATTAAAAATATAGGCAAACCCTTATTGCCTCCAGCAGGATACCGATCATTCACAGCATTGGCAATCCTAGTCCCTGCTCAACCCTCCACACACACAGAAAATGGCTTGTCTTGTTTCTATTGCATATTTTGAATTCATGACTTTATATATTTTGCTAATAGTTTATAATATGTTAGGATCTGCATAATTACTTATAGCTAAAAATATTCAGTAATTTGAATACTTCATATTGATTTTTAAACTATTACACTTGTCTTTAATGACATTACAGGGGTGTTGTCTAGGTCTAATTGAGTGCCTGTCACTTTAAGAGGTATGTGAAGTAGGCTAATTATATTAACCTTCATTCGGTTTTAGGAAAGTAGTCACGCATAGTTCAAGGATATCCGTTTTCATTGAATAAAATGAATGTTCAAAAAATTAACAAGTCAAAGAAAAGATTGCTGGGATAATATAAAAGATAAGTGTCTTGCAATGTTAACTTCTATTATTTTGGTGAGCACTAGGCTACTGTACATTAATGATAGACATGACGCGTGAGCTAACGGGATAGTTACCTTGATGGAACTCTCTCAAGATGTAAAAGTTTGCCAATAGGCTGTGTAGCTTTTTTCGGAAATTGAATTAAACACTACAGTAGGCCGAACTAAATCCCATAGCTTACTGTAGGTAGGTTACCGTGGTATTGTGCTCACTTTTTCCTTGGTTGGAAATGTTGTCTGCTTATAGCTTAACTTATGATTTGGAGTTTGGTATATCTGTTATATCCAATGAGTGACACCCAGCGCTCAACATAAAACTTCATGGCATTCTCCTGATAACGTTAGTGGAATAGCCTAGATTTAATGTGAACGTGTAGGCCTCAATAAAAAGACGCTGGCTACATGATACAGCGCACGTTTTGGGGTGGAAATGTTGCGCCCTTTAAAAGCAGGTGTAGCCTTATCCGAATCATGGTTAAATCCATCAATTAGACAACAGAATTAGTAAGGTGAAGTTTTGTTTCATAGTAGCCTTCCAGCTTGTGTCAAAAGCAGGCAAGGATGAAACTGGGAGGAATTAAACACGCGGTTACCATACCGTAGTATCAACCGTGATAATAATGATATTCGAAATGAACACGGTAATTGTTATCGTCAACAATTTTATCATGGTTTACCGTCACACCGGTAATCGTAACATCCCTACACTCACGTCACTTTTTTAAATCCCCTACAGCGCCAGTTTAGTTTGAGGAAGTGCTAACAATAATAACGAAAGATGATCATTACCTTATCTGTTACCATTGATGACCCTTCCTGAAATGTAGATGTAATGTCTTTCCAAATCTAAGCCCATCTTATGCGGAAAGTTGCCTAGACTGCAACACGATAAAACCAATGGATAAAACAGCGCACTTCCAGATTGCAAAAGACGCACCGGCCACCGCTGTGACCTCGTGCCAAATGTTTTTATTGGTTTATTACGTAGCCTAGCCTACAAGCAGGCGAGTTATGAAAAATTGAGTGTGAGGGATAATTTGTTAACTTCACGAAAAAAAGATCTTCTTGGAATGAGATGGCTAGCTGTAGTAACGTTTAGTCCACTGTCTTTAGGCTAATTTAAAGATGCCTCTCTTTTTTTTTTGTTAACCGACTAGCGACAACTTTGGTCGGTTAACGTGGATACGGTCAACCATCGGTCAAACAGTCACCGGTTAACATCCCTAATATGAAATCGATTTTGGATTGGTTGCATGTGATAAAAGCTATGCCATTTCCTGTCCATATTCAGATTCAGAAATACTGTACACCGGCAACAAGGCACACACACACACACACACAGACACACACACACACACACACACACACACACACATATACATATATATATATGTATATACTGTATGAGCAATTCCATGCAAAACTGTCAAGTCCATAACCCCACACAGCGTCAAACTATGATGTGGATGATGATTTCAAGTTTACCATTTCGCTCTTCTTGTTTGTACAACATATTCAATGACATTGTTAACTTAATCATTTGCATTATATAAATGTAACCTATTTTTCCACCCTTATGTCTCAACATATAGGCTACACATAGTCACATTCATAAACATAAACAGGATCCTAGGTTCTCAATTTGCTGGACTCACTGTCTACCATAAAGTTAAAGAATAGTAATAACAGAAGAAAAGGTAAGAAGATGTTGATAGCGTGATTAACTGTGTGGTGCCTCCACTGAAGAATGTCTTTACCACTGCCCTGGTGGAAATATGCAAATCCTCAGAAATGTCAAGTGACTACTGTTACTTCTAACTGCTTTGATATAGCTTATCCTAAATGAAATACTATGCAATGCAAGCATCACAAAACATTTATTTTATCCTTTGTTTTTAACTCTTAGAATTCAGTTCAGTAGGCTATGACATAATAAAATGAAAGTACAAAAACAGTTTTTAAAACCCCTTTTTAAAAGTTCAACCTATCACTTTATCCAGCGCTTTGGGTGTGCACTTTGTGTATACAAAAATGTGCTTTATAAATAAATGTGACTTGACTTGACTTGACTTTCAATGAAATCTCAATTAAGGATTACGTAGTTTTAGATAGTAACTGTGTGGTAATAATTCACCTATACCACCCGTAGCCTAAATTAATTAAATGTTTACTATGAACAATAGTTAAATGAAACACACAGTAATACTTTCTATAACACTTTGTGTTGGATGTAATTCATTGAACCTAGAATTGTTAACTGCTATACAATAAGTGGGCCAAACTTCACAGTTTAAGTCTCCACACATAAGCTTGCCTACTGAGTCTAAAAACATAGCTCCCACTTTCCTTAGCTGGAGGGGAATTCTGAGATTTCTCCCTAAAGCAGAAACTATTATTTTTACCTAATTATTATTACTATTATTATTGGGAAGGTTATAGGTTTGCACTGATTCAGGTAGGGTAGTGGCACTATACTGGATGGTATATCGGTTAGAATATAGGACGGAGAAGAGATAGGGTTTAACTTTGTATTGTTCCAGCAGAGACATTCAGGATTCCATACATACAGAGAAATATAGGTAGATGGCTATTTATATAGATAATATATCTGCAGCATACAGATATGCATTGAATACTAAGCTCATTAAACGGAATTGTAAGCCAGGACACACATACAGCAACGGCAACGCTAACCCCTTCAAGAAAGAAAAGAAACCTTTTTGTTCGTGACTACAGTTATTATGTGGTCAATAACGCCATCTAGCGGCGTAAACGGTACTGTGTAATAGCGTTAACTCGCACAGCACAGGTACAAACTTCCTCCAGTCGGAGATTGTTAATGAGGGCTATCTTTTACTGTCTATGGGGCTAAAGGACTGTATGGATTGATTGATTGTGTTGCTTGGGTGGCGTCAGTTAGAACCAAAGATCATACAGCGCTAGAATCTTTGGTTAGAATACTGGTTGTGAAGCAGTAGTTTCTCCTTAGTTTCTTTATTGAGTTTTCTTCCACCATACAACAGCATGAATAAACTTATAATGTATAGTGGTCTGTAAAGAACCAAATAAACTGTCATTAATATGGTCACTAAATAAACTGTATCGCTATCTCTCATTCTATAAGCTCAACTTCTCACACAAGTAACACAGGCTTCCTTCATTTCAAACCCTTAATGCTAATGCTCCGTTTAGCATGCTAAGTCCTTGCATATCAACGTGAAAGATACATCCCACTCCCAATACACATGACCGAAGGTTACGGTCACTTACTTTTGTTGTCATACACGCACACAACTTCAACTTAAGGTAATTGGCAGTAAACTCACTCAAAACTAACGTCATGAACTTCACCAACACTGTGGTGTACTACTAGATAACGTCTCTAATGAACTAGCATGAGGCTGCACGAGAGGGCGTCACTAGGCAACAACACCTCAACAGAAGAAGAGTACAGAGATGCAAGACTAGTCTACGTCCTTACAGTAGAAACGCTAAACAGTAGATTCTTAAGCTAAACACATGAAGTATTATAATTTCAGAGAACACTTACAGTATATTACTTCATGGAAATCATGTCAAGAGCAAGTTTAAGTGTATTAGCAAACCTCTTGCATACCAGTGTGAATTAACGATGTATGTATCAAACTTACTTTTTGTCAATGATCGCATCTCTGAATGTAAAGGGCTGGATTACTCAGGATAACTGCAGGAATTGTCTAAGGGTAAATTAATTATCTATGTTTTTTGTGCACAGCCGTCTGCTCATCATCACAACAGAAAACGAAACTTAAAATCCTCAGACAGGGCGACCGCTCTACTTCCGGTATTTCGCCGAATTTGGGAGTGAAGTTTACCCAGAATGCTCAGGTCAATACAAATCATCCAAAACACACCGTCAGTATGAAACATTGTGTGATTGTCGAGTATATATACCAAATGAACACACGTTATGTCTAACAGCGCGTAAGTCCGTACTTGCCCCTCGGGGCCATGGCATTGCTTAGATCTACCAGTCTCAGGATGAGACACCCCGATGCGGACCTTCCTAGAATCACACCCACATTGTACCGTTGCGGACAATCCATGTCATCCAATGACCAATTGAACAGTGGAGGTCAACTATCATTCCATAATGAAGGTATGAAAATACATGGAATGACTCCATAGTGCTGTGAGAATTACACCAATATGTTTTACAAGAATGGCCTCGATTTGATTTTTTTTTTTTAAATATCAACATTGTATCTTAAATCACTCTGAAATGTCATTTCTGCATGACCTAAGCAATTTAAGATGAGCTATTCTGCTTAATAGTATACATTCGCCAACACACACGTTTTTGCTAATTATAGAGCCATCGACAGACCGAATAACACCAAATTTATTGAGGGTGCTTTGGATGGGGTCTCAAGTCATCCCACCAAATATGGCTTTCATACGTCACAGTATTTCCAAGATAGGCACACTTCCTGTTTGGCGGCTTCGCTCGCTGAATTTAATTGGTTGTCACAGGCGAACGCTTGGACGTATGAAGGCGAAATCAAGGCGGTTGATCCGCCTTGGTCTGTAGATCATGCGTGCCAAGTTTCATGACGATCGGAGGAACTATGCGGCCAGAGTTGCTTTACTTTGACTTTGGACAAAATTCAAAATGGTGGAAAATCCATCATGGCGGAAAATGACGTCACATAGTGCGTTGGAATCAGCTGAGTCAGAGGATTCCAATGGTATAAGTTTTATAAAAATCGGCCATACGGATCAAAAGTTACGGGCATGAACGTGTTTTCAATCTTTGACCAATTGGTGGCGCTAGAGCGTGAAAGTGGCGAGCATGAAACCTGGTGGTGTCAATCAGGGTAGTCTCCTCTATCAGCATACCAAATTTCATGATTTTATGTCTTACGGTTTGGGCTACAGGTGGAAAAATGTGTGGGCATCAGCGCTCAAAAATCGCTTTTCCATTCATTCCTATGGGAAAAAATCGACCGGAAAAACTGGAATAACGGGAGAACGACATGTCGTATCAAAAAGCTGTATACAAGCCACCATCCTCGCATCAGGACCCACGCGTGAGAAGTGGAACGGCGTCTCTAGCTCTAAATCCCTAGGACAAGATAGGGAGACAAAAGTTGGACTTGAGATAAATAAGTATATGAAACGCACGGATAACAATAGTGTGCTTTTGCAAGCACACTAATAATACATGAACATAAATTAAGAGACACATTTTGGTGTCACATTAGGTACAGTTGTCCAGTATTAACTGCAGCGGGTGTATGGCATAAGCCTAGACAATAATTGGGGCACACTCTCCATCCCTAGGGCAATCAACGCGTAATTAGTGTGAGTATAGTGGGAATGCATTAAAATATGTGGTTGTGTAACGCAGCTTCAATTCTCGGGACACTAGTTGGATATAATCATCCTGCTGCCCTGGGTCAGAAGCACACCCACCTTAGGGGTCAAACCGGTAATCATAGCATAACCCCCTGCCCTTTTTTTTCATTAAGTATTCTCTAATGCACATAGTCTCTTACATACACATGAAATAAATGCAATGAGCTTTATTAACCAGGTGATGGATTACCTCTGTAATTGCTGAGAGACAATTGATTGTGGAAAACAAAGGATAAGAAAACTACTGGTCATTTTGTGGAGCTGTCAAAGTGACCCAGAAGTTAAAGGGGCCAGTAAGCCGCCTGCTTTGTCTTTGTCTTATGAGTAATTAGATATGTGTAGAGTCTTTACACATACAGTATCTAATTACACATTTTTATCTTTACATTATAACTCTATAATTCTTTCTACAATGACGTAATTTGTTTTCAATTCGAAATCATTCAATTCTGATGTTAGAGATCCCCAAGCTGTTCATCACTGCAGTATGCCCATGACTGAATGTATAGAAAAAGGATATAACCTCTATTATATTCAAATAAAACTGCCTTAATATAATTAAAATATGTAAGATGTAGACAATTCATCTTATTCATTATGTCACTATTATCTTATTTAGTTAGTCTTATTTCACTGTTCTGATGGTACAGCACTGAAGAGTTCATTTGACCTTGCACTCAAAAAGACTATGCAATCTAACCAAATTATCAAAATTTGATCAGACCTTGCAACTGAGTTTGTTCAGAGTCGTGTTTGACCAAGAACATTCTTGGAGGACGCATGATTTATTGTTCATAGTGTTCTCGGAAGATCCATGACTATTTGTTCATGTTATGCCAGTGTGCTGCTGAGCATTGTCCCTGGGTGGATGTTTTTGGTGCAGTGTTTTAAGAGGTCTCTTTCTGTGCTGTTAAACTGTAGCCTCTTAGAAAAGTAGACTGCCAAGTCTCATAGGAATAAAACATGAGAGAGAACACAGTGTCAGTGCCCCGAGTCCTTCTCGGGGATTGTGTATGACAGTGCACCACCACTTGTTCACTGCCCTGCTAAATGGGGAATAAAACATCTACTTATCTGCCTCTTCTGTGGCGAGCTCTCTGTCACGAAGTGAGAAGCCAGGCTGTGCTTACCATTAGCACGGATGATGAACTGTACCGAGGCCGGTCGCAGGCGCAGAGAGGAATGGATGCTCGCCTCGACCTGTCACTGACTCATTATTGCACTCAGCCAAAGTGCCACCATCAACCCCTCTGTATGTCTCCCACCAGGCCCTAGAGAGAGAGAGGGGGGGTGAGGGAGAGGGAGAGAGACAGAAAGAGAATGAGTGAGTGAGTGAGTGAGAAAGAGAGAAAGAGAGAGAGAGAGAGAGAGAAAGAGAGAGAGGGACATTCCCAGTATTAAATCATAAAATCATTTGTAAAGGGAAAAAGGTACAGGGGGGCTCATCTCCATAAGATGTATATGCACTAGAGGCCAAGTCACTTGGTGTTACTGTGCCGTGAAGAAGAGGGAACCATAGCTCATGATAAATGGTGTGTGGAACTCAAAAGTAAAGCAAAGGTGGATTCATAGACATGCAGCCTGGTACATCCCTGAACGGTGAACATGTTAGTATCCCTTAGTCCAACACAACACTGGGCTTCGGAGCTTTTTTTTGTTTGTAAGATGTTACATCTGGGGCCTCACGTATCAATCATTGTGCACACCTTGTCATTATCAGCAATAATATGATAAATAAAATAGTTATATTGACACTGTGTTCTTGGCAAAAGAACACATTTCATTTCTCCATTTTCCAATTACACCTGCGTTCACAAAATATTAATGATTCATTCCAACCATTGCGCTGCAACGTGATCGTTCTTGCTTAGTATAAATATGAGTACAGTCAATTACTCCGATCGCACTGTAAAAGCCTGCCTGATAGTGTTGCAAAACAAATTATCGGCATCCACACAGCTAAGTACCTTGAACTGATCACTTCCTATTTATTTGTCTTGATAGCGATGTTGATAGTTCAGGTAGAACAGCAATGGGCTTATAATCAACAACATTATGTGCACAAGAATATTATGACGGATGCACAGGCTGTTTGGCTGGCATCAACCTCAGTTCCTCTTGGGGTCGCCAATAGGCAAAGCACACATTTCATACAAATTCCAACTTGAGACAATGCTCAAAGGGACACATGTTTTCCCAGCATATTTTCATAAATATTGTTGCTTAGGAAAGGGCTCAGCATCATTTTAGTGTGCACACACCATTGATATCTGGTCCCTGGACTTGTCTATGAATATGACTTAAGAAATGTACTATGCACCATATATCTTGCTGTGAGAAGGCATGCAACTGTGGTATGGACACATAGAGTAAGTTTGAATAATACCGTCGAGGCACAAGTGCAGAAAGCCTTTGCTTAGATTGGTTGATGAATGTGATTCAGGAGCAGCTTCGACAGGTTTATTTTTATGACAAGAGTGGTCACTGTGCCAAAGACTCCCCTGATGGTGATGGTCTCTGGGATTTATCATTCAGCCACTTGTTAAAAGGAGATGGACCTCTGGGCAAGTACTGTGTATTTGTTCTTCTACTAGTTCTTCAGTGATCCCCAAAATCAGCTTTCCTACAGCTGTGACCTCAGTGGGGAGAGTTGAAAGAAAATCTAAAGAGAGCAACAAGTCGGAGTAGCCGACACGGTCACATTTTGGAGGACAGCATGACTTTACTTGTCACCAGGCTTGGTTTTAATCAAATAGCCCCCACAAGTTCATTTTTAGCCTTTGGACACAAATTATGTTTAAAGAGATTTAAAGAGAAGACTGAAACTGAAGGCTGTCAGAAAAAGATAAGAATCACCACAGTCATTCATTTTGTTCATACATATTAAAACCTAGCGCATGAAATAAAATTTATTATCTGGAAAGAGAAGAACAATGCATATAGGAAGCTCCAAGGTGGTAGAGGTGAACAATTAGACAGATGGCTAGCTCTCCATCCACTCAGAAAAGATGATGAGAGCTTGAGGGAAGGGGAGAGAGAGAGAGAGAGAGAGAGAGAGAGAGAGAGTGTGTGAGAGGGAGGGAGAGAGAGAGAGGACGGCAGTAAGTCATTAAGAGAAGCTGTTCAAGGGCATGGGGAAGCAGAGGAGTCCTCACAGTTTTACATTGGATTAACTGCTGAGTGGGCAAGTTACAAAACGACAATGGTAACCGCTTTCGGTAAAGAGCCATTCGCATACTTTGTACTCTTACACTCCTCCAACTTCAAAGAGCAAAAAATGTTCACACATGCTAAAAAGTAAAACAGAAAGCAAAAAAAAAAAAAAAAACACCCCTGTATACCTACAGTATGGCCTCACCACGTTTCTGTTTTTTTCCCCCACTCTTCTTTTCTAAACATTTGTTTCTTTATTTGGCTATGTCCAGTGCTTAATCTAGTTGACAGCGGGGAGGTAGCATGGCTGTAAAATGTAGGGGTGAAGTTCTCCTTTTTAAGAAATGATTCATGAAGCGCCGGGTATCTCATGAGTCAACAATGTACTGGAGAGAGTCTTTTGGGCCCTCGCTCCTCCCCGCCTGGGTATCAATAGGTGATAAATCTCTCCCTGTCTGGCCTGAGAGAGGGGTAGGCAGTGTATGTGCGCCCTCACAGGTAACTTTCTTTTTCTCGTTTCTCACACTGATGCTACAGAGGCACACCTGCAGGACTTAGGAGGTCATTTTTAGCTACAAAAAGGGTAAGGTCAGAATGATGATGGGTACAAGGTGAATGGAGGTGGATGCTATATCATCTATGCCTTGCAAAATAAGCAGACTTCTAAATACTGTAACAGTAATACTAATAAAAAAAAAAAGCCTTGTTCTGATCCCTATGATTAGACAGACAGGACAGCCAGAAGGAGTCATGCC
This sequence comes from Sardina pilchardus, assembly GCF_963854185.1. Taxonomy (NCBI): domain Eukaryota; kingdom Metazoa; phylum Chordata; class Actinopteri; order Clupeiformes; family Clupeidae; genus Sardina; species Sardina pilchardus. The sequence goes on along the minus strand of NC_085004.1, from coordinate 22,426,882 downwards.
ATATAGCATTTTTTTATTTATTTGATAGATCTATCCACACAAATAGGGCTGACATGTATGCAAGTCTGTGTGTCTCTTTCTTTCTGTGTGTTTGTGTGTGCGAATGAGCATGTGTGTGTGTCTGTGTGTGTCTGCGTCTGTGTGAGTGCGTCTGTGTGTGTGTGTGTGTGTGTGTGTGTGTGTGTGTGTGTGCGTGTGTGTGTGTGTGTGTGTGTGTGTGTGTGTGTGTGTGTGTGTGTGTGTGTGTGTGTGTATGTGTGTGTGTGTGTGTGTGTGTGTGTGTGTGATTGTGTGTAAGTGTAGCTTAATGCCTTACATGGGAGTTATAAAAAAAAGCTAATGTTTCAGTTTGCATGCCTAACATCACATGTTAAATGGTGCACAATAACAGACTGAATGAATGCACACACCGCCCCTTCTTTTAAAACCACTTTCTTCCTAACAAATGATTTACATGCCCATTAAGCCAAGAAACCCTCCAATCTGGAAAATTACAGCCTTGACCCACGCTGTATTTCACTTTAAACAAATGCTACTGGATGCTGTCTATATGATCAAATTGGTACAAATCTCTCTGCTTTCTGCTTCCCCACCCAGCCCCTTGACTCTCTCTCTCCACCATGTCGACACCCTTTCTAAGCCAATGATGAGAGGGGCTACTGTGTAGTTCACTTGCAGTTCAGTTGGAGCTCAGAGTACTGTTTGTAACCTCTCTTTTCAACAGTCTGCGATTGGTGATGCGACTTAGGTGCGATCCCCACCCAATTAGAGTGATTTATGTGTGACCTCATTGGGAGAGTTGCAGGAGGGCCACAGGCGGTGGCTCTTAAACAGCCATGCACATAACCAAATGAGAGAGTGGAAGGCAGAGGGGACTAATAACAGAGTTAGATCTCAGTATATCCCACTGATCCATATGAGATGATCTTGGCCCTGCCTTATTCAGTGTACAAAACACTACATACAGTACCCTTACCATGCATATCATTTTGCACAAACATACAGTCTACTGTATGTTAGCTCATACAGCGATTGTGTCACTGTGATTAAGCAGTTTGCTTTTGATTGATGGATTCTAAAATAACTCATCATGGTCAGTGTGCAACACATCACAGTGTGCTACTATTAGGGTACCATTTGATGGCTGTTCCATTTTCATACAATCAGATAGTGTCAGTCTTCATTAAAATAAGGAGACAGTCAAGCAGGCCTCACTCACAAATACTTCAGAAGAGCACCTTCAAAATGTGAATTAAAAGGTCCTTGTGTGTGGTAACCTCGTAGCCTTACAGTCACTTTGCTAATGTGACTATGCAACATCCTGATTACACATTCAAAACCGTGAGTGGTCACACTCCTATTTCCTTTTTAATTATAACAGGATTAAGCCTCATATCCAATAAACAGCATTATGCCATGGAACACCCATGCTGGCCTGGCACAACTGCTTATTCCACTGAATCACTCATGCATATACAGTGCACAATTAATATATTTGATTGACACTCTGCGTTATGGAATATGTATGTCAAATGAACTCCTCAGTTAAAAAAAAAAGTAAGCACTGTATTTCCAATAGCTTGCAACAGGAAACTATATGGGGAACATTTCCAGTAGAGCTAAGCATTCCTGTGTGCCTAGGCCTGTGTGTACCATTCATTTATGACACAAGTGTTTAAACCAAATAGTACAAAAATATGCTTTGTATATGAAGGGTTCAGATGCAAAAGCCTCTAAATCCGTCTGACCACTTTTCTTTTAAATGAGCTTTTTGTATCAGGCTCCTATAGGGTTTCGCCTACAAATCAATATTTCAGACCAGGAAGAGAATGGTATTTAGTGAGTTTTGAAGCTCAATTATTGAATTAACTTACACTATATGTGAAGAGCATTCACTCACCATCATTATCTCATTTTTGACCAAAAGTGGATTTAGAGGCTTTTGCATCTGAACTCCTCATATATTGAATGTGTTTTCCAACAAAACATTTTCTCTGCATCAAATTATCGCATGACACTGTACTTTGAAGGGCAAAGAAACCTAAAGGTGGTGAGCTCCCCGAAAGTGAACCACCCAGAACAGAACGCAGTGTTAAACTTCATGCTTTAAAAAAAAAAAGCACAAAGACAGGGCACGTTACATTGAACAGGAGATGAAACATTGGTTAAAAAAAGAGCGAGATGAATTTAAAAAACCTGAGCCAGAGACAAAGGGGGCTCGGGGCGATGGGATGGAAGGAGAAATGAATTAATCAAACTGCCAAACGCTGAGGACCAAACGTTGACCCCTCTATGCTCTCATTACTCCGCCATTACCCTTCCTCACAAAACCCCCTCTTAGTAAGACCACTAATTAAGGATCATGCATTTTACTGGGCTCCTGATACAGGGAGAGATCCGGAGAGAAGAGGGAGAGAGAGAGAGAGAGAGAGAGTGGGGAGAGCTGGAGGTATCCATGTCTGTAAGGGTGATATCTCCATTTGTCAGTCTAATAACTCATGTTTGAAAACTCTCTGCAAGGGGGGCGTCGCAGTAATAATGTGTTTTCATGGATTTTTAAGGTAGTCTGTTTGACCTCGTTTAAATCAGGGGCTGCAGTGCAAGGCCACAAACGATGATGACCTGTCTTTATGAGACGGGGGAGGGACCTCATAAATCATTCAGAAGGAAAGGCAAGTGCACGCCAGCCAGCCCCACAGAAAGCGAGTTCTCGTGACCCCCCGCGTTTCTAATCCCTGTCGTCACATGACCACACACATGCTTGTTTATTGGCCAACTTGGCCGCTTTCAGTGTATTAACATGGCACTTGAGTGTCACACATTTTTACCATGCGTTTAGCCTGAGGCAACTGCCCCCGTCGCCGTTAGCCTTGGGGGGGGGGGGGGGGAGCATCCTCACTGGCCAATTTAAATGACATCACCCAAAAGAACACGGCGAGGAGCGGATGAGCCTGTGTAATCCATCTGGCGCCCGGTGAACCGTGAAAAGGTCAGTGTGCCTGAAAACTGGTGCAGGCCGGGCCATGCTGAAGCAGATCCTATGAGGAAAATGCATAGCGTGTTATTGTTTGCTGCCATTCTTAATCCACAAGGCCTAATCCTTTTTTCGTCTGTGGCAGCCAGGACTGTGTGAGGTGCGAGAGATGAGGCACAGATGAAGGAGGTCTGAGGGTCTGAGGGTCTGAGGGTCATCTCAATGAAGCTGAAGTGAGACGACGACAAGTGATGTAATAGATTCTATAGGGAAATGAGAATGGGCTAGAGGAGTCACAATGGAAATTAGTTGTCTTTGTAAGCCTTTGTAACACCCCCCTGTTGTGACCTCTGCCATGGAAGGTGAGACAAAAGTTATTTTTAAAGATGCACAGTTAGTATGTTTTAGTGGGGAAAAAATAACAAAGATTAACCAGAGTAAAATTCCTTGTTAGTTTACGTTATAGTTTTTGCTATATACTGTATTTAGCATATTTCCTATTTGCTATTTACCACTGAACAAAATTATTCTTTTTTTAAAAAAAGGACAGACAGCACACTCTGCCTCTGCTACACACCAAGGTGACTATACCGTATATAGAAATGGTACAGTAAAACATCCATCTGTATCATCATTCCCAATATTTAATTCCAGCAAATTGGTTGTTTTATGTGTTATTGCTCCGAAGAAATTTCCTCCGTGGTCAACTGTATGCAGACAGTGTTTCATGGTCATTTTCCAATTCCTGGAAAAATCTGCTCTGAAACAGGAAATGAAAATGTGAGCCTCTATTAGCCTAAGTGAGAATAACACATATTTTCCTCATTAGGTTATAGGTACAAATGCATCAAAGCATGAAATTACCACAAAGCCTAGATCGAGAAACAACCTAATTTACAAACGAATGATCCGTGTAGAGAGGTAAAAAAAAATTGCTGATTGTTAAAATAAGAGGAAGGTTTGCCTAAGCTTTTCTCAAACAATTTAGCACACTAACGTAACATGAATTAAGGCCACATCCGGTATCAATGGCATCCACTCAAGCTTCATAACCAAGCTCTGTAGCTGTATTAAAGGTGCACTATGCTATAAAATGTGCTTTAAATCTATAAATCTGATTTGCTATTAAAAAGTTGGTTTGGATAAAACACTGGAAAAACGGAAACTTCCTGTAACCTTAATTTGAAGAGGATCTGATGTTTTGGCTTCAGTTTCGTACTTTCTTTTCCTTTAACTCAGAGCAAAGAGTGTGCATTCACACTCTCGATTCACCCCCTCTCCAACAATAAGCAAAGGTATGAAACCTAAAAGGGAAACAATCAGGTCTCATCCTCTTCAAAACTGCCCTCATGTGCCCAAATGCAGAAAAATGACACGGGGTGACGCAGAACCCTGCATTACTTTCGAGTTACTATGGATATTTGCAATTCAAAGTGATCTGGAAGAGTGCTGACCACACCAGGATAGTCTCCGTAACTAGTGGCCCTCAGAGGGCAATAAGACAGGGGTGAAATGTGTAGCCTCCAGCTCCAGCAATGTGCTTTTGGGCAACTTAATGTAAAAATATGATAAATATGAAAAATAATGAGGGCAAAATTGGTTTTCTTCCAAAAATTATGGAGGTGTGCAAGCTCAATTTAATCAAACGATCAAGGTCATTTTAGAAGATTCTTTAATAGCATAGGCATTGGCTAAAATGGACATTTTTGCACTTCCGTCCTTTGGGAAATATTAGCATTTATGAAGCCACTGAGGCATGTTTATAGACCTCATGTAATGTTTTTTTTTTTCTGCATTTACCACATGAAACTATGTTCATAGAAACAATCTCGCAATGCTGAAATGCTGGTAGTACAGTACATTGATGTGTGTACACAGAACATACACAAAACCTAGATTTAAATACCAATCCACAGTCAGGAGCGGTCCAGGGTCGGTGGCATGTCTGGAGCCTCAAATGAACATCACCCCGTGTATACAATTGTATGGAAAGCATTAATCAAAATGGGCAACTCCTGTGCAGCCATATGGAGAAACAGCATGGGAACTGCTCCCAAACTTGCTGATCCTCAGTTACAGGACCCGATTAATTCAGCCTACTGCATCCATACCACACATCAGCTCACATTTTACACAAGGAAAGACTCTCTACCACCATTCCCAACAAGGTACAGCAGATTTGTAAGATATACCTAAGACCCATCTTAACTTTGCCCCAGGAAAGGCAAAATGGTTCTGTGGCTAAACATAAAATGTTTCCAGTAATTCTGAAGGAAAGATAAGTAACTGTTAAGTTACTGATATGGTAGGGGATTACAGCAAATGCTGCATGTAGTCAATGTCTCACTTCTCACTTGTAATTGACAATGACCATTGACCACTACTATTGGCTAATGCTAATCACACTTAATCAATATAGGTCTATACTGCCATTTTTGACAATCTATCATAATGGCATAACGTTGAGCAAAAGACTTACCACAAACTAACATTTGCTTTGGAGGTTCCAACTGTAAATTGTACAACCCCTCTCAGTTCCAATTGTAAAATGGATGTGATACAGGTGTACATGCGGTTGCCTTGTTAACTAGGCTCAGGTCTTCATTCAAGGTTCATAGACATTGACAACTATGCACCGGCATATTTTCATAGTGGTTCATTCAGCCCCTCACTGAATACATGTATAAAAACCACAAACCATCATTCGGTTGAATGTCTCTTCTGTGGTTGCAATTCATACCATATCGCAATTGTTCGATTTGAGTCTATTATATTTACATGCCCTTATGTCACCATCATTAAAATGATCAAGCAGCAGCTGTGTGTTAGTGTGCCAAATAACACAGGATGTGCATCAAGAGCAAAAGACCAGACAGAGGGATTGGCAAAGAGCTGTGGGAGTCTACCTGGGCAGCCGATGAATTGATTGATTGACTGACCCTTGCAATGTGAGAAGGCAAAAGATACTTTCTCATGCGGGAGGATCAATGTCCTCTGCAAGGCCAATCTATCGCAGCTCACTGGCAAATCGCACCGTCAAAGGTGTGCTCCACTGGACAGGATCTTTTCAAGCCCTCTGTAACCTTGACCTGGGGCGATGCTCAACGCCAAGGCCACAGGAGTGAAAACATCTAAGAGAAAGTGTAAAAATCAGGCAGTCCTTAACATATAGTAGGAGATTTTTATGCCGGGGTAAACAGTGCAATATGTGGCCCTTATTCTAACCATCATATTGAAATACACTGTTTTTGGGCGCAAAAACATCTGTCCGTTTAAAAAAAAAAAAAAAACAAGCAGCCATTTCGGATTAAAATAAGCAACATTTACTGAGTGTCAGTGTGCTGCTGGCATCGATTTGTTCTTTCAGCTCCCAGGCAACAAAACATGAGTGAATGAGCCACATAACTGTGGATAATTATCACAACATCCATAACATTCAGCGATTCAGCATTTAATTAGGGTCCTGCGTGCATTTTGTTTAAGGTAGCTTTGATTGTGTTTGACTTGAGCAATAACCAAACCCGTTGGACCGCAGTCTATCTACGCTCTGCTGTAACTGAAACCAACACTGCTTACGCTCGACGCAGCATCTGGCTTTCACATCACATTTGAGGCTGGCTTTTTGAGAAGCCTCTGAAATGTGTTGGAATTAAATTAAAACCTGCTCCCTGCCTTAGCAAACTGGACTTTTTCCAAGAGTGCATTTCACACGCCATAAACACTACAGAAATGTTTAAACATATCATAACTGAGGACGGCCGCAGCAGAGCCTTTTCAGATATACCAGACGAAATGCATTTCAGGGGCCGGTCCAAAAATAACAAGCAGTTTTGCATTTGAAAGTGGCAAAAAGGCGTCATGAGTTCCTCTGAATTCTTGAAATCAAAAATGTCACCGCTTTTATACGTTGCATCTTCACTGTATATCAATCTGACGTGGGGGATTCTCTCACATACTGTGAATACATTATAGTAAATGATGACCACAATGATTAAAATCTATAAAAACCTGGGTTGGTTGGGGGAGTGTCCTTTTTCCATGTAAATATGGTTATAGATGTAAATGAATTTCTGATTCAGACAGTATTTTTCTTGCTTCTTTTTAAGTACATTTCTTTCTTTTTTGTAATCCCACACTTTCAATTAACACCCAACAACATAGGACAAGTGTGAAATCTACTTACATCTATGGCAACTAGTTTACTTTGACTGCAGTTCAATCAGGTATAACAAGAAGCCAAGGCAAATAGATTTTGTCACAACATCTCTCAGTGTGGGAAGGAGTGTATATGGGTTTGATTCAGATGACCAGGAAGTCGGATTTAACCTGGGACGTGTGAAATGCATTCTAGAACATTCCATACTTTGCCACACTGAATCCAGTCTGAGATTTAATCCCCCGGCTAATACCATAATATCAAATAGAGTTATCAAATTGTAGTTCACCTCAGGCTTGCCCTTTGCAAAAAGTCCTGAAAACAAACAGTCACATAAGAACCAAACCCCATGTCAAATAGCGTCCAGCTGTCCTCCAGACATATTACGGTAAAACTCAACACACAATGTTGGCTCAAGTAAAACCTGTGCAGCATGTGTGAGGGAGTATTATTATACAACATAATATTCTAATGATAACAAATCTGCCCAAATATCGACGAGGGGCACAAAAACTCCATTCACAACTTTGGCCTTGTCTTATTATTCCACCCAAAACTAATCCCTTTGGACAATAAACTACAAAAACTTGGTCCAACAGGATTACTGTCTGGGATTATATGTCTGAGAGGGTAGAAAACTGTCCTCGCACACTGCTTAAGATACAGTAAGTGAAAAAAAGCTCAATGAAAGGTGCAGAAGTATAGAGAGTGCAGAGACTTACAGTACATTCTCTAATGAGACTTTTCTTTGCATTGTTCCACTGTTACTTTGCCCTTCGTGACATATAAATTAAATCATAGTGAATTTGGCTCAGGGAAGAAGGACCAAAAAACATGAAGAAGAAAAAAGAAATGTAATCAAAGCTTATGACAAAAGTTAGTCAAACAAAACTTGATAAAGACATAAGAAAATAACGTCCTCCAAAATTTGTGTCAAAGTCCTGTCATGTCTCTGTAATCAACAGTGACAAGCCATTGCAGCTGTTACAACACAAAGTAACATTCTTATGATATAATGTGGCATAAGCCTTACGCTGTGTTTAAAAGTTTATTGAAAAAACAAACAAAATACTCTAACAAAGTGATTAGACCACCAAATCACTCTTTGTTCATTGTACTCTAGTTATAGTCCAACTACATCACTTGACTATTAAAAGATTAAATATAAATTTTCCAATTTCACAGAGCTCTCTCCGAGTTGCTCAGTGCCATGGTTCAATTACTATTTACCATTAACAGCTACACACTGGCTCTTCTTATTTGCCTTGGCAAGGCTTGCCAACCACCATGAGTGGTTATGGGCCTCAACAGGGAGAATTGGAACTGCTGACGGCCAAAAATAATGCCCTGCGACATTATAACCATGTTGGCAATGGAGGAGGACCCTATGCAGCACAGAAAGAGAGAGGGAGAGAGAAACCATAATTTTAACTGTCACTTTACATTACGGCCAGTATTATTCCAACATACACACACACACACACACACACACACACACACACAGAGAGAGACACACAGACAAACACACACACACACACACACACACACACACACACATACACATGAAAATGAACTACAGATCCCACGAGCACTGAACCACTAGCATGATGGACAGTGTTCGAGTGCACAGGACCACCAACCCTAACTGGAAAACAGGGTCATGAGCCTGGAAGTGGTCAAGTCCCAAAATGATGGGTAAGCAAGCTCCACAGCTGGTACCACACCAGACCACCTTTGTATCACTGAATCTTGAGAGTAGTATGGTAGAGTCCAGAGTAAATAAGTATTAAGATAATCATCAATGATGATTTAAAAGTAAGAAAACAAAACACTCTCAAGACTTTCTGTCAAGCTGTCATATAAATGTGCTTTGCCTGTATATTAACACTTGAAATAAGACTTAGTATTATGGCAGTTTTGTGTTGCTTTGAAAGCTTGTGTATATTAAAAAACAATGGAAGTTCCATAAAATACCTCATGCTTTAACACAAGCTATGTCGAGGAGGAACTTTTGTTTTCCAGTCTGTGCTTAATGGCCCTGCTAAAAGGAGACTTCACACCAAATTTACTATGCTCAATTATATGTTACCTCTCCCAAAGGTCCTTTTCCACAAACCGAACCACAGCTTGTGTGTGAGCTCTCGAAGTTTCCCACCTTGCGCTGTAGTACTAGGAAGGCCGTGAATCACACCTGACACACAGCATGCGTCGGGTCTCTCCTGCGAGCTACATCACCACCCAAAAGGCACATGGCCCCGTCCTCAATAAACATGACTGATCCCAGAGGAGCATTAAGCACGAGGAAAATTGCAAGTGAGAAGATCTTAGGTGTGAATGCTCATCTGAGATGCCAGTGTATACACTTTGGTTATTAAAGAAGCTCGGGGGTGATTTTATTGACAAAAAAAAAACAAGAGAAGCACTGAAGTTCCATTTTATATTGCCAGATATTGCCGTGACAACCACTAACTAAGCCACTAAGCAGTTTATACATCTTCTTTATTCAGGTTCCTGCATCTTACAGGCCTGTGCAACATTATTCTGTGCACCTAGCTTCCAAAATTAAGCCCCCTTCCTGTGCAAGAGTAATTACAAGTTCTCATGCACAATGGATCCCTGGCCATGAATATGCAATGCCATCAAATGAGTCATGCTCATATAATGCAAGCCCAGCGATGACTACAACCTACCATCAAGGACAGGCTTGTGGAAACTAATGAAGGCACACCAACGTGGGTGAAGCCGAACAAGCCAAAAGGGATGGGAGTGCGTGTGTGTGTGTGTGTGTGTGGGGGGGGGGGGTTAGACCTCATTTTTTACAAGGTTTACTCCACCAGTTTGCCCAGTGCTGTTCCTCAAAACAGGAGCTATGCAAAGGAAAGTGGTTGAAGGAGAAAAAAAATCACAGACAGTTGGTCCCATGGGGTTATGTGTTCATGAGTCGTTAAGTCTTTAGAAATCATGGGGTCCTCCTTATTTCTACAGCAAGTTTTGTGATGTACTGTTTTATTGAACTCTTGAAATACTAACTTTGCTTTGTAAGTGCTTTTGCCCAGTAAGGCCCTTACAACATGTTGAGAAGGGCACAATATTTCTGACAAGTACGAGTGATGACAGACCATAAAAAGCTTGCTGTCTATAAACTCACCCCATCAGAAATCAATCCACATGTTCTTTTTCTTCTTCCTCCTGCAAGTGAGATTGTTAAATCTCAAGTGGAAGAGCCATTTCCAAAAGAGCTTTCAAACAGTCAAATATTTGTATGTCTAACCAAATCACTCTCATATCACATTCAAAGAAAATGTTTTAGCTTTCTACCATAAATTCAATACTGAACTCAATAACTGTTAAGACTCCGAGTAACAACTTGTTTGTGCTGATCCTAGAAAAAAAAAATAGCGAGCCCTCTTCTCCTTGTCCAGAACATCCTTTGCAGTCATTATCTTTTCCCCCTTGTTGTTATTCCTTCTGCTCCTCATGTGTGTTAAGTCAGCATGACATTTTATGACGCCTGCTTATTAAAAAACAGTTTCTATTATGTGCAAGGGGAGAGTGGAAGTGGCCACGGTCATGTGAGATAATTAGGCTCTGGAGGAAACGCGGACGTTTATGAGGGCAAGTGGAAACCAGGGGGAATTGGTGTGTAGACTAACGCCCTGCTGTCAGAGGCAGTTTGGTGTTTAACTCCACGGCCAACACAGTTAACGCGAGATCAGTTTAAATCGCATTTGTCGAACGACTCACATGAAGCAGTCCTCTGATTCGCTCTCCACCGTCGGGCTAAGTGGTCTGAGCAGGCAGAATTCCTGATTAAATAAAAACACCCTGACAAAAAAAAAAAAAATACAATCATATGTAAATTGATTTTATTGTTAGCTACAGAGGTGTCGTTACCAATATGTGTACTCAAAACCATTACAGCCTTTTCCTCAAAACTGTCTGTACTTATGCTGGATGCTTAAGTGCTTGTGTGTGGTTTAGAGTTGTGTTAAATCAAATTTCAGTATTTCACATAAAACCCTCCACAAATGCAAACACTGTACCCAAGGCATATAATCACATCAACCATGATGACTTAAAATAAATAAATAAATAGATAAAAAACGTAAACATAAATGCTAGGTGAGATGTTGCTCCTGGTGATGTGGTGCAGAGAGAACACTTGTGTGTAAGAGCACAGCTCCAACTGCACAATACCCTTATGCATCTAGCTTGCATGAATGTAACTAACTTGCATTAGACTTGAACTAAATAAGGCTGTAACCAAATTACACAACAATGCAATTTGCTAATTCACTTTACTTGTTCCATCATTGCCAGCAGCTCTTTTTCTACAGAAACTCCAGCCACAGTCATCCGTGATAGATATCATCAACATGTACTTTGGTGAGAAGTTGAAGTTGTCAGCCTTTGACAAAAACCAGGCACTCGAGTATTAATTAGAAAATACTAGTCTGAGTACAGAGTCCCAGTGCTACAACACAGTGTTTTAACAGCTGTATCATACAGTACATGGAAAAGTAAATGTGAAAAAAGTAGTGTCTCAAGGGCTGGGTTACAATCATGCACTTGCATTTGCTCTGTGACTAGCTATGGGACCAGCAGGTGAAACAACACACCTGAGTTTATCACTGCATTTCAGCAGTTGTCAAAGGTCCATGCATTCTAGCTGTACTGCTTCACTCATGCAGTGCATTTCACCACCTACTGGAACGTTCTAAGGGGACATTTGATAGAATCTGCCCGCCATTAAATGTAAGCATAGCAGTATATAGTGCAGTGTAAACTAGGAATTCTTAGCTTTCCTTATTCTTAGGAAGGCTAGAAGGAAAACATTTGAGCACTTACGCAAAATTGCATAGTAATATGCAGCCTAGGAAATCAGAAATCCCAAAATATGTCTTACCTTGCCTCTACGAGTACATGAAGTCTTCCACCTGACCATACTGATACTCAAATGTCCAGTTCTGATGTTCTGACCTGAAACACAAAAATTCATTTGGTTACGTCATGGTTAAGGTATTTAGCAGATATTGTTATCCAAAGGGAACTAATGATCGCAAAAAAACATGTCTTCATCCAAGGTCTGATCATATGAATCTAGTCTTGAAGTTTGCATAATTGTTGTTTTTGTCAATCATCTGTGCAAGCTAATGAAAATGATTACATAACACCTGGTTCTGTAGACATTTTGCTATGATACCAGGATTAGGTTTTGGTCCTAGCATTGTGCACTGGTCAGCCACGAAATAACCTGTTAGCTTCTGTGTATATAAAATGGTGTCTGGGTCATCATGAAGAATGCAACTAAACTGGAATCAAAGCTTCCCAGTCCATAGAAAAATGAAAATGTGGAAGAGAACTGTGAAAAGAAACACATTTAGAGATTAGATTTTAGTGGTTCTCTTTTTAATGCCAAAAAGGGCAACAAAAATCTTTCTTTTACCAGTTAAACCAAATTTATATCCTGAGAAAGGGAAAGGGGCTTTAGATGTTGGAAAGCCTGCATGCAGTCCTTGGAAAAATGTCACAGATTGTTTAAACTGATAATGAAAGTGTATTCTCTTCATGTACCCTGATGTGGTATTCCAATCTGTTTCTGATATTTTCAGTTACATTACAATCAGATTGTAGACCACAAACTGAGAAAAGTTATTTTCAGAGAAACCATATCACGACTGCAAATACATATTTACATGACTTGACTCAAAACACTATACGTGCCAAAGGCTGGAGTTCAGTACTGAGCACGACAAAGGCAAATACGAAAACGGAATAGTCAATAAATGATGAATTTTCTTTTTAATGAAAAACAGCTTTTCCGATTTTATGAATGAGGGTATAATGACTAACAACCACAGACACATTCACTTCACACACATACACACTGAAATATACAGTACATCCATGTACCCCACCCACACCCAAACACACACACACACACACACACGCACACACACACACACACACACACACACACACACACACACACACACACACACACACACACACACACACACACACACACACACACACACACACACACACACACACACACACACACACACACACACACACACACACACACGCGCACACACACAGTCTTTCAAACTGTTTATGTATTTTGGGTGTCTTTCCTCACTGTATCAATCCCATCTCTCAACCACCTCCAGGATGAAGCACTTAGGCCTCTCGCAATTCCACAGCAGCACCACAGCTCAATAAATGTTTTAAACGGCGAGGCAAACAAGCCTGGGTGGTTCTGACGCCTTGGAGAGAAGAGGAGAGGAGAGAGTGTGGATGGGGTTGACACCTCTGGGCATCACGGGCCCACTAAAGGACCAGGCCCCCATTACAGGGTCAGTGGAAAAGCTGTTGCTGTTTTTTTTTTTTTTTTGCTTTTCCTCCGCCGTCGTGTCACAGACAAAACGAGGCCTTAACCTCGTAATGTACTCTACTGGTCCCCTGGTGGCTGTTCTGAGTTTAGAGATGTGGGGGAATTAAAGCGCCAACGCCTGTGTGTGTGTGTGGCCCAGTCTGGGCAGGCTGGTATTGTTGCACGGCGTCAGACTGCACCGCTCTGCTCTGTAGATTTCCGTGAACTTTTGATATCCGCGCTATTTTTAGGATCCGCTAAGTAGTGCTCACTGAGGACATTAGCATTAAGTGTGGAATTGCATCTGGAATAGAAATATCAGAGGAGCACATTCACTGAGTGTGAGAGGGGGGGGGGGGGAATAAAAAGGAAAATCTGTGAAAAAAGACACAAAAGAAAAAGAGATATTCCATGCAAGACTCCCACTCGCTGGTCAGGATCAGGTGATCACAGAATGCTTGTTAGATGCTTTAAATAACTAACTGTCCAAATGTCTGCCCTCATGCTGGAGTGTCCACAATCAGGCGGGAGAAACATGAGCCGTGAGGGGAAGGAGAGGATCTGAATGCGCAAGGGCCAGCGGCTGCTCTACCACAGGGCGTCAGATCAAACCGCCTCTGCACCAGCGCCCCGGCCGCTTCACAATCACCTCTCTGTTTTAGCCACAGGGTGGGTCCCCCCTCTCACTCCGCCGGCTCTGTAAAAACAAGCACCCCGCCATAATCCCCCCCCCCCCCCCCGGCCCCCCCATCCCTTACCCTCTGCCCCAAACCCAAACCTTCTCCTCTCCTTCTCCCTCCACCTCCCCTTCTCTTCCACTCCCTTCCCCCACACCTCGCTCCTTTCCCCGAAAACACCCGCCGCCCACTGCTTTGCGACAGGACCCGACAGGGAGCCCAACCTCAGTCCTGCCACTTACCATTACTGCTCGGCCCATTCCCCTCATTGGAAACACCTGGGAGCTGTAAAGTGGGTTAGGAATTGGGGGTTCGGGGGCTGTAGGTGCTTTATTCCAGACGCACTGGATGTGAAGTTCTTAATATGGCCATGAATGCCTCTCGTTTGGGAACCCCCCCCCCCCCACACACACACACACAGGGGTGTGACTGCGCATAGAGTTTTGCTCTATCAAAGGACACTGGAAGATGGCTTTGAGAGGAGGTTTTGGCTCAGAAATTATTTTTCTTTTATAAAGAAATTTACCTAGACTTCACAGTTATGCACATACACACACACACACACACACACACACACACACACAGAGACACAGACACACACAAACACAAACACACGCACACACACACAGATTCAAACGAAAATGACCTGCATATGTGTAAAGGAAGGGGCAAATTGATAGAGAACCAAATATTTTGAGTCTTGGGATAGTTGTGGGTTCTTGTCTAATGGCTACAATCATGGAGCCGCGGAGGACCACAGTGGAATGTTTTGGCCTAAACTCATTAATCATTTGAGGGCAACCATTACAGGCATAGCATTCAACCCAACACCAAAAAGGCCCGGAGAAACATAGCCTAAACTGATTGAAAAAAATAACCGCTTTTCCTCACAATGTCAGGGAAATATATACATAATAATATTCTCCTACTCTGACATACTAACATCGCTGCCACACTGTGGGACGCTCAATGGGCAACATATGTTTTACTGCATCATCTGTGACACTGACATATTGCGGGAGGAGTTGGAACGGGACCCAAATCAGAGCAGGGGAGGAGAGACTACTCCAAACCCCTTACACCATAGATCATCACAGACAGGGTATTTTTCCATCGCATGTTGTAGGTCCCTCAGCATGTGAGACTACCTTTTCTTTTTTACAAAGAAAATACAAAAAGAGACACAGAGAGACTGAGAGGAAGTGGTAGAGAGTGTGCTAGTGTGTGAAAGAGAGAGAGAGAGAGACAGAGAGGTAGATGGTGGGGGAGAGAGAGAACGACGGTGTGTCCATGTGGTATGAAACCAATCTAGACTGGGGGAGTCTCCGGGTGGGCCTAATAAGCTTTTAAGTTGGACCACACACGCATGCAGACACACACATACACATGCAACACCTAAACACCGGCACTCATACACAAACACTCACCCAAAGATTGGCACAAGCCAAACACACACACATCTACGCCAGACGTGTTACCATATCCCCTTTCAGTGACAGAAAGCCATACCCTTAACATTTTCCATGGTCGGTCAGTGTACAGGCACCACGCTCCAAGAAAGTGACGTATGTTTGATGAGTTTTGTTAAGTGATATAATAATCACAGCACGTGTTAGCGTAAGCGCAACGCCCCTGCCCACGTTAAGCCCCACCAGGGAACGCAACACAAATAAACAGATCCCGTTTCTTCTGTGGGACGGATCATAAGAGCTCGAGACAGATGGAGGAGTGCCAGGTCCCTGCGAACACCTCCTCCTTCCCTCCTTCCCTCTGACGCTAAAGTGGACTTCCTGTTAACATTCCTGCCTCACAACAAGCGTATCATAGCCATTGAGGTTTGCAGGAGTTTACGCTCTGTCAAACGTGGGCCGCCAGTTCCACTCCCTCAGCGCCCGAATCAAAGTACACTGGAGTGCTTTGTGTCACCGTCGCATTCCAGACACTCTGGATTTGACTGAACACCCTCCGTCTAGAAATCAACACACACACACACACACACACACACACACACACACACACACACACACACACACACACACACACACACACACACACACACACACACACACACACACACACACACACACACACACACACACACACACACACACACACACACACACACACACACACACACACACACACCTAGCTTTGATCAGCTTTACCACTAATGTATCAAAACCACCGTCATTCACCACAAGCCAACACCTAAACTAACAGCGCTCAGGGATCATGTTTCCACACATCACAGGTACGTCCTGAGTGGCCTCTCAGCATCAACACCACGCAGACCTAGACCAAAGGAGCCTCCGCTATAGAGCCCCCTTCCTCAAGCACCATAATGGTGCATTAATCCTATTGCCACGTGACAAACTGAAGACTTCACATCCAATTGCCTTTCATTCCTCTTCTTCAATAACCGGGTGGGTCAATAAAACGGTAAATGGCCCACCCATTAAAATATGGCCAAAACACAAGCAGCAGGCAAAAGCAAACACATTAAGTGATGTGTGCAGAGGCATCATGGCCAGCACTGACACGAAAAGAAAAAAAAAATCACCCAGGAATCCTTTGACTCTGATATACCCATCTCCCTCCTGGTAATAAGTATCTGAATACATAAAAGATGGTCCTCAAGCCCTTCCTGTTTATATTAATGTTTTATTTAGTGTTTTGCATTATCATAATCAAAATGGCAATAAAAATAACAAAGTAGAATAAAATATACATATCAAGTGACAGGCTAGTTCGGTAACCTGTCCCATGTGGAATCTTGATGCTATGTTAACAAACAAATTAGCATTTAAATGAGTCCAGCATTTTATTCTTCAAGGTTATGTTGTTATGAATATTAAATTATGGTGTGTGGTGTGTGTGTGTGTGTGTGTGTGTGTGTGTGTGTGTGTGAGGGAGAGAGAGAGAAAGGGAGAGAAAGAGAGAAAAAGAGAGAGAGAAGTGTGTGTGTGTGTGTGTGTGTGTGTGTGTGTGTGTGTGTGTGTGTGTGTCTGTGTGTGTGGTGGGGGACTTGTCAACAATCTAGTTCCAAAGAGTACTGTCTGAGATGGAAGGAGAGAGGGGGACAGAGAGAAAGAGAGAGAGAGAGAGAAAGATTTGGTTCATAAAAGAGAGCAGCATCCCTGATTAATGGTTTTCATTGGGAAGTGTACTCTCAAAACATGCAAACAGTAATTTACCCTGAAGTCCCTTGCTCTCCCGCTACAATGACAAATCTTTAACTGGTCTAGGAATTTTTCTCGCTTATTTTTTCATGCCGGGCTGAAGGGAAATCATAATTTAACAAGATGTCCTTTTTAAAGAAAACAAACATGAAGTTTCTTCTCAGGGAAGGACAAAGAGTGGCAGTGGCACCATTTGGACACCCTGGCCCGTGTGCGGGACTGGAATGTTATCTTCTTGGCCCAGCTCCTATAGTACCAATAACAAGGATGAAAGTGCATTTCTTGTTATTGTAAGCCCCTTACACAGTCACTGTTTAAACACCAAACAGCCTACAGATGCCTCCCCCTCCCCAAACACACACACACTGACCAAGAGCCAGACTGCCAGTTTGCAATATAAATTCCCAAACACTGGGCCCCATCAATGCAAGGCCTCAGTGCAGGCATACAGGTTACTGTACATGTATTAAAGTTAGAAAGTCATCTGACAGTTATAATCTTAGTTATGTTGCCCTCAAGTTTTGATGAGTATACAGAATGACGAAAAGTTTATGCCATGTTGGTCAAGATGCATCAACCCAGCCATTATCACTAATTTGTGATGTAGCACCGAGTGACAAAATTGCAAAATTTGATGTGTAGGTGTAACATGCGTTGTGTTGAAGCGTGCGGCTCAGCCCTACACACTGCTGGACTCGAAATCGCAAACACCACGGACCAGAAGTAAAGCGAGCTAACAATCAAGCTAAAAGCCCAGGCTGCATTGTTCCTCTTTAAAGGGAAACTAAGCAACATTTTTCAGTTAATCAATTTGTTTCATACTGTTATATGATTACATATCATCCGGTCGAACGATGGGGTTTTTTTCCGCCGCCCTAGTGGTAAGTAGCGGTAGAACCACGCTTGCAATTTCAGGAGCCCTCGGGCACGCACCCATGGTCTAGAAAGTCTCATGTGAAGTCTCGATCATGCTCATGAAAAGGAAGACTGACCGATTGAGGAGTTTTGTAAAATATACACACTAAAGCTGTAGGGGAAGCTCTGCAGAGAAATATGCAAGCATAAAACGAGCAAAAACGAAACGCGAAAGCGAAACCGGTAATGAAATCGCCAATCCTGCATAGTTTCCCTTTAAGGCGTCAAGAGGGAGATTTACCAACGTACTGTACAGTACATACCGTACAGCTCCAGTCTTTCAGTATCTTTGCTAGTGTGGTGGTCATAATTTTAAGAATGCCATTTTGACACTTGCTTATAGGCAAAAGACCACATCTATCCACAAACACGAAAATGTAATCATTAGCGTGGGAATAACTGAGGTACCATCCTGCATCAGGCATGGGTTGGGTACGGACAGAGTTCAGTTCAGGTTCGGACACACAACTCTGTTGGACAGGGGCCGGCTTTAGACATAATATGTGCCCGCACTCCACTGCACTCGCCCGGACTTGAATCCGCAAACAGGAGCACCTCGGATTGGGAGTCGAGCATGCTAGCAATCAAGCTAAAAGTTAGTAGCTATCACCATACTAAGCTCAATCTTTTAAGATTGAACATTAGTCTGAAAAGTCTACCAGCAGATTTACCTAGCCTAGCTAAAAGCCTCTCTCACCAGTACTACTTATGGCATCAGGAGGAAGGTTTACCAGCGTACATATAGCACAGCTACGTACTAGCTAGCTACTGTTACATACTGTCGGACCATCATGACAACTTCTGGCAACCGCATACCAACTTTCATGAAATTCCATCCATGGGGCCACTACAATTTATGAATTTCTATGTCTCTTTCGAATCACTAGCCACATTTACATGTACAGTTTTTTGTCATTCTGATTAAACTATTCCAATTTAAATATCCGTGGCCTCTGTTTACATCGGTTTCGTTCCATTCTGATGAGGTGCTCTCAAGAATCTTTGATTCTGACTGAGGTGTTTATGAGATTTTTTATTCCGATTGAGCCGCTATCCGTTTCTAATCGGATTAAAAGAGTCCATGTAAACGGGGCTACTGTTAAGAACCCCCTGGGTCGACATCCCCATCTACAGGCCATGAGATGGAAAGGAAAAGCACAAGCAGGGCTGTCACACACACACACACACACACACACACACTCACTTATATATTGGCACACACACACGCACACACACAAACATAGAACACACTCACATACACACACAAGGAGTTTGGATGGAGTAGAGGATGGAGAGAAATTGAGAGGTGTGATTTCTTTTCTGTGGAGGTCATATTATGCACCGCTATGCGCATCTAGGTACAGTACATCTAGTGTCCTAATCAAGCAGCATGCCTCCTAAAAAGCAGAGGAAGTGGGAAAAGTTGGAGATTGTCTGTAAAAGATAGAGCGCAGAGCGGTGAGGGCCTTTCTCCATTTCTGTATTTAAATCAGCATCATGTGGACCAAGATAATCGCAAAGGCAAACTAATCTCCTCACTTTAATATACTTGATTCATGAACCTGCAGAAAAACATGTTGTTTTTAATCTACCTCTTGCCAGCTGTGCGGCAATAATAAAATGTGGATTAACTTGTAAGCTGTGTGATATGTAGGGTTTTTCCCTTTTTTTAACAGAATCCTCCAGCACCATGCCTGCCTCCAGTCTGCAACAGTAAATACGCACGCTAATATGCAGCCTCATAAAGTCGTCAAAACCTCTCTGTGAATCACCGTGGAAACACAAATGCCTCCTCCCTACCGAGCAGTGATGACTTTGCCCCAGGCATCTGATAACTGGAAGACTTCGAAATGGCAAGGCAGCGTCGACCTGGTGTACATACTCATTTGTTGTGCCCTTTGTTTGTTGTACTAACATATGTACCATTAGGTGTTTGAGTGAATGCATAATGACCTGAGGACCCATGCTTGCATGCTGTTAAGGCCCTTGACAAATAATCTCCAGATAAAGAGAGCGACTCATCGTTCTGAACTGGAGAGAGTAGCATTAAACCTGGGCACATAATATAACTATTTAAGCAGTTTGACATCATCACTTTGTAAAAATGCACTTAACCAAATAAGCACACTTGTGTAATGAAATAAATAAGACAAATCAATTTCATCCTAAATCAATACCATGGCCTGGAATCCACTGTACCAGCATGCATATACAGTATGTATCCACATCTACTAATATATTCTTCAATATACTAATCTTTTTCTTCTGCGATTTAGATATACATATGTGCATACTGTACACACATGCACACAGGTGCACACATATTCACAGGTACACACTAAGACATATTCAGGTCTGGATTCATGCAAAGGAATACCAACAACTGGCATAGGAAACCTGCACAAAATAAGATCCACTAACTCCCAGGTTGATCATTGAGAGACCCTAAAAGGCCCCTAGAAATGCACTAAAGGGTCCTCACCCTGAATGCATGGTCATAATAAACATAAAATATATGTTTTTCACCATGCGTGAGATGAATGAATTGAATGTCTACAGTGTGTGCACCAGTAGTGTGACAGGGGCACTGCAAGGAATTTTAGACTTCCTGACAGAATTTAGCACTTAGCAACCATTGTTGCAGATTTGTCTTGTAGTGAGGTAGTGCAGACAAGTTGTTGTGACCTTGTTTAGAAAGCAAGGATGAGTATCGCTTACATCACAAATAGTAAGTTTTGTATATACCTAAACAATAACTAAACAACAATTAGAGTTTCAGCAATTACTGAGCCACCACAGCGAGAGCATGTAAGACTTCCTGTTTACAAGATATTGTAGATGGAGAAAAGTTAAGAAGTGCGCTCAATATCATTTTGGAAAATCTACTTTGTACTTTTTTATTTTTTGCAGTGATAATTGAAAAAATAAATTTACTTTTGTATATTGTGTGCAGTAGTTTAAATGCACTGCTGCATTCAAAGAAAAGAGTTGCTTGCTCTTTATTTTCTCTATGTGGCTATGATTGTGTGTGTGTGTGTGTGTGTGTGTGTGTGTGTGTGTGTGTGACATGAACATTTCTTTCTCAATGTACCATTTCAGTGCAAAACATGCTGCTTTACAAGAGGTTCAAGGCACAAGATGTTATCATATGAACCTGTTATCAAATGAACCATGGCTTATTGTAACCATATCTTATTGTATTATTTGGCGTAACAAGTCATTGATCACTAGGGTTTAGATAAGATACTTACAGTTATATATATATATATTTTTTTTTTATCTGAAACAAAAAACGGAGGGGGGGGGGTGGTAGAGCAATATTCATCTTTGTGCAATACATTTTCACTATGTGATGCAGTGTAGAGGCAAGACTTTATCACAGGTGAGATTACTTTAGATGCAATGCATACAAAGGCTTTATGTTGTGTCTTTTCCCGTTTCTGTCACTGTTTCAGCTCAATCCTCATGATTATCATCATTTGCATTTAAAATCAACACTTGTATTGTTAAGTCCTAATGACTGTTATCAACTAATATAATTCATATTCTTCAACGTTAAACAATTAACTTTTACTGAGGCTGCAAGCTAAAACATAATTTACTGGCCCGTGTAAAACCCTGTCTCTGAGAAGGCATAAACTTCCCCATCCTCCTTCCTCCTGCTTAACACTACAGAGACCACTCCTTTATTGTGTGGTCAGCAGTCCCTTAGACCATGTCTTTCATTAGGGAGATGTGAACCTTTTTTCTTACTCTGGCACAAGGAGCAAATGAAGGAGCCAACCTGCAGGAAGGCGCACTGAAGTTAAAAGGCATTTCCCAGCCATTTGAACCCCATGCCCATTATTGCCCTGCTCACCCTGAGGATAAAGCTGTCTGTTTGACAGTCCTCCGCCCCTTTGGAGTTCTGACGAGGTTCAAACACAGACCTGGGATGAAGAAAAAAACAACATTTTAGAGGAAGAGAAAGTGCTAGATTTTCCCTCTCTTTTTTTTTGTATCTTCCTATATTTGTGTTTTGATGGTCTGTGATTGATTGGCCACATCAGTTGATGCAGTGTCTTGTTTGTGGAGGTTACCGGTGAGAAAACTGCTTGCATAGTACTGATTTGACACCAAGCGCCCCTTTTTGCCCAATATCCTCAGGCAGCTGACCTAGCATAGGAAATTCATGGATACCAAACTTCTTGAAGGAGCGACTTTGCCTAAAACTTGAGGGGTTTTTTTGCTTATGAAGCAAGAGAAGGTTTACCCCGACCTCCCCCCAATCAAATTTCAATTATTCCGTAGCAGGAAGAAACACTTTATTATGGAAGCTCACGGTATTCTTTAAAATCTAGTATTTTCCTCCACCAGGGCCAAGTAATTAATCATCCATACATGTTATAAAACATCAGCTTTCCATGGGCTAGCTCAGTTCTTCCCTTCTGTTGTCGAAATGTGTGAGTGATTACCGTGGACCTAAATATATTATATATTCCAAAGTGTGGAAAATACACATATGGCGTTGTCTTTGAAAAAGCGCTTTATTTGAAGGCTAAGCGGAAAAGGGAAGAGAGCTGTAGATAGAAGTGTCTCTTCTAATATGCAGGTGCCACAAACTAATTCACAGGAGAGAAAAAGAGAAAACAGTG
This sequence comes from Sardina pilchardus, assembly GCF_963854185.1. Classification (NCBI taxonomy): domain Eukaryota; kingdom Metazoa; phylum Chordata; class Actinopteri; order Clupeiformes; family Clupeidae; genus Sardina; species Sardina pilchardus. The sequence goes on along the minus strand of NC_085004.1, from coordinate 22,403,971 downwards.
GAGAAAGTTCTGAAGGTGGTCAAGAAGCCCTGCCAATAATATTTGCCAAAACCAGATGTATCTTTAATGTGGTGAAATATTTACATGTATGTACAACTGTTTCTGCATTTTTCTGTATGTTTGTACATATACAGTATGTGTGTGTATATTCTTTACCCTTTGTCTACATAGAGTGAATGAGAGCAAAAGGGAAGAGCGAGAGACAGAGCACAAATTTTGTTAGGTCATTAGCAACTGACCTGAATCCAGTCCACCCACTGATGCTAGTGTGTGTGTGTGTGTGTGTGTGTGTGTCTGTGTGTGTGTGTGTGTGTGTGTGTGTGTGTGTGTGTGTGTTCCTAAACATCGTACCATCTAGAAATGGCAGCATTACAAAATAAAAGACTTTAGCATGGATCAGTGGGAAATCACTGTGGAAATTAAGCAACCAGAGTTCAAGACTTTGGAGGGATGGACAGTGGGAGGCTTTGAACCTCAGGCACTTGGGGCAACAGAGGGTGTGACATAAAAGGAAGCTTATAAATGCTTGCATTCCCTTACGCTACACACAAAAGAAAAATAGAAGATAACTGATACTCAGCTGAGAACAGTAAGGGAGAGAGAGAAAGAGAGGGGAGAGAAAGAGAGAGAGGGAGAGGGAGAGAGAGAGAGAGAGACTAAAGCAATCTGCAGTTCAGGGAATAGAAAGCAAACACATAAATAATTCATGTCTTATTTCTGTGGAGGAGCACTGTCCTGCAGTTTAAATATTTGAGTCCAAGCAGGGGCTTTGTGTTCTTATATACAGGTCTGAGTGAGCAATGCAAGCTGCATTGGTTTGAATTAAAGTTTCGCAGCTGAAAACGTAAATTGTCCATGCTAGATATTTCAGCCAATTGACACATCCAGTCTCATAGTATGTACTGTATACAAAAATATCATCCCACATAATAAAGGGATCTGAAGATTTAGATGAGATTTCATGAGGAAATGTGGTATGCGCCTTTAAATTGATCTGATATCTGAATAATAGTCTGAGAAGTATATTATGTAAGGGATGGTTGAGGCTGGATACTATGCATCTGATTTTGACATGGACTTGTTCATTTCTTGGCTACAGTAACTGGCCAAGTTTTTTTATATATATTATTATTGTTTTGTGTTTCCTATCTGATACTGTGCTGATTCTCTCACAAAGGTCTTCTTGTTTTGTTGTTTTGTTGTTTCCATAAACAGCTCTAACAGGAAATTAAAAATACAATGTACCACAACTGCAAATCTGATGGCCAGTGACCTCTATGGATCTCAAGGACGTACTTTCTTCCTGAGGACCAGTGAACAAAAAAAAAGTGGTTTCGGTTTTGTATTTGTTCTTCAAAAATGTAGACAAGTTCGTGTACTATAGCAGGATATTGCAAACGTCATCAGATAAGCTTCAGTCAAGGTTGACCCAACATACAATAGCTCTAATGTGACCAGAGATTTGGTCACAGTCCTGGCAACTTTGCAGAAGTGACAATGAAGATAAAGATGGAATGCATCCACATGACATTGAACACATGATGCAAACAGACAGACACACACACACGTACACACACATGCGCGCGCACACACACACACACACACACACACACACACACACACACACACACACACACACACACACACACACACACACACACACACACACACACACACACACACACACACACACACACACACACACACACACTGTGTGTCCATACTGTACCCACACATCTTCGATTTCTGACTGTGTCTTTGATGGGTTTTCTGTTTCGCTATGGTGCATATCAGGCCGTAAATAAGAGCACTAATGAAAAGCTTGAAATAAAATGACATAGGATGTGTCTGATATGCTTCCTGGGCCATCAGAGGGGAAGAGGGCCAGTATAATGGGAGATCGGTTTCAACCTCATTTACACGTCCTCCTTCTCTCTGCACTCACTCCCTGCTACATCACCCCCCACCCCCATATCATCACCACCATCCACCACCTCCGCCACAAGGCACCGCTCTGCTCCAGTGCACTGTACCGCTCTCCCAGGCGGAGGTCAATGCTATCCGGACCTTCCATCTCGCACGGCACCCTGGTCATAAAAAGACAAGTCGGCCCACTCCAGAAATAACCCCGGGGCCAGATACAGAATCCTGTCTGCCTACGTCACCTTATCGAAAATAGGGACACAGGGGAGGAGGAGAAAGAGAGAGAGAGAGAGGGGGGAAGGAAAGAGAGAGAGAGAGTATTATGAGAACCTAAAAATAAAATGTGCGATATGGCTTGTGCTCTCTCTCTCTCTCTCTCTCTCTCTCTCTCTCTCTCTCTCTCTCTCTCTCTCTCTCTCTCTCCCTCTCTCTCCCTCTCTCTCCCTCCCTCTCTCTCCCTCTCTCTCTCTCTCTCTCTCTCTCTCTCTCTCTCTCTCCCACTCTCTCCTCCCATAATGCGGTGTTAAGGGGTCAGTGGTTAAGGTTCTGTAGCAGGGACGATGGAATTACTGTAACTCATCATGCACCTGACTGTACACTAAACAGAGCAGTGGAGACTACTGGGGGAAAGTTTGGAAAGAATAGTCAGCCAACTTACACATTGTTGTCTCTTTTTAGTGGGGGGGAAAAAAACATTACAATCAATGTGTTCAGAAAAAACAAAACTCTTACTGAAAGGATGTATACATTTTGAGGAACATAGTTTGGTAGATGTTTGATGGCTATATGTGACAAGCCCTAGGCATCATCCTCTTCCCGAAAAGAGAAAAATCCTGCCCCATCTCCATTATCCATTAGGAGGAAGGGAAGTGAAGGGGATGGTGAGGCGCATGTGTCTTCCGCCCAGCCTGTGTGTGACGGCACTGCACTGTGTTTAGATTCATGTTGCACAATGCAGCGCTCAATTAATAGCTCTTCAGTGTGCGCTTTAAAGTTTTCTTTCATCTTCATCTAAAGCCCCTGCTTTCAGTATGCAGAGATGGGTGAGATCCCCTTTTCTCAGCAGGGCCTCTGTTTATCCTCTCCACTCTTTCAAAAAAAACGTTGTCTCTCCATCACAAGTGCCATGCTAAGTGCTTGGGCATTAATGCAGATTTTAATCTCTTTCATCCATTTAAATGAGGAAGGGGAAAAAAAATACTTAAAAAGAGAGAAAGGGGCTTCAGGTTTGTTTCATCTAAAAACACATTCCTGAAGGCCTTGCCACTTTTTGGTGCGCGCTTCTCTCCTTTCAGTTGTGTGCATTGCCTCAACAATGCGTGAATGTGGCCATGCAAGGTTTTTTTTCTTCTTTAAACTGTGCATTAAAAGCCCTTGAAACTGCAAAATAATGGTGCTTACAGTGAATTGGACCGTCTCTTGCAGTAATGTCAACGTAATGACAATGAACCTGCCAGGCATACAATACAGGTCTGCATAGGCAAAATGAGCCTTCCCAAGGTGGAACAAGTTCCCTCGGAATTGAAGGTTTGAAGAGCTGTCTCAATCAGCGGCACACACACACACACACACACACACACACACACACACACACACACACACACCGCATTGGCATTGTCTTGGAGAGGCCCAACTGCAGTCACTCCAGACAGACGACGGAGCAGAAGAGTGCAGTGCACATCACAACGCCACGCCACGCCACACACAACACAATCAGATTACCAATGAGTTACGGTTATTGTCAGGAGCTGTGCGTCTTTTCCGCCTCTTTTGTTTTTCATAGTACCCCAAGGACTTTGGCCTTTTCGCCCTAATTGGTTCCAAAGCACACCCTAACACAACCATCTTCAACAAACGCCCGTGCTGTTCCATCTTGGAGCGGTTGTAACGATCGCTTTACAAACAACACAAACGCCTTAATAAGAGACCAGGTGGGGTAATTGATGTGGTTACTAAGTGGCTCATTTGCATCCTTTAGGCATATAAAACAAAGCAGCGGGGGGGGCCTTTAAAAGGCACCACAGACCTTTTCTTACAAGTACAGAAGAGCCCTGGTGGAAGTTCCAATCAGTCATCAAACTCTTCAGGGGTTTTGTTTCATTCTTTCACCCTCAGTCTTTCAAACACAGATGCACACACACACACATGTACACACACATACTGTACACGTACACACACACACACACACACACACACACACACACACACACACACACACACACAAAAGAACACATACACAAACTCACACAACTGGGAAGGGAGACTGGTCTAGAAAAATTGTTAAATTTTAATAATGAATATTAAAGTGTGCTTCTGTGGCTTTAGTTTTTGAACTGTCAGCATAGCCTGTGTTTAGAGTTGATCGTAAAACTTTCCAATTTGGATCACAGGGACCAACTCAATATGATCTGAATGAAAAATGATTCATCATATACATGTAGTCATCCTTTGCACAGTTGTCTTTCTTTTCCAAATGTCACTGAATATATACAGTGTTCTGCTGCCAAGTCGTAAGGATACGGTACAATTAGAGCTCATCATTTTGCCAAAAAAGTAACTTATAGTAGAACGGAACACAGCAAGTATTCCTGTTGGTTAATGTAATTGGCAAATGTTATCAACCAACTTGAACAGACACATACAATCCTCTACATAAGCATTAGTTTGTTTAAAACTTCCAACCCATGCCATCACAAAATAATGCTCCATCTTCACATGTTCACCAGGAAGAATGGCCAAGCTTTTTTGAATACGGGCAGGTGTCTGTTGTATCCATCTAGTCTACTTCAAACCATCTCAGTCTGCCTGCCACCCACTCTGCCAGGGCCCCAGAAGCCCATTAGACTGCTCTGAGTTGTTTTCCTGGAGGGCCTCCTCCGTACACAGGTTGCTGGGTAGCTTTTCCCTACTATGCCGAGCTGCATCTGCCCTCCATCTCCTTCTCTCCCTTCCTTTCAATTCTCGTTCCCTAGTCAAGTGAAAGGAGTGTCTTTCTAATGGCGTATCTCAGGGGAGCACATCTGCTGTTTAATGTTCTGCTGTGGTTTATGGAGGCATCAGCGCGCGCCATAAGAACCGCACCTGCGGAACCGTCCAAACAAGAGGAACAGCACTCTTATTGTAAAACGCCCTTGTAACATAAATATTTCTCTCTCTTAACTCTAAACTCCCATAATGAAGCTGACAAATTCTAACCACATGTCGGTGATACATGGAGTGGGGGGGGGGGGGGGGCTGGGGGGGGGACTGAGAGAAAGAAAATGAGTCAGAGAGAGAGAAAGCGAGAGCGCAGGAGAGGGATGGATTATAATATAGTAGATGAGAGAAATTTGACATTGAGGATGAGCATGTGTGTTCAAAATCATGCATCAAAGATGCATCTCTTATGATTTTGAACACACATGCTCATCCTCAATGTCAAATTTCTCTCACCTACTATATTATAATCCATCCCTCTTCTGCGCTCTCTCTTTCTGTCTCATATAACACTGTGTATCTCCAACATCACAAAATCTCTTCCAGTTCTCCCAAGCAGTTTGCCCAGATTATCTCAACATCAGTCACTACTGCCATCTCATCCACCACACCACACAGCACAGCACAGCACATTGCCGCCTCACTGTCCATGAAGCCTACTCCAGTAGTACCCCCTTTTCTCACACCTTGTCCAGTCTCAAACCACCTCCTAGAATCCCACGGACCAGTGCCGGCAGCTACAGCTCTCTGTCCACTCCATTCCAAGCATGAGTAATCACTGAGCCCACGGATGACAGATGCTTGGTGCGATCATTAACAGTCAGGGCAAAAAAAAATAACCGAAAGAGGGGAACGGCATATATACAGGCCACCTGCTGTGGGGGGAAAAGTATTTCCATGGGAGTGTTTTAGTGAATGGGGGGAAAAATGCTTCCACCATCTCTTAAATAGATGAAACTAAAACAAATCCGGGCTATTTATCAGCTTAGCTGCCTGTAGACCTGTCAGGCTCCACCTTGAGCCATTCATCCACCATACAGGAATTACGGTCAAACAAAAGAAATTCTTGCACGGAAATCAAGGTAGTGCTTTCCCGCTAACTGAAGTTAGTCAGAGGGGAAAGACTCATCGCCGGCCAAGAAAGTGAATGAATGGTTGGAGACAGGACACTGTGCATTTATTTCATCTCTGAGAGGACATTCGACTCTCTGTCTGCATGGCTACCCCTCAAACCAAATTGTACTGGGAATCCCACAGGCCAGGAGATGTCATGTTGAAGATTTTATAGTGTGAAGATACTAACCACAGTAGGAGTAGACTAGTCTCCTTGCCAGTCAAGAGTCAAGAGAACAAGTCTAATTAAATATAGAGTTATGCTTATGCTTATGCTTAAATATGGCAACCACAAATGGATCCCTGACAAACTGTTTCTCACACACGCACGCACGCATGAACGCACACACACACAAAAGACCATATGTCAGTCAGGCAACTACAGACCTTCACCCTATTTTACAGTCTCAAAGAAAGTGAAACTAAATTGCACCATTTGGCTCCTGATTATCTAGTCAGAGGACCATGATATGACTCACTACTGTCTGAAAATCTACAGTAAATCGGACAAGTTTTAAGTTATGGAAGCAAATAGACACACATACACACGGAAAAGCACATGGATCTAATACATTAGCTATTGAGCCTCAATAATTGAGGGCAAGTGTAATAATAGCAACACAATGATTAGCGAACGCCTTAAATTGACATAACTGGATGTAAAACAATAATTTGTTCATGGTGCATCACATTAGTTCTTAGTTTGACATTGTGAAATGCTGAGGTATGGAAATGAGTGTTTTTACGTCATAACATTATCTTGCAAACGACTTGTTTGCACCCGTGAGTAACCATAACGATCTTTTCAGTGGTGCTCTGGCTCGCTTTAAAAGTAGATGTACCTTGTAACACAGCAGCAGGGGAAGTGTTTGTTTTTTGAGGCATCAAATAATGGGAGAACAAGACTGCCATTACAGGAGCTTTTGTAATTCACTTGTGCCTTAATAAGGTATGATCTATAGGCAGACGTATCATTTAGAGCCTCAGCCATATCTAATTAGGCCCATCATGCTAACTGCGACAGTTCTGTCTTTGTACAAAATTGAGATCGTTAGCAGCCCCCAGGCCATAGCTTCATGCTTATATCCCTGGGAGTCACTAAGCATTTTATAATGTCTGATTTTTAAACGAGAGTTTTTAGGCATTGGGTGTGTTAATGGTAATGAGGTGATGGGAGTGGGAGATGGGGTGTAAGGGAGCGGTGTCAGATAGTCAAGACCCTGAGTTTTCAGATCATCAAACAGTCTTAACGTGTCAACGCTTTCCGTGATCCTGAAGACAAAACTTACAGAAACATCAGTATAATGCAATACTCAAACACAACTGCATTGGAGTTCCACATTTGACACTACACTTCTTTCCTTGTTTGATGTTTTCATTTTGTTAGTCAGTACCTCAGAATCTTTGTGTGCGTTTAACCCTCTTTCAGAAAGTGTCAACTCTGAGACAAAAGTTTTCATTATGCTGCTATGCCATGCGAGGCGGTCTACTTTCTAATTCAATCTATCTGCAAGCACATGTGATTGAATTGAATTCCAGTGCACGAAAAAAGGAGCTGTCTCTCAATTCATGGAATTTCACTAAGGAACAGCTTCAACAGGTGCTCAAGAAACACATACTACTAAGAATGCATCTCTCATTTACTCCCCGATGAAAACATTTACAAGCCATTTAACCGGTACAATATAATGAGTCCCATGGCGCCAAAACACACTGACTATTAATTCTGAAACAATAATCCAAAATCCAACACAAGTTACCCCTTCCCCGTGAGTGCATCGTTAAATCATTTACACACTTGTAGCCAATATTGCCTCAAACAAACATGGGAAATGGTTGAGGTTTTTTATGGTCTCTGAGGAGTACTGGCATCGATTGCTGATTTAATGAAAGCTTCTGTTCCCTCTGGCTCCCTGTGCTTTTCCCATTCCTCACTCTTTCGGGTCACTCCGCTTAAAATGCCTCCCTTAATCAGATTTCTGTTAAAAGCCGTAAATAGAATCATGGCTTGGTTGCCAAGACACGCTCCCCAATCTGCAACACTAAGCCAAAACCTGTGATGGGTTCTGTGTCTCTGTTGCAACAGGCAAACCACCGCACACAGCCACAGTTACTCAATTCTGGAATGATAACAATAGCCAAAAGGCAGGCCTACTCAACCACAGATAGTCACACGATGGCCCCCAAAACATCCCAGTTTGGCTCATCTGAGTAACGTAGTCCATGTGGACACATTCATTACATTAATAATGCATTTGGTTTACCCTATCTGAAGCACAGTGTCAACAATGCTTGTTTGCATGTGTGGGTAAGGTAATTATTTGGATAAATTTACTTGCTCGTCAACATAGAAGCAGCCCCGTGTCTGATCCTGGATGGCACTTCAATACTGAAATACAGAACATTCAGGGTTTTGAGTGGGGCTGTTCAGCAAGATGTACATCTGGAAGCAATCACATCAAACAGATCTTGGCAAGGCCAGTGTCTCGAGTGAAATAAAAGATGCTCTGTTTTCAGGTTGATAGGAGGTGTAAAAATCTCAGCCATCTCTATCCGTGCACAGTTTATGTTGGGCATATTTGAATTGGAGGTACTACTGTGAAAGTCAAACACAAATTGAGAAAATAAAAAACAACCTGTGATATTATCTCAGCTAATCACGCTGTGGGGTCCCTCTCTGAACGCTATGTTGATTCTACAAATATTGACCCATGAAAGGTCATAATATTAAATCGAATCAAGACCGCTGCATAGCGGTTCTGGGTGAGCCTCACACATTCATACCATGCGGTTTGCCCCCTCTACTTCCAGCTCCTGTCCATGCCCAGCAGTAACAAGCAAGGTCTATTTTTTAACATTTACACATGTGAAATCAAACCAATGTAGGGATGTTACTTAGATTCATCCACCATATAAGGGCATAACCTGGTTTAATCCAAATATTGGTCAAATTCTTTTCTTCCCAATTTAAAGGGATTATACGGAGTAAAATGCACTTTAGATCAATTTACGGATGATTGGGAGTACATATGTTGAGAGATGGAAATGTCGCTGCTGCAGCTGGGGAACATTTTAGCAACACTTCAGCAACATTTCCGGAAAGGTACTGACTCGATTAAATTCATTCTGGGCTCTCTATCCGACCACATAAAGACCTGGGGATACTTCGGTTTGGCTTTAGGGACCCTCTACTCACTACCACGTAAGTGTAATGTTGTTTGGAACAGTAGAAGAGGTATAAAAATAGCGTTTTGTAGCGGCAAAAGGACATGCCCGGTTCACTTCCAGGATCGAACTTTCTCAAAACACATCCGAATGACATGATTTGATGTCAACTCAACGTATGTACTCCCAATCATCCGTAAATTGATCTAAAGTGCATTTTACTCCAGATAATCCCTTTAAAGCGTAAGTTTGGCGGAAAATGAAAATAAAGCTATTTTCTGAATGAAAATACATCAACTAAGCCGTGGAGGAAGTAATTTTCGCTCATCACGCAGTACAGAGCTAGCAATGGCAGGACCTACAGCCCAAAATCGCAAACAGTGGGTTAGCATAGGGCTTTCAGCCATGCGCTTTCAAAATCGCATTTTTAAACCACTAACATTGCTCAAAACAGCGGCAAACCTCGTCAGCAGCTTGCTCTAGGTGTCTACACATAAAACGAAGCACCAATCAGTCTGTAAATTTTGGAATAGTCTGTATACACGTAGAATCAGTTTGAGACCGCAACCCAGTCTAAAGCACAGAAATGTGACGCGAGATCTCACACGAGAGCTCGTGGACTTTCCTTCGTGAGGAACTGGAAGGGGTTAGTGTTCATAACAGTCTTCTTTTATAAACGTCGGGTTCGTGAGCCAAGTTGTTGGTGGTTCGTTTTATGTGTAGACACCTAGAGCAAGCTTCTGACGAGGTTTGGCGCTGTTTTGAGCAATGATAGTGGTTTAAAAATGCGATTTGACTCCCCGTAGGAATAGCTCCCGTGCTTCCGTGTGAGATCTCGCGAGACATTTCTGTGATTCAGACTGGGTTGCGGTCTCGAATTGATTCCACGTGTATACAGACTATTCCAAAGTTTACAGACTGATTGGTGCTTCGTTTTATGTGTAGACACCTAGAGCAAGCTGCTGACGAGGTTTGCCGCTGTTTTGAGCAATGTTAGTGGTTTAAAAATGCGATTTTGAAAGCGCATGGCTGAAAGCCCAATGATGACCCACTGTTTGCGATTTTGGGCTGTAGGTCCTGCCAGTGCTAGCTCTGTACTGCGTGATGAGCGAAAATTACTTCCTCCACGGCTTAGTTGATGTATTTTCATTCAGAAAATAGCTTTATTTTCATTTTCCGCCAAACTTACGCTTTAAGAGCTTCATCCATCCATGATGGTTGAATTCTCTTAGTCCAGATAAAGGAGTCCTCTAAAATAGCATAAATACTGAAAATTTAAGTTAAATGCTATGTTAAAAGTTTTAAAAGTTGTTACGTGGTTTCTAGGTTAGAATTTTTTTCTCACATACAGCAAACATCCCCTCACAATCTGTCAGCTGCCTGTCCCCTGAATATACTGTAAAAAAACGCAGTCCTTTTGGACACTCCAGGCTCCAAAAACTGCAACAAAAACAGCCTGGTCCAGCCTGGACACATGACACTTAGATAGAACCGGCACAAAGGTTCCCGCCCCCACGTTGGTTCAAAACATGCTGACAGCACACAATGGGACTGGGCAAAATCGATAGATAAATCAAACATTTTCCCGCACGAGTGTGTTTCAGCCACAGTATCCACGACAACTGGGAATGTTAAACATGATTATGACTAGATGATGACTGTACCTAACAAGCGACTGGCTGGGGCGCCTTCACCGCACGCCGGCGACCCGGGTTCGATTCCCGCCCCGTGGTCCTTTCCGGATCCCACCCCAGCGCTCTTTCCCACTCGCTTCCTGTCTCTCTCAACTGTCCTGTCATGAAAGGCATGGAAGCCCAAAAAATATACTTAAAAAAAAGAAAAAAAGAAATGCACCACGTTTTATTTTGTCTCACCATAATTGGTCGTGTGACTACTCGTGTAACTGTATTTTAAAAGGGAAAACATGGAGGTGTTTGGTCGCTTCTAACTTCATCTCTGTTTGGATCCTAATGAATGAACTGGGCTAGCTAAGTGCTATCAAAGTTGTGCAGCACGCCAGAGACAGGGAGTGCACGCATTGAAACGTGAGAGGTATGCATCAACTCGTCTTAGTTAAGGGAATAACGTAGTTTAATATGAAAAAACGGTGAAGTGTTCCTTTAAAGGTACAACTGTACCGATAATGCAATAACAGCCAATAATGTAATAATGGCTAATAACGTAAAAACGTTTTGCCAATAACGTAGAAAGCTATTACTGGCTGGTTATTGCATTATCGTCTGGGTTAAGAATAAAACGTTAAAAAATGTGTGTGTGTCTGTGTGTGCATCTATCTATCTGTCTGTCTGTCTGTCTGTCTGTCAGAATGATGTAAGAATGCACATTTACTTTGACACTCATAACTAAGAGAGGAAATTCTCTATTGGAGAAAATCAAAATGGAAACAGTGATAAATGAATTAAATAATTCTATAGACCTAAAAATAGAATCCCGAGAAGACATAATCTGCTCAACATGTTGTGCTATAAAACCTACACTTTGTATCTTAAAACCAAAACTCTTCTGTAGGCCTATAGATTAAGGGGTAATTAAATTAGCAAGAACAGTAATTAAAGATCATTAGAAACATTATTAAGTCCAAAGGTTTTGTGTGTAAAGGTTGATGGTGGTGTTCTTTGAGCACCATCAAGACTACATCAAGATTCAACACAAGACAGAAAAACCTTGCCATTTGAATGGCATGGCCCAATTACCGACTGATGTACACAGGAATCATTTCAAAATAATTAAAACTGTCTAGCATATCAACAATATTAACTTCAATGTGTCTATGCAAGCCAGCACTGCTCTTTCTGGGCTTTTAAGGCAATTAAGCGATGGGCCTGAACAATTATTTCTCTTTTCCTGGACATTGATCTTCCTCTTTTTGGCTCCTAAGAGGCCATTTCTACTTACCACCTGAGACATGCGCTCAATGATTCCTTACTGATTAAAATAAATCAAGCCTCTGAGTTCCTCATTTCCGCTGCTTGAATGAGTGTAGAATGCACTGAATACAATGAGTAGAACAAATAGCTTCAAAGTAGACAACTATCCTTTGACTAAAGACCTGCACAAGCAAGGTTTTCAGCGAGTAGTGCCCTTCTGCTGCCTTCAAAGTCAACAGAGATATTGACAACAAAATAAGGCCTTGAAGCAGGCAATGCCAAAATATATATCTAATGTCGAGTGGCATTTCACTAAAATCAGTAGGCCTATCTGCTGATTTTCAAAATTCTTTCATGTTTGGGCTGTTTTAAAATGTAAACTGAATGACGGACTGATTCACCTAAGCAGGGGGAATACCACCACCTACAGTTAGACCTGGAGGCCTAAGAGAATATCAGTGAATCTAGTCCTCATATTAAATGCCATTCTAATATATTCTAAGATGTCTCACCGTTTCCTGAATAGAACACCTTCTCTGCAGTGTCTCATACATTTGGATGCTACTCTTTGACTGGATGAGAACTGTGTCCCTGAAAAGTACAAATATGAGCTTTGGCCAAATGTTAAAGAAGCTCATAAAGGTGGCTATTACACATACTGTAGCATTGGTGGTAACACATGACACTAACTTTTTACATGTTTGGTTTGGGTGCAATCCCATATGAAAATTCCATTTAGGAGACATCCCAGCCCTTCCTTTCTTTTAAAATGATGGATGGTTTAAGGTTGTTCCATCTCACTTACAACTGTTTAAATGGCCATAATTATCTGGGGAATGTGCAAAAGCCTGAATCCTCATTGAGGACAATGACTAGTTATAAAGAGTTTTCACACGCGTAAATTATTTAAGCCAGACGGTGTCTTTAGAAAATGCCCAAACCCACTTGGATTTATTGCCAATGCTTTGAATGCCAAAAACTTCAAATGAGATACAAGGCAGTGTTTACTTTTTCTTTGGCTTGCATGCCTTAAGAGGGAGCTTGTTGTGTTATGTTTGGATCATATAGTATCTAAGTTAATCAGCTGTAATGGTTGTGCATTACAATGTCAATTTTTTTCTGCCCTGTTTATTTAACCAATTACTCTCACCTTTCTGCAATTAACACCCCTATTTTATTTCTTTATTGTCCTTTCTTCCTACAACACTTGTCAAAGCGTCACTCACCAAACACCTCTCGACAACAAAATTATGATTGGTGGAGCTTCGCTGTACACCCATAAAGAGTGATTATTTCCTTTCAAGACACTCAGTCTCCACCTCAGTCAAAAAAGTGCTTCTTTGGATGCCAAACTCCACATGATAGATGAGCATTTCTTTAGTGCAAGGCCAGTCCTAGTATGGTGCATGCACTGGAGCGGGTTTATAGAGTCTTTGATAGATGTTGTTTAGAGCAATATAAGCCCCTCGTATGCTAGTGTCAGCACCTGACCTCACCGCAGTGATAAAGCTATCAGATATAGTGTGTGGAATAAGACATGAAATATTGAGAGGTAGGCCACCATCTTGGAAGAAACTCTTCTACCTGGCTTCATACCAGAACTAGTGGAACACTTTTTCAACATGGATGTTCAGTAGAATATTAATTTGATTGTAAATACAAACATATAATCCTCAAGCTATGTTTCACATCTCTGCAGGAATAAATACATTCGAAAAAAGTGTCAATAACCCTATGAAATAGATGTCACTGGGGTCCGACGGAGGATTAGGGCCGCAATAAAAGAAAAAAATATCACAAACTTTGAGAATAAAGTAATTAGGTGCTGTGTCCACCAAACGCGTTTTTTGCGCCGACGGCGACAATTTTCAATGTAAAGTCTATGTAGCTCAGCGCTCATAGCACTGGGCGCCCTCGACGGAAAAAAACTCTCGGCGCCGACCGTTTTTTGTTGCAGCGCTCAGAGTGCTCAAAGTTGAAATCTGTTCAAATTTTAGAACAGCGCCGGGCTCGTCAATGGCACTTCTCGTTATAAACCGTCTCTGGTTTTGGTAACTTAGCAACAATAAACACTTATCGAAGCCAAGAGAAGGAGGTTGAGGGCGCTCTGGCTGTTAAAAACGCGTTTGGTGGACACATCACCTTAATTGTGAGAATAAAGTAATAAATTATGGGAATAAAGTCGTTAATTACGAGAATAAAGTAATAAATTATGAGAACAAAGTCATTAATTATGAGAATAAAGTAGGCTAGTTAATTACGAGAATAAAGTCATTAACTACGAGAATAAAGTCATAATATTTAGAGAATAAAGTAGTAAGTTACGAGAATAAAGTCGTATATTGACAATAACGATGGTTGCGCTGTTGCTGTTTATGATTTCTATACTACCCTCTGGAAATCGTCCATAAATGCACAGACGTTTACACATTTTACGTAAGTTAAGACAAGTAAATGGACCTGTTTTGAAAGAGAACCTGTGTTTACTAACGTGACAGTCTGCAAAGTGTGTAAATGAAAGGGCTCTCTGCCTCATACCCTCACCACACACACTAGTGATGCGCGGGACGGCCCGAAACCCGCGGGATCCGGGGGGACCTATTCATAGACAGTTTATCTAAATATTGTTAACCTATAACTTTAACATGTTTCTATCGACACTACTAAATGAACACTTGTGCTTGGTGGGTTTAAGTTTGAAACTTCGTGAGCTATAGTTTTGCAGAAACGCTGATTCGGCTCATTCATAAAACTGACACTTTATTCTAGTAATAAACGACTTTATTCTCGTAAATGACTTTATTCTCGAAATATTTTGACTTTATTCTCTTAATAAACGACTTTATTCTCGTGATTAATTACTTTATTCTCTAAATATTTTGACTTTATTCTCGTAATAAACTACTTTATTTTCATAATAAATGACTTTATTCTCGTAATAAACTACTTTATTCTCGTAAACTTTATTCTCAAAATATTAGGCCTATGACTTTATTATCGTAATAAACGACATTATTCTCAGAATTAATGACTGTATTCTCATAATAAACGACTTTATTCTCGTAATTTATTACTTTATTCTCATAATTAATTACTTTATTCTCGAAATATTATGACTTTATTCTCGAAGTTTATGATATTTTTTTCCTTTATTGCGGATTTGCGGCCCTAATCCTCTGTCGTAAGCCTACCTAGCTAATAATAAAGACCCCCATCATGTATTTTTTTCCAAGGTCTTTATGCATAGTAGGAGCCCCTAAAGGGACCTGAGGAAACTTTTATCTTTCAGGTGCGCACCTAAAACGTTTCAGGTGCGCACGTAAAACGTTTAGGTGCGCACGTGAAAGTTGTATGTGCTCACCTGAAAGATAAAGTTTCATCAGGTCCCTAGGCACTCCGTAGCCTAGAATGCAAATGTTGGCTAATGGCTAGCCTACAGTACTTCACAACAACAGACTACACACAACGCTAAACTAAATGCAGCCTAGCTTTCAATCGTTGCAGGTGAAGTGTGAAGCATACATTTTGAAAGATGCAATGATACTTTTCCCATTATAGGCCTAAGTTAGGCCTAAATACAGTCACTCACCTTTTACGGAATGCTCTTCAAGTTCACAAAGGCCGACCATCAGACATCAAACCACGGTAGCCTACAGAGGGACGTCAGGCTAGCAGGATAGCAGGCTACGGAGTGTAATGAGCTTCTTATTAATGGACAAAGAGTTTTTCCCACTCACTTCTACAATAAATAAACTATTGACCTAACAGAGTAGCCTAGTCTGTACAGACACGAACATAGCCTAGCCCTGCTGTAACTGTTGGGGAAACTGTAAGCTTGGTGAACTTTGCGCAAAATGCTATGCTAACAACTGCATTTACATTGTACCAGATGGTGATTAGCACACGGATAAACAAAACCGAGCGAATTCACGTGCAGGCAAATGAAGCCTACTAGTACAAAGGGAGAGTTACCCTACCTTAAAATGGCTACTTATGTTTCAGTCTTATTTTTGGACGTTCTAGAATTCCAAGAGGTGGAGAGATTCTCAGCTGGAACAGCTCCAGTCTTCTGGGCATGTATGCTTGCCCTGAGGTCAGTACGTCCAACGTCCCACACGTCTATGCACTTGACAGGCGAGTTCACCAGCAGACAATGCAAAAAGACAGTTGTGGTTAGTATGGAGGTAGATTTGTGTCATAGGTTAGGACACAATTTTTGTTGACTTTGGTTGTGCTGGTCATGAACAACTGAATTTTAACATTTGCTGTGGAGGGGTGTCTACCATTTTTAAAAGTTGTCTGAACAAAAGTTACAAGGACCTTCAATTATTATTTCTGTTTAGCTCTAAACTGATAGGTGTCTACAGCAATTTGTTAGCCCATATAACATTTGACATGAGGATATTAATTAAACTTAAGACATACACAGGCTGCAAGAACTCAAAAGAAGAAAAAAAAACCATAGAGAATGGTCCCTTCATTTGTTTTCAAACCTGCTAACTGGAACATGTATTAATTCAACCAAGTCAGGCCGTCCTACAGCGGGATTCGAGCCAGGAATTGAGTGAAGGTGTTTGGGCTGGAGCTCAACACAGCCACCTGAGCTCCTTGGCTGATGGTGCAGGCAATGCCGCACGACACAGCTGTCCAAATAAACTCTTAATGGCTAGGCTTGCTTTTGCCCTAAGAGAAGGCATGTCATGGACACACGTAACCCTGCCAAACGAGTCAAGTAGCCACTCTCATGTTCCTGACTCTCAAATGTAAAACAGTGTGGTGCTCTGTTAAACAGTCCTTTTGTGAATTATCCAAATTAAATGATTTTTGGTCTGTACATGTCAAGGCATAATTAGCCACACTTAAATTATTCTATTACCTCTTTATTTGTACATCAACCTCCTCAAATTTATTAAAAACACTGTCAACACAGTGTAAAACATCAGTTTATCTTAGCATGACAAGTTCGGTAAGGTAACACCAATTTAAATGTGTCGGTGATGTTGGCCTGTACGTTGTATGTTCTATGAAGTTGTATATTTTTCTCCTGCATTTAGCTGTACAGTATATTTAGTGGCATCTTGCAGTGAAGTTCCAGATTGCTAGTGAATGCCTCTTCCTTGCCAAGTATGTAGGAGACGCTACTGTGACCCTCAGGTGTCATAGAAATGTGAAAGGCCTTATCTAGGGCCAGTGCTTAGGTTTGTCCACTCTTGGGTGGATGGCGGCATAACAGATTCCATGAAAGAGATCCAGCTTCTTAGATATACGCACATCCTGGATTGTTCCGGAGCTTTTCAAACAGGAATTTGTATATACATTTGTGTGGGAAATGGCTATTCTAGCACTACTACTGTACTTCCCCCTTGTAATCCATGCAATACATACTTGATTCCTCTAGCATTGGACCCATTCTTTCAGGGGGGGAAATTGGTTAGATCATTGAACAGGGAAGCCTTCTGTCTTCCTGTCTCCTGACGTAACCTGAGTCAGCTCTGAGACAAGCCAGGGACTAAATATGGTTTATCCTCTTCGTTCATCCTAGATCAGGACGCTTGCAGCACAGAAGCAAAAGTAAGGCCCTAGCCCCATGCTGTTCTACTGGGCTGAATATGACAAGTCCCTCTATATTCAGCTACTGTCGATGACAACTTAATTCACCACATTTTTCAACGATGAGGGAGCTAAGCAAACCACCAGTGGCAGAACTGAAGTAGAACGCCAAACATATATGCATACAAGCTGGCCTCGTGAATCCTTGGCTCCAACCGAAGTGAACACAAACATACTGGCATGTAGACATACACACATACATAAGCACACAATGACAAACAAGCACACACATACACACATTCAAGTACACAGTGGTCGTAGACGTGCCAGTCCATGGAATTGGTTGGTAAGGGGCCACACGGCAGCTTTTCCCCCTCAGGTCTGTAATGAGATGTTCCATACCCAGCTGGTGGTTTGTAAATCCGCTTTGGCTTGGGGGGGTGACCATGTCAGGGGAGGCGAGGCTTTGGGGGAGCCCAGCCAAAGAGATGTGGGGCTTGTGTGAAGCTGAGGGGAACTTAATCCAGTACTTGAGGTTGGACCCGGCTCTGCATGCTGCATCTTCAGGCTCCAAGGCCCTCGGAATATAAAGGGGCCTCCATCCCTCCCTCCTTCCCGCCCTACCTCTCTCTCTCTTTCTCTTTCTCTTTCTCTCTCTCTCTCTGTATCTCTCCCTATCCCCGCCGATCCCTCTCTCCCCCTTTCTCTTGTTCCATCGCTCTCCACAGAGGTCTACGTCCTGCTCCCACCACCCCCCACCCCCCCCACGTCCACCCCCTTCTGCTTCCCTCGCCGCATGTATAGAGAGAAAGCGATCGCTGGGGCCTGTTGTTGTTGGACGCCACTGGCGACGAAGGCGCCAAGCCAAACGAAAGGAGCCGGGGCTGAATGACACACGGGTCTCCCTCTCCCTGTTTCCTCTCCTCCAGCCTCTTTTCCTTGCCCCCCCCCCCCCCCCCCCCCCGCCTTCCCTCCGTCCCCCGACCCTCTACTACTACAAGTCTGCCTCCTCATCCAGACATGAATGAGCTCAGCCGTCTCTCAAGTGGTGCTCGCACTCATTCTTCCCCGCGTGTTGTTCTGCACTCCACTTCTGAAGCGCCGTCTGCCTCTTTCAGCGGGACAGATTTCCTCTGATGCACGCAGTGTTTTCTTTACAACAGTCGGCCATCAGTGAGGCTTTGAAAACACTGAAAAGATAATGCCATCATGGGCTATGTTAGATTGTCAGATGTGTGAGGGTAAGTGAATTGAAGGCACAGTGGAAAGAAATGTAATTGTTTCTGCTGGTCCATTCACGGAACTAAAGTCCATGATCATCAGTCTCTGTGGACTCAGGCCTTGGTATTGTCACAAATTATTTGTGAATCAAAAAATAATGTTTGAAAATGTATGACTGGAACACAGGTGAAGGCATACCTTTCAAAATATATTTATCAAACTTAGAAAGCTGAACTGTGAACTGAACTGTGACAAATCATTCATCCTAATCTGAGAGTGGCTATACCTCGATTAACATAATTGTTCCATCATCACTAGTGTTGTATACCAAATTTACAGAGCATCTAATGACATATTTTGTTTTTACAAACTCAACAGCGAGTACACGATGCCCAGTCAATATTTCATGAAATATATTTATACATTTATTTAACTACACATATTGTACAGGGTGTGCACAGAATACAGAGTGTGCACTGGCACTAATTGGAAACATCTCCTTGGTTGACGGGAGGAAATGGAATATTACGATAAAAAATAATGAAGGGCCACATCTCCTCACAATTCCAAGCCCAGATTCTGCAGCACAGCCCACTGTAATTTAATCATCATAATCATAAGCACAGAGAATGGAAAGCTGGAGAGGAGGCCGTTTGAAGCGTGGAGACTTTGACAGTCTGGAGAGGGGAAACCAGCTGTCTGCCTCATCCACACCTTTTCTAAAACTGCTTTTTAAAAGTACACATACACTTTTGATATTAAAAAAGCATGTGCTGCAAGAAAAAATAAAGACATATTTTAATTGCTAACATATGAGAGGACCACATCATATTCTAAACTCACATGCTCTCCCTCAGGTTGTCTCTAAATCAACTGCCCACTTTGATTAAAAATGACTGCATCAAAGGATGCCTCAATTGTGTCATTGCAGTGTTGCATCTTTTACACATTCTTTCACATCCACCAATTGAAATCACCAAATACATAAGTGAAAAGACTCAAAACACAATTTCACATAGGCAACAAATCTATATGGAAATTAAATTTTCATCACAAGCTGTAATTCACTTGGTTGACAAAGCTGAAACCAGTACTTGCGTGTACATGTGAATTAATCTCATATAGTTTTATCATTAATATTGAATAAGGAAATGTGTATTTGAATTTGCTACATGCACACTCATACATTTGTTACTGTAGGTTAAGCAGTCCGCCTTAGTGTTTGACTAGTGGTAGGAACCAAAATGCATCAATCAAATGTACCAAAAAGCTCAGAATAGTTCATTTGCATGTAGGGACTAATGAGAGGTTTCCAAAATAAATCTGCTTTTTACGAATTGCCAAGGCAACCATCCCAGCCATGCAGCTTCACCAGCAAATTTACATCACACATGTATGTATGTAGTTATCAGAAATCACTCAGATGTGTTCCATGTGTTCAGTAGTGGTGAAAAATAAAAATAACTAAAAAATAACTAAAAAAATAAAATATCTAAAAAATATAGATAAAACCCTGCAAAGACCTGACTGTCCTGTTTGACACCACAATCTAGCTCTGGTGTATAAACCTGTCCACTTGGGATGTCTTAAGGTCAGTTTTTTTTTTTTTGTTTCTGTGGTGAGAGAATGAGAGATGGACCAGAGAGAGGGAGAGAGCGGCCAGTCTCGTGGTTTGGCAGAGCAGTTCATCTGAAGATTGATATGGTAAACCACAGGAGATGATAGTGCTCTCCATGGTGGAATGACAAAGTGTAAAGAATGAGGTCATATTTTTAGGACAAGAGTTAGAGAGTGAGACAGAGATGGATGGACAGTGATGATAAATATAGATGCTTATAAACTGCGCAAGTTGCCGCCTTATGAAATTGGTAGGCCTACATGCATGATGGCACGTTTCTTGTAGATCATCTGCCTTTACATCCTGGCAGGGACGTGCTCTTGCCAGTTCTGGAAAATACCTCCAGTAAGTGCTTTTTCATCAAAGACCTATATGTGGTTACACCAGCCAACATAGTCATACAACGAAATGGTCATTATTCAAGCAGATATCCATATGCTGTACAGATTACTGTTGCCAGCTGAGAAATATCCATTCCTGAGGCCCTGGGAATGACTCATGGAGACGAGGCACTACCTTTGGCAGAGGTGTGCTGCAGGGTTGAGACACCCAGCTTCGCGGGCTGATGTTAAATAACACTCACTTAGCCTGAGAGAGCCGAAGCCGAGCCAGGCAACTGTGCTGTGCTGTTAATGGGGATGAATGAGGCTCATCAGTGAGGGATTGGGAGAACCGTAGGGGTGCTCGGAGGCACAGGTGCTGCTGAGCACCTCGGCGGAGGGGGCGCACCTGAAGACGGATAAGAAACAAAACAAAGGGCAAAGAGGGAGAGGGATCGTGAAGCTACAACATCATGGCGTCGAAGCCTTTATTTATTACACTTAACTGTGAAAGAAAACTTTGTCATAGGCAGAGATGTGTAGCTACAGTGACAGGCCTGAGATGGCACACAAGAGCATTAAGTTGTCCCACAACAAATACTGTACATTTGTTCAAACATTCAGTGTTCCTCAAACTTCCTTGACTTTGTGCCAAACACAAAACTCCGACAGCAACTCTATCTGTAGACCATCAGAAAACCAACTCAGAACTGCTTTTGTTTAAGCAAGGATGAGCAAAGACGAGACGTATCCTGAACAGGCGTTGGCTCCCCCATGAGGCCAAACAGCAGCACTGCGCTGTCCCGGTATGGAAACCACAGAAAAGCCCACAGAGATGAAATCAGACAAGGTAGCCTACACATCAGACCCATGCACAGTCAACCTTTAGACAAGGACATCTGTCCTTTAATTCAATTTAGGAATTCTGTTCTGGAAACAAAGTATTTGTAAACAAGCAAACTCGCATAGGACTGTAGTGCTGTTCTTTAGGCATGTCAAATGTAAGACGTCTGTCTCATGTCTAATATCCACTGAGAGTTCCTGATGTTTTACTGTATACATAGAAGGTGCCCAGTTAAACTCCCTTCCACAACAAATTGCAGTCTTCAGCTTATATTCGTGATGTATGTTTTAATGATTTACATAGCCTCTATAAAACAATATCTGGATTCTTCTCAACGGAGCACATTAACATGTTTCAGGTGTAGGCATGGGCATCTCACAAGCAGGCCCCTCTGATGTCAAAGTCCAACAGCACTAGTGGCAATTACTATTGACATCCTGCTAATTGTCGCTGAATAATTAATATTTAGTGTCCTCCAGTAGAGAAGGGGCAGAGGGAAAGGTGAATATGCCTTCTCTGGACATCAAATCAATTTAATGGCAAATCATTAATCGAGACTTACATTGTTTCATTTAGTATGCGGGTGCTGTTCTTCCCACCGAATCAGATTTTGGGCTGGAAAGGTAGAACATGAAAATGAGGCCTTTGCTTCACTAATGACTTTGAGACAAGGGCTGAGAAATTTAAATATTCTCGCACACTTGACATGTGCTCCACATTCCAGGACACCTGTCATGGCAGCTTTAAGTCCTCATGGAGTCTGTGTTAATCACTCAGCACTGATGTGGAGAGGCAGTGAGTGAAGAGAATTTATTTTTTTTTGTTTTTATGAATAGGATTTGACTGCCATCTACTGGCCAAAGTAGAACGCTATGAAATGACTTTGACTTAGTGGCATACACGTTGTAATGGTTCACAGTTCCTTTATCTTTTTTTTTTTTTTCAATCATTGAACATAAGGTATGTTTCAAAATGTCAACCTTCTCATCCCTCCTCACTCTCTGACCTTTGTTGAATTTGATATGCAAAAGAAAAAAAGACAAGAAAGGAAAACCTGTTAAGATAAATTAACAGAAAAAAAAATATATATATATATGAGTGATAGTGATTTCAAAATCATTATCACTCATATATGCCATAAAATACACTGTTCACTTTTCAATCAGGTACCGTCATGAAAATGCAAGTTAGATGAACTTCTATTTGAACCGTGGGTGTTTGGCGTTGGTCATCGCGTTGCTGTATGCATGCTACCTTGCCGCTAGGGTAAAATTACGTTGTGACACCTCCAATCCCTCTTTTTGATTTCTCTCATGGAAATGGGCCTGTCTGTGGGCCATTAGTATGCTACTCAAGCTGGGGCTATCTGTTATGCTTCACAATGACACTTGATTTATTGCGACTAATGGACCCCTATTATTTCCATGTGCAAAATTAATGTCTGATTGGGAAAGCCTGGTGTTCATCATTGAAATGTTATGCTGTCAAAAAGCATCCGTTCATAGACAAGGCAAAGAAGCTTGAAAGGTGGGCTGAAATTCATGCAACATCACCATCTAATGTGTGCAGGTCTAAATTATGACACAATCTTGAACCTGTACATTATTTTTTTTTTTGCATTATTGTATTAAATGTCCTGAATTTGCGACATATGTTGCATAGTTAATCAAAGTTCAAGAGGCTATGGTAAACTTGATATCAGTTGAGGTTATGTGTCACAATGAACCTTGATTCATTGTGACTAAAGACATGTTTTATTTCCATGCCAAAGAAGTGAGAGATCGGGAAGCTGTGGTAGCACCATGTCCAAAAATGTACTTCATATTTTCTCCAACATAATACTCTAAAGAGTTCATTTATTTTTATATTTCACCACTCTGGAAATATTAATAAAGTGCACCTACACAAGTTGTTCTCAAAATGGCACATTCAGTTTATGAGTGCGAACAGTGAGGATGCTTAAAATGTGAGCACTAAAAGTACTGTATTAGGAGAAAAAAAATCTTTCGTAATAGATGATGCATTTTCAGAAATAATTTTTTCTAATTATTCATATCACAACAATGTCACCTGTTTTGTATATTCCATCTCCTGTGTTTGCAGTAAATGTTCTGCATATTTTATTTGCATTAACGCTCGTAGACTGCAGACACAGATAAAGCAGGTGGCAGCCCTACCATGCTTCTGTTGCATTTCAAGGGCCATGTCGTGTTTATCTGTTTTGGCCCTGTCCCAGGGCAGAGGCGCTAAGATGCGCCTGGCTTGTGCTTATCCAATCATTTATTCCTTTTCATTGTATCCTCTTTATGACAGCAATAAAGTAGACAAAGCCAAATTCTGTGACCATGGCCATCATTTATATAAGCACAACAGAACGCAGATGATTTAAACACACTCTCGTAACATACAGAACACTGAAGCCTAAACAAGGAGAGCCCAGCAAGCTTTTGAGCACCACACACCGTCTTTAAAATCAAAGCAGAATACAATATGTAAAGCTTAATAAGCTTGCATTTTACAGTTGCTAAAATTCTACCACAGCTACTACTACCAGTCCCTGCAACTCAGCACGATACTACACTCTTAAAACGAATGTTGAAAACAACCCAACTTGCATTGTTTTTAACACATCTCTGTGTCCAGATAGGGACAACACATTCATCTTAAGAGTGTAGACCGATGAAGGCAAGTATGACAGAGGAGGAACTGGGACTTTAGCCCCTGGCCTTATGACTCTGTATTGAGTGCCTCTGAACCCGTGCCAGTCCTTTCTCTACAACAGCATAATCACGGAGGCCACAGTGAAAAGTACAGTATATGCAAACAGAAAGCAAATCCTCACAGAATAAGGTGGATTATCTTTTTCTTCTATGGTTACGTTTGAACTTTGAACTTGGGGACTGCTTGAAGGCTGCTTGGAATCTAATGTCATCTTAACTTAACTAGAGCAGGTGACTGGGTTTTTCAGTAAACCCAAATGTGTGTCTCAAACGAGCCCATTATCTAGCCGTCACACTTCCTTCTTCCTTCGTCACACTTCCTTCGATGACCTGTAATAATCTTTTTAACCTTTGATCCTGTACTCAACTTGTGTACTTGTTGTTCCTTCTCCTGACATTCACTCCATCTCCGCATCACTTTGACACTTCTTGCCACACATCTTGTAACACATCGGTATAGTGTGGTTACCTCTTTTTCAGACTGCCACATTTCATACCTCATAAACGGTCCAGAACTGCACAGAGGCTTCCATGGCTTCGAATGTCTTTTTGCCAGACTAGCAGAAATCCAGAACGGACAATATGTCACTGATGACGTACAGAAATAATTGCTGGGGGGGTTGCACTCACGTCCCATTCCATGCTCAGACTGCAATGTCAGAGTTTCCCTCAGGCATACACACGCACACACACACACACACACACACACACACACACACACACACACACACACACACACACTGGCGCAGCCCGAAATGCACGTTCTGGGTCACGTGACGTCCTCTCTCCTGAGAAGGGACCAAGTCTGGCGAGTGGGGGTCGCAGGTGGTGCAACAGATTTGGATCAGTGCAGCAGAACGGACATAAATCTGTTGGTGTCAGCCGAGACGAGACGACCCACTGCTCTCTGTAGTCCTCCACAGCAGCTCAAGCCCCATTAGGCATAGACGCACTCACTCACCAATGGCCCGTGACTTGTCTTCACTCTTTTCCTGACCATTTGCCCACCTCCTGATTTTATTTCCAACAATATTTGGGAAGACAGGGGGAGACTGTTTTTAGTTGTAACACGTCGACCCAACCAGGCCTGGCTTTTCCAATCTGATGGTTCTGCTGGAGGGAGGAGTGCCACTGAAGATTTCTATCAGGAGAGATTTTCTATCTCAGACCCAGTCGATGGTTTGGCCTTACACTGTATCTAGATGACAAACTGATCCCAGAACAGTCTGGTGGTGTCTGGTCCAAGAAAGATTGTCTCTGAGAATAAACGTCAGAGCATTATGTCTTGCAACCAGTCCCCGATGCGTGAATGTGTAATAGGTGTTCAAGAACAAAAGCGAGCATGATGGAAGTGAGGCTGCGCTCTTTCACTGAGCTGCCAATGAGACAGTTAAGAAATGTGTGTGCGTGTGCGAGTGCGTGTGCGTGTGTGAGTGTGAGTCTGTGTGTGTGTGGGGGGGGGGGCATATGATGCATATTTGAGTGCACTGCTGCAATACCATTCAAAGTGGTAGAATAAACTTTTCTAATAAAATGTTTCCATCAAAATGTTCATTCGTTTGTAAGATACAGAGCATGAAATACCTTCCTGTGAGTCGATCATACTGTAAGTATAGGTCCACAGTTTTGGCAGAGGGGAGCACTACAGTGTTCTTGTGAGCAGGTCTGTGTGGGAGTGAAACACGGCTCCATTGTGCTGAGTGGAGCCTGACACATAGACTGGGAGGCAGTACAGAGTGGGTGTGCAACTGTGTCTGTGATGTCTCTATAGACAGCACACATGCATCAGAGCTTCACTGCTGTGACACCTCACAAGGGTGCATTTCATACGGTGTGCCTGCACTTCAAGGAGTTGTTATCCCACCGCAGGAACAAGACATAGCCAAAGTCTTGATCAAGCTAATATTGTTATGCACAGCCTCTAATGTTGTTACAGGCCGACCAGGACCAAAATGGAGACTGGCCAGTTCAACAGTAGAATTTTGGAGCGAAATGAAAGGAAAGTTACTCTCAAGGAGCGGTGTCTTGTCTCTCCAGTGGTGTCACTAAACCACAGCATGAATGCCACAGCAGAATGAGTGACCCAAACAGTGCTAAAGCTGATGCTCTCTGGCGGTAGTAGAGGATATTATAAGTTGTTGGTAAACTAAGATGTCAGAGCCTCAGACAGAAGCAGTTGCAGCTCAGAGGCACCGGTTTGTTCCACTGGGGGGAGCTCCAGAGTCTGGTCTGTGATCGGTCGACTCCCTCTTGCCTCAGATGGCTTGTTAATCTCCAGTTCACACCTGAATAGAGAGGAAAGGTATGGACAAAAACATAGTGATAAAAGTTTGGTACCCTGCTGCTAACTGACGATCACATCTTTATACAATGGAGCAGCCTTTGACACCCACACAGAATCACTTGCATGGAACACTACAGTGCCCCCCTCTACTAAACTCAGAGGCAGTCATTTCATGCACTGTGATTTACAAAAAGACTAAAAATACATAAATGTTTACTTCACTACATGGTGTTGCAGCACTGTGCTCAAATATGATATCAGATTTTGGACTGAAAAGAATTTGAGGACATTTTCTACATTTATTAAATGAGGAATCTTCTTATCTCAGCTTTGTCCATACATACAAATGCAGCAGGACTTCATCAATCTACCATTTCCAAACTGTCTCTTCTGCCTTCTCTGTGCTACGTCTGGATTCTGATGAAGTAAGCAGATCAGGTTTTGCGTCTCTGCCCTGCAGCAATGAAGCCATTTTTACACTCCATAGTACTTTCCTTCCCATCATCAAATGCTTCCCTTGGCATAACATTTCCTAATGGCAGGGAACTACTTTGTGAGTATTTCTGTGTCTATGCATCTGTCGCTCCTTAATAGCACGCTGTAGCTGAGTATAAAGATGCACATGAAAGCAAAACAGAAAGAACAGCTAGAGTAAAGACACATCATCTTGCTGGAAAAAAAACAATTGCAGATTGAACAGTGATACCGTATGTAAACATAGCCTTGCCCCACTTTGTTATCTTAATCAGTGATACAAGACTGTATCATTTTGGTGGTAACTATGTTGTTGCTGCCTGGCATATATTTTGATTTATACTTATTTAACAAAAAGATACTCAGTCAAAATGTAGGGGCTAGCTGTCTCCTGTCCTGACTGCAAACTCATTGTATACTGTAGTTATCTGAACCATTAGCTATTTACTATTGTTCTCATAACCCAAATAATAGTTAGTGAGAGAGCTAGGTCCATTTCTATTTTATAGGCTTATGTTAGTACAGTTTAGTGACAGTATAGGCAAGTAATGCAAAATAAAAATGAAATAAAGCTGACATAAGTTTGAGAAAACTAAGTGTGAAAATGTTTGTTTTGTAGAAAGAAGCATAAGGCATCCTGTCTGTTGAAACCCCAAAATCCACAAGAGACTTCTGAGAAACCTAAAACTTGTAAAACCACAAAATTAATTCCCACCACTGCAGTGAAACAGGGTTGAACTTAGACGGCCTCCCTCTGAGATGGTTTCATTGTATGTCTTTCCAAAACACACCACAGAGAGCTTACACAAGCCTCTGGAGTCCTGGCCAATAAGGATCTCATATCTGTGCTCTCTATCATCGGAAAGGTCACGATGAAAACAAGAACACACCAACATCTGCAAAGATATATGATCTAATCAATATGGTTATCTTCAGCAGACTGTTTGGATTCAGACAGGGCAATAGCCTTGCATACAGTGGCTTACTGTATAATGGACTTTTGGGGCTCCTACTGTCGACTTCAAGGCAGTGATGTCACCGTCAACTTCAAGGCACCTAACCCTAACCCTTGACTAACCCTGGTGTCTTCCAGGCAGTGCTGCCTTGAAGTTGATGGTGGGGGACCCAAAATAACATAACTCTTACTGTATACTCCTTGTCTGGACTGACAATATCAATTCAGTAAATGGGCAGCAAAGTGTTCACACAACATTGTCTGCTACATTTTTTTTTATCACTGTCCACTGCATTTTGACAGAAAACGAGGGGTGTGACTGTGAACATCTGCCAGGGCATTTGAAGTTGTCGCATGGATCTTTTCCAAGAAACTCTTCATCTTCAGAGTAGGCTAACCTCAGACAACAAGCTGGTGTACACATGAATAGATTCTAGCCTCACCTGATGAAGACAGGACATGAACATCTGCCTGGGGTTCCTGAGCCACCTGTTTGCAAAGCTTTACTGAGATTGGTAAGTAGTGTGCCACCCTCTTGTAGAAAATGCTATATGACATCCAAAAAGCTGCTTGCATAGCCTACACTTTTTTTACAACTGTGAAAATAACTGGCATGAAAGAAGATGCCGCCTACACACTCCTTGGCACTACCAGCCTGTACCAAAGCTAATTGCTGTTCATGCAGTGTTGTACCAAAGGTGCACAATACTACAGATCTCTGAGCTGCAGTCCTGCTACAGCACAGTAAAACATGCACACTCATATCAGACCTGGCATCCAGATTTGCCCTGTCTTCTGTCTTTGTCAATACATTGTTTTCTTTATGTAACATATTTCTAAGACTATACTTAGGCACACACATATCATGTCTCCTCAGTCTGCTATAGAACCATTTGCAAAAGAGAAAACTGTGATGAAATCATATGAAATGTCTTAATTCCAATGAGCTCCCAACATTGTGTGCACTCTGATGAGTGTGTGTGTGTGTGTGTGTGTGTGTGTGTGTGTGTGTGTGTGTGTGTGTGTGTGTGTGTGTGTGTGTGTGTGTGTCATCCTACCACGCCAACCATCACATCCTCCTCATATAGGTAGTCCAGAGAAATAACCAGTGGGGGGAGACACTGCACACATGCATGCACAAAAGCGCTAATGCACACTTGCTATGAAGCTCCCCATGACAGAAAATGAGTTGAAGGGCCTTTAGAGGGGCCATGATGTGAGAGTGCTTGTAACTAGATATCTAATGGGCATATAACATAATAAGTATAGGGTGAATTAAAGTCTGTCTGTCTGTCTGTATGTGTGTGTTGTGAGGGGGGGGGGGGGCGTATATTATGATATATTGTAATTACAGGTTTGTGGCTCTTGGCATGATACAAAGGGAAGTGCCATACATTTCCTATGCTTCCTGTCTTCCAATGTTTGTAAAGCCAGACCCTCTCTCAACCTACTGTTAAAATGTGTTTCATAGCGACATATTGTGGATCTTTTTGTTCATACTTTAATTTCAGACAGGCAATATAGGAATTTTCTACCATAAAAATACCATTTGGCTGAAGCAGATATTGTTCAGAACCCATATTCATGGTATCATGAATTAAATCACCACACATAGCCTACAGTACATACATCTATACATAAATAAACACGTACAGTATATGCAAACAAAAAACAACATACATGCACACAATTATTCATTCGTTAGAGCTGGTCTTAGCATGCATAAGCTTATAGGCTCAATTAATGGCTTGGATTGGTTGTGAACTGGTTTCACAACCTTCTTTTGTTATCTGACCTGGATGACTTGTAAGCAATGGACTAAAACGTGTGTAGGAGTGTAGGAGTTGAAAGAATTAAGTGATGTGTGTGTGTGTGTGTGTGTGTGTGTGTGTGTGTGTGTGTGTGTGTGTGTGTGTGTGTGTGTGTGTGTGCGTGTGTGTGTGTGTGTGTGTGTGTGTGTGTGTGTGTGTGTGAAATGGTTCTGTCCACAGTATGACAAAAGGAAGTGGTGGAACAGTGTGGTAGCATTGCTACCTAGAAAGTAGTCGGCCCCAGTTCATCTAACGTTGAGAGCCCCTGCTGCTTTAGATAAAAGCATTTGCTATGCCACACTCCATTTGTCGTACAAAAATAAACAAACAGAAAAACACATAACAGCAGTAGATACACATACAGAGGAAGACAGAGAGACGAAGGTGATAAGGTGAGACAATCCTCCATTCCTGGTATTTGCCCTCGACTCAGATCAACCTTAGACTCATCTTCTGTTGACCTACATGGCACTGGTCAGATCAAAGCTAGTAATTTGTTCTAAGAACAGTTCCCTTCCACTTGAGTCATCAACTGAACTGGGCTCAACTCACTGCTGATCAGAGGAGACTCTCTTCTGTTTCATAACCATTATACTGGATATTAGTATGTATGGCCTCAAATTACTTTTTGTTTGAACAAAAGAATTCCAAATCTCAATCACATTATTAATTGGAACAAAATTCTTTGTTTGCCGATTGTACTTTTGTAAGACATTTGTGAAAGAGACACGTTGCTTCGCAGAGAAAGTGAGATCTCTAATCTCCACAAACTGTTTTTACTGTGTTATGCCTTTAAAAAACGGCATTTTATCAGTATGGCTATAAATCCTTGTTGAGACTCACTCCGCATCAAGAAGTGTTTTAAAATACTGGGAAACATTTGACACACAAGTTTCATCGGTTCAAGCATTCATCTGTGTCCCTTTTGAGCTGGCCATGGGTGTGAGCACCACTTATGAGATAATTCTTGTGCCATGTATTGGCCCTGTCTTTACCTTTGACATAGAGGCCTACGTCACTTTAATTCATCGTTATAAATAGCAGTCTTTCACAACCATGTTACTGTCATCGCATCTGATCTCTCTCTCTCCTGAAAAATCAAGCACAGGTGATTCATGTCACACATTGCCTATGCTTCCTGTCTTTCAATATTTGTAAAGCCAGACCCTCTGTCAACCTACTGTTAAAATGTGTTTCATAGCGACATATTGTGGATCTTTTTGTTCATACTTTAATTTCAGACAGGCAATATATAGAATTTTCTACCATGAAAATATCATTTGGCTGAAGCAGATATTGTTCAGATCATGTCTGATTGAAAGACACATTTTGGATCAAATTGATCCAAATTCATTTGATCATACTCGGACATCTATTCCAACTCAACAGTGGTGAGCAACTGGGGTTAAAAAGCAGAATTTGAGTGGAGCTATACAGAACTCCTAACCTTCAGTTCTCATGAGGATATAATCATCACCATACAAATGAGTTGAAAGGTTCTCTCTATATTCATATCAAATGTGAGTAATTTCTTAGACAATTGACCACTTCAACCCAGAGGAGCAAGTTAACTTTGTTTCTGTAGTACTTTTTGCATCAGCCATGTTTTATTCATTTTCTTCTCTCCAGAAATACTTGGCATTTATTTATTCAGGCACTCACACACCTCCCCTCATTTTAGCTCTACCTGCCAGCTTGATCTCACCTTAACCCTTTGGGGGATTTAAAGTGATTATGGTCTTGAGATTTATCCAGGTCTTTCCACATCAGTTGTCAGGTCCCTCAGAGGTCTTTATTGATATATATACCGTCAGTACTTTCCGCATGTTTTGGGGTTGCCATCACATTGACACCATAACTTAGTTACCATTCTGTTCTGTTATTTAATCTGAACATATGCAGAGGACATTACAAAATACTATATTAATTTACAAAGCTCTCAAGTCATGGATCCTGAGAATCGGATTTAAAAAGCTCCTGAAGAACTTAACACTTGAAGAGTTCAAATACAAAAGCCTCTAAACGCCACCTCCATCAAAAATAAGATAACGTTGGAGAGTGAATGCTCCCCAGTCTCCACACATAGTATATTTTAAAGTATAGGCCTACTGTAGTATATGTTAATCAAATCATTTAGCTTCAAAACCTGCTAAATACCTTTCTCTTCTTGGTCTAAAATATTGATTTGTAGGCAAAAATCTATAGGAGCCTCATAAGAAAACATGCTCATTGAAAAGAAAAGTGGTCAGACAGATTTAGAAGGTTTTGCATCTGAACTCTTCACTTCACTGGGCAAAATGAACGTTGCTGGCTGCCAACTGGAGTGACTTAGCAGGAGGACTGGCCTAACAGTTCACACAGGCATATAAAGACCATGTATTGGCCTACACGGAGGCTCTTAATGAGGCTAAATCTCTATGTTATTCCACCGTTATTGCCAGAGGTCAGAATAACCCCTGAGCCCTTTTCTCCACAGTCAACAAGCTACTCCAGTCTACCAAACCCTTCTCATTCACCCCTTCAACTTATCTCTGCTGTGAGTTCCTTAGTTTTTTTCCAAACCAAAATTAGCACCATCTACAGGCAGCTTTAATTACTCCCTACTGCTGTGATGTGATGCCCCCCACTACCCTTGCATTACTCGCTCAGTCCTTCTCTGCCTACATCTGTGGATGAACACTTTGTCCATGACCTTGCCACTAACTGTACGAACACACCGCCGGCGACTTGAGCTTCCAAGATCGCTCTGGACACCCTGGCAAGGACGCCATGGGAAGCTTGGATGCTTTGGCCGCTCTGACGTAGAAGCATTCTATGTTCGTTGCTGATCGTTTGGTCGCTGAACCGCGTCATAGCTCATTACCATAAAGTTGAGCCACTTTCAACTTTCTCTAGTCGCTCAAGACGCCCAAAATGCGACACCGACGGATTGGTCGCTGCTGGCAGCTGAGAGAAGCCGGCTTCCATTGAAAATGAATGACTTCTGGAATCTTTGGAAGCTCAAGTCGGCGGCGGTGTGAACGTACAGTAAGGGTCCACTACCTGCCTCCTGGACCCTACGCCTACCCCACTGGTCAAAACTTGCCTGCCGGCTCTGTGCCCCCTCGTCGTTCCGATTGGTTCTGTCCCTCGCTCTCTCAAAACTGTAGCTATCGATACTGTTCTTCAGAAATCTGGAGCAGCTTTTAATGACTTTAAAAACTAGTGTCCCATCTCCAACCTGACATTTATTGGTTAAGAGTGGATGAATGGATGAATGGATGAATGGATGAATCGAGTATTGTACTGTGTTCTTTGATATTAAAATAGTATATATTCAACTTTGATTTGAAATATAAACTCACTTGCAATTTTACAAGCCCAATTAAAACCTTATATTTAGGCTGGGTATTGAAATGGTCCTTTTGACTGAATGGTGCCCTCTTTGGCAACCCCAATTGAACTTCAATGGCTTTGCGATATTTGACATCACAAGTAGGCTTGGTTCTAATTCACCCTAGTTCAAGATTTTCATATGAAGGAGGGCACAACAATGCCTCATGTTCATGATAGCTCTTTGGTTATGCACAACCTCTTCTAATTCATCAAAGCCAAGACAAAAATGTTTTCCATTCTGTGTCACCTTTAAACTTCTTGAGTGGACTGTTGCCTCACAGCCCCAAGAACACCTTCACGGCCTAGTGTTTCAGTCCGCTTTCAGCACCGAGACAGCCCTCATCAAGATCAGGCCATGTCAGCATTCTCATACTGCTGGACATCACAGCTGCCTTCGACATGGTCCATCACAAACCACTGCTCATCCGGTTAGAAACACTCTTGGGTATCACTGCCACTCCACTTTCCTGGTTTAGGTCACTAGGGAACAGTTTGTCAACATAGGTAATTGCAGGGGCCCCAGTTCACCCCACTGACATGGTGTTCCCCTGGATTCTGTCCTTAGTCCCCTGCTTTTCATCATTTACATCGTCCCCCATCAGTATGGTTCAATCTTGCACTGCTATGCACACACACACCTGCCTCAGTGACATTAGCAACTAGACAGAAAGACCAAAGCATTCTTGTAAAAGCTCAAACAATCATAATTAACCTGGCTTATTCACCACCACCTCTGAAGTCAAAAACCTTGGGGTCCTAATTAATTCTACCCTCTCATTTGACTCTTACATTAAATGCATTACTAAAACAGCCTTCCTCCATCCCAAAAAACATTTATGCCCCTCACTTAACCCCACCACCGCTGAGACTTTCATTTATGCTTTCCTTACCTACAGACTTGACTACAGTAAAATTCTGCTGCAAGAGTTCTCACCCGTACTAGGCCCTCCCATCCTCCATGGACTCACTCAACTACATTGGCTCCCTGTGTAATACCATATTCAATTAAAAAATCATATTCTTGTTTTCAAAGCCCAACATAATCTTGCACCCTGCTATGTTTCAAACCTCCTGACCCCTTACCAACCAACCTGCACCTGGTCTTGCGCTGCACTGGTGCCCACCTCCTGCCCACCCCCACTGCACATCTCCGTGCCATGGGGGATTGGGCGAACTCCCTCCCACTTGTTGTACGTCAAATGTTGCTCAAACCTTGACAAGATTTGGGAAAGATTCTTGAAAAATGTTGTCTTTTGAGTAAAGCTTGAATGGGAGGCATTCATTAAAAGACTCCAATACTGTATATCAAAAAGCTTTCCCAAATCTTGTCAAAGTCCTCTGATGTATGAGTAGTACAAGTCGTTGCTTAGATAGAACGTGAATAACTGTGAAAGGTTGTAAGTTACGTAAGACCAATTCCATTGCAGGTTTAAAGGAGAAGTTCGGTGTGAAATTGACCTTAGCTGTACTGAAAGATGTTGCCAAGTATACATGTGTCCAAAAGGCACCTTCTCTCACCTCCTAGTATTCCGAATTACACCGTTTTCAGCCGAGCTTGCATTAGGCTTGCAGCTAGCTGTGGGGGCAAAATGTAACCTATGCAGCTAAATATAAAAATTTTTGGAAGTGTACAGGAAGTTTATTTAAAAAGACTGTTTATACAAGCAGTACCTTCATACTTACGGTACTGTAAGTACTCAGCAACATCTTTCAGTACAGCTAAGGTCAATTTCACACCGAACTTCTCCTTTAACTGAAACCCTCTAACTTCTGCAACTGTTTTTGGTTGCAACAAGTTGCAACAAATGACTGAATGTGTTGAACCTGACATATGTAAGACTCTAATCCAAGTGGTTCCAAAGTTACACATAAAAGATCTTCTTACATTTCCATGCCCAAACTATATTAGCCAACTCTTTCATACAGTATTACTGTATTTTCAGTTGCTTGTTGTCTTTTAGGCACACTGTTCTTTTGTTCAGTAAAGCATTATGTGAAAATTGTGTGCAAAATAGGTCAGAATCTGAATCTAGAACGTTCCTGTACTGAAATTATGTTATGTAATTATGTATCGGTTTGCGGCTAACCACACTCAACTTTGCTTGAGCCTGTTTGGACTCAATTTAAGACAGAATTTGTCTGGTATTTGTTTCATATAGGCCTATATGAAAATGGTTATACCTCTTCAACTCAGACAAAAATGGTCACCACAAGTAGAAATAAGACAGTTAGAATATAATTCATTGTTATCCTACCAATTTGAAAGGACCTATTTGGAGAAAGAGAGGTATGAAAATATACTGTAGCTGATCTGCAGTAGAGCAGATGACTCTGAGTGTCTATTCTTACACTGCAGTGGAGCAGTAAGAGTGTGCTATACTGGACCTCTTTGTTCTGCCAAAAGCCAGTCACTTGGTTTCCATTCAACTTTTCGAATGTGCATTTTATTTTGACCATTTGAAATAAGAAATCCTGGCTGGGAGCACATGAACTGTGCATATAATCTTGTAATGAGCATAACAATTTGATTCACTGGAGAAAGGAGGATCCGCAAAGGTATAATGTAGTTGTTTATTCGGATTCATTGCATTTCTATCTACATTTTTAAAAAAACTTGTTTTGATCCCACAGCTGTTCTGCTTTCGGTTGATGTCCATGAGAATGTCCATTTCTAATTTGCGTAACTCAATTTCAAATGTTTATGTGAATAAACTTAAAAGTATTAACCCAGCAAATGCTGAGGATAGAAATAGCATGTACAGTAGGTCTGTATTCATATATGAGCCAGACGCTGTTAGAACAGCTTTTCATGTAATACTGTATGTACTTAGAGTTTTAGGCCTCGCTGCATACTCAATAGTACATTGCCCAACCCAAACAAGGACAAATCTAGAAATCAGATGAGAATAAACAGAATACATGCCTTATTTCTGAGCTTATTTTCTCTTATCAACAACAAACTAACCTTTAGTAATATAAGGAGATGACAAGTCCTAGGATAAGGTGTTGCTAGAATTATGTCAATTCTCATGCACAAGCTTGTTTGCAGTTACCCCTAATGAGTGACAGGTCTGTGTTGGTGAGTAGGCGAATCAAATCTAGGCATGAAACTTTGACAATAAATGGTTCTGGTTGTTGTTGGTGGCGCTATTGCATCCCTGTACGATTATGTCCTTGTGATTGACATTTCACATTAGTGACTATGCATGTGCATTTAAAAACATTGGTTGATCATTACACATTGATTAACTGCTGCTAGTCTTTTGTTAATTGGTCTTAGTGTAGGAGTCCTCTTGACTATAGTTCTCACAGATGCTATTCTTAGTGCTAAAATGCTTTGTGATTGATTACCCTAGGTCAAAAGTCCTAAAGTTAAGACTGACACGTCTATTGTTTTATCCTAGGCCCTGATGCCATTAGTCATGTACAGTAGTAGACAATATTGTACTCTCTGGGAAGTGTATACTAAATGGGGACAAAAGATGTAACCGACTTAAAAAATAGTCAATATCATATACATTAATGGTATTATTGATTTTTTTCCCCTCAAAATTGCCAAGAAAATGATGCATTGCAATCTCTGTAGCTGCCTACCTCCTACTGTTTTAACGGAACTATAAATCCAGTGATCTTGAAGCTTGGACTAT
Source organism: Sardina pilchardus (assembly GCF_963854185.1). NCBI lineage: Eukaryota > Metazoa > Chordata > Actinopteri > Clupeiformes > Clupeidae > Sardina > Sardina pilchardus. Next base: position 22,367,087 of record NC_085004.1, on the reverse strand, counting down.
AGAGGTTTCAGAAGTAAGCATGCATGCAACTAAAGGATTGTTGATTCAGAACACATACTGACTAAGCTGGAAGGTGTGTGGGAGTGAGAGAGTAACACCTTCCCTTCCGTTCTCCTCATTAGCCTCTTCTGTGCCGCCTTTACACAGGATACTCCAGCCCCACATTTCTGAGAAGCTGAAAGTGTGCTTATCAGTCAGGGACGTGGCGGCACTGGATGCACGTCACAGGTAGCCTATTCTCCCCTGTGAACAGGCTGGAATTCTTGATTAATCCAAACCAGGCACTTAATGCAAATATGGGCTAAATATAAAGTCTGACTAAATCTAATGTAATAACTCGTCGACATCCTCTTGTTAGTTCAATGAGCGAAAGTCCTGACTCCAGAGCGGACATTTTGGAGGGTCAACTCAGTGTTCCCACACTGAACACAATAGCTTTAGTTTATGCATTTCACTCATTGTCTGATTTTGCACTTTGCCCTTCATTTGAATTCAAAATCTTCCAAACAAGGACAGGGCATGACAAGTCAACGATTTTGAACTGACAGCTGTCAAACAGTGAACTATGGGGAGCAATGCAAACAAGACATTGTGGCTTCACCTCAAATTTTACGTCAACAAGATGGCCTCTCGTCAGAAAAGATAGGCTACCACACTTTCCAGGTTAAATTGACTTCACTTTTAAGCCAATGGAAACATATTTCAAAAATTGGCCTTTCAAGAGAGTATCAATGTAACGGCGCACCTTCTTGGAAGTGAGTGTTTGCTTTCGTACAGTAACTGTTGCCATTGAGTCTGTTCCATTGGAATGTACACTAATGGAATCCAATGGAAGGTGTGTGTTCAGAAGACAGTGAATGCAGCGAGAGTGGAGTAGCAGCATGAAGCTATTAGGGAAACAATGAAAGAGTGTCCATGAGATACAAGCGTTGACATCTCACTCATAATGATACAGCTGTATCAGGAATGCAGGGATGGTGCAGGTACAATTCTTACTGAGACAGCAAGCCTGTTGCATTTGCAGTTAGAGTACTATAATAAGACCCATCCTGATTAGATATTCAGTTAAGTGACACATTCATACACTATGCGGAAAGTTCAGCTTGAATTGAAGATACATTCTTATGAGACACATATAGCCTATTACTTCATGATCAGAATGTTCATAGACTGTCTGACTGGAACTATTTTCAAAGCTGAAAAACGAGCTCAGATTCTGGTCAAAATACAGGTGATTACAGGCCATGGAGATTGTACTGTATGGCCATTATGAAATGTTAATGGATAAGGTATAGACTGCTTTGCTGTTGATTTGTCTCATCACCTTATCAGCTCGTAGAGAGCAACTGACTGCAAATGGTGAATGCTCATATGCGTTCTGAAAGAGACAGGGTTGAATTGGTGCACTTTCGTATCATCGGGTGGAGTGGTGTGGCCACAAGAGTGAGACTGATTTCCCCAGCACAAACAGAGCAAAATCAGAGAAAATGTATCATTGCATACCAGCACCTAACAAACTTTTGTCAGGCTAGTTCTTCAGTAAATGTAAGGCAAGGTATGAATTTCTGAGCGATAGTGCAATCAGCACTCAAACACTCTACAATCAACAACAATCCATTACTATCCATTCATACTGCATATTAGGTGAACGTGTTGCATCACTTGCGTCCTGAACATTTTTGTATGATCCTAAATTGAGCATTCCTTAGTGACTCTGTCTTTGTATAAGCCAAAACTTTTTGGATTCCTTTGCAGACTATCGACTTTGAGAGTGAGAGCCAGCTGATGGCTTGCCAAAGAATCACTCTTGGTCTTATGGTTCTGGAGTATGGAGAGAATGCTGAAGAGGATAGGAACATTTAAGTCCAAACACCCAGCATGTGAAAGAGGTCTCATTCCATACTCCTTGGTAACTGCTCCTTTATCTGATGAAGGTGGGCTTTGAAAGGAACTGCTTAGAGACCCACTATCCAAATGAATTCATTGTGTTCAAAAGCATGCAGGCATTTAGTTGATCTTCTCAAACACCTGTCAGGTCACAATTGTATAGTGGTCAGTAACGCTGCATTCATAACACAAATGACACAACATTGTTTTACAACACAACTTTTTTATTTACATTGTAAATGATAAATGTTTACAGTACTCCTGAACAATCATTACAGATATACAACATATTTCATTTATATCAAATGAGTTGAAAGACAGTTTAAACTGATGTGGTTCACTATATGGTGAATGCTCGAGTCTTATGGCTGCATTCTTGTAGGGATTACAATTCCAGAGCTCATAACTGGCATGGTCACTGACAGACTGCTACACATGGGGAACATATAACTGTAGCTATTACATGTGTATTACTATATTATAGCAGTGCATATATGTACTTTACTTCTATGGATTGCATTTCAATCTTTTGGATCTCACTTCTTTGATACTCTACTTTACCATTCATTAATAGTCTTTGAAACATGTTAATATGTGAAATAAATAACGTCACATGTGGGGTTACTTAGGGGACACTGCAAAGGACAGCATGAGGCAGAGGGTCTGTGGTGCAACATTACTGTGCCAGAAGGCATCTGTGATGGTGCAGTCTTCACCAAAAACTGCTGATACAACATCTGTATGTGGAGCTAATAGTGAGGGTGTCCAGCTGCACAATGTACTCTGAGAAAAGTTGCATAACTTATTTAAAAATGCAACCCATTGCAGAATCACTTCCAATGGAATTATTAGGGAATAATGCTCATTGTCTTTATGGTAAGCGTCATTGTTATAGTATATCTTTCTGAGCTACCATGGAGTTCTCCATTCAGTTGGTACATGTATCGTTGTATTAACACTATTAATTTGTTAATTTAATAATTTCAGAATTGTTAAATAATTTCAGAACATTTACAGCTCATGAAAAACCTCCCATGGACCATGTTCCAAAAATTATGAGTGACTCGTCTTAAATGTATAGCCTAACTTTTGAGTTGCAGGAGAGGCAACTAGGGACCAATATGTAAAATATGCACCCTGTCTTGGAGTAAATTATTAATGGTTGCTGTTTACCACATAAGATGATGATTGAATATAGCCTATTTGGGAATAAATTAGCAAATATATAGCCTGCAATTACTGTGTGGCATAATATTGAAAAACTTTACGCACTGCTTCACATTTGAATGCATTGATAGAACAACCACCCTGTAGACTACAGTAATTCTGCTCCATTAAGTTGCCAGGGGTTTGTTGTTGAAGATATTTAATATGTCTGTTATTATCCTCCTGTCAACGTTTGTTGTGGACTGTCTGCAATATGCGTTTAAGTTGAACATTGTGCGCGCCGTGGCTTTTTGCTCGCTCATGTGTTTATCAAACAAGTAAACAAGGTCTCGAGATGGTCATTTGTCAACTCATGGAGGGAAAAAAAATAAATGGAGACCAAATTGGTGTCAGCGCATGGAGTCAACCAATGGTAGCCTGTGCGTGGCGGAGTCCTGTAACCTCACCATTGGTTTGTGAAGCTACCCACCAACGAAGGAGAGTAAAGAGCGTTTTGGAGATGACTAGGTTGACTAATTTCCATACACCACTTCGTACTGTACAAACAGCACCGCCCCGCTCTCCCCTACTTGTTTGTCTTAAGTGAGGAACAATCCATCGCAGCCGGGCTCGATTGACACTGTCTGCTGATCTGCTACTGCGGCTGGCTCAGAATAACAAGGCAGTTCGTTAATACCCGTCTATCGGGGCTTTCTCCTATACACCGAGCGAGAGATAGCGAAAAAAAGGCGAGTGAGGCAGTCAAGAACATCGCGCAAGTTCCGCACCCAAGGATGGCTTCGGGAGATCTTTATGAGGTACTGTTAGCCCTTGTCAGAGGGTTATACTTCACAAAATAGACGAATATTGGAATTAGGAAGTAAGGGGAGGTCCTCTCGCTTGGAAAACCTATGTCTTAAGCCTTTTAACAGGCGAAACTAACCAATCCACTAAGCAATATGAAGATGAAACCTTTCCGTTTTTTTCTGTCTCGCTGGGTCTATACTTTTGTCGGGTGTCGAGCTCGGGGCCGGGTAAATTTGATAGCGACGGCATCGAAAGATGTCAACTCCACGTCCCCAGTCTTTAAAGTCGTGATAAAGTAGGCTATCGTAACATGACAGTGCAGACAGTTAAGCGGTAGAGGGGTTGATGGTTTTTGCAGTGCACGATTGTTATTTTTTAATTAGTGAAAGCTGAAATATTGTTGTAGGCTAAGTTATGTCAACAAATGGCACACGTTTAACACTGCTTATAACAGGTGAGCACGCGTTACCAAAACAGTGTTCAGAAGACTTCATGATGATGAACATTTTACCATGCACATGTCTTTTTGGAGAGTTAATGTCTGCACGTTTAGTTGACTAGGTATTTCCACGAGTTTGTGAGGTTGTACGTGTGTAACATTGATTGGCTACCATATGTTATTGACACAGGCTTCGTGAAAGTTTTGACATTGATAGCCTGTATTTCATATCAACTGACTTACGCGTAATTATTTGCAATTGATTGCTATGTAGACTTGTGCGTGAATAAGTAAAACTATTACTGACAACTTGTTACTTTGGTAATGTTCCTACTTCAGTGTTTCAGTTTCCCTTTTGCGTTGTTGCTCTTGCCATAAAAGTAGGCTATAATGTTTTGTTGCGTCATTCAGGTGTCTTGCTCACGGGTTAATGTGGTTATGTGTTTGTCCATCGTGGGCCTGAGGTGTGTGTTTCTAACAAATTCCTCAAGCCTACAGTAAATGTGGTGGTTTGTGTATCTGCGACTAAGAGTAACCCAGCATGCATGCATAAATCTATGTGTCCTTTTTGCACATTGAAAGGTGAGGAGTCGACTCCTCACCGACGTTGATTTTTAAACGGAGGCATGTGCTTTAAATCGTCGTTCTGCGACCACTTGAATTGAATTCCAACCTATGGTGTTTTACCATCAGATCTACAGGTGTCTTATGGGTCAATTTTGGGCCACCAGTCATTTTTTTTAAAAAAAATGTGCATGATTATGTAGCCTAATACAAAATGATATAGGATAATGTTGAACACATAAATAGACCTATTCCCTGAAATGTACTCCTCACCAACTGCTGACAGGCAGGCAGACAGACTGTCATTCATCATTTTGTTCTTTCCATGTAATAAATCTGTCATGCTTGGAGCATGTATAGGCCTATCAAGAAGCGCTTTACTGTACATTGTTGCAGATTGTCTTAGTTTGAAAATACAAGGGTCAATAATTATTAAACTGAAGTGTTACTGTTAACTTCCAATTCATGGGTTTCATCAGGTCCCTTTCCACAGGTGTATTAATCAAGCACCATGCAAGTCTGCATTGATAATCAAGGTGCTTAACTTTCTACACCTGTGGAAAGGGACCTAATGAAATCCATGAATAGCTAAAAGTATTAGTCTTCCAGTGTGCTCTTTGCCATGTATGCACTCAGCATTTGCAATTTTATGACACTTGTGTCAGGCTTGAAACTGACAGCTGCGGGACTTTGTTTCAATGGCTCTTTTCAATTAATCTGCTGTACTCTATCTCACTTGTTTTGAACTTTAATTGTGTCCAAACATTTTATAAAAGTCAACGAAATAGAGGTTTTTATATAGTTAGATATTGTTGTATCTGGTTATTTAGCAGCTTGGTGTCTTGTCTGATGTCTACAACAAGGGACACAATTAGATTGAAGTAGCCTGTCAGCCTGCCAAAAGTGTAATATATAGTGAAAGCCATCTACTCTGCATGGATTGCTTGATAGATTGTCCATTGAATTTTCAACGCCAAATGAATACCGCTGGTATTGTAACCACAACATTTTGAAACGTGACTGAAAAGTTGCAGTTGTTCTGCTATGGTGCACAACTAACTAACAGCACATTACTTTTCCCAGGTTTCCTCCTTCAGCGCTGCTGTTGGAAATATATATATATTTTTAAATGCGTGAGCTTGGTGTGTTAAAAGACTGCATTTTTTTTTATGCAAATGGTTTTCTGCTTAGCATGTCAGTATGTGGAGGATGGTGGCAGATTAATCATCAGCGCATATCCTTTCACTGGGTATATTGTATCCAACTTCCTGGTATTCATAAAAGCTGCTTTCAGACATGGCTCATCCATGAATGTGTTATCAGTGATTTATTGTTGTTTGTTCATATATTCAATTAGAGTTTTTAAGGATTCAAGGATTCAGAAAGATTTACTGTCTATCACATAATGACAGGAAATTGTCTTGGGATTAAGGCATGTTATTTCTCCATGTTTAAGATATGTGCTGCAGTGGTTGTGGAAGAGTTTTTTAGGTTTTCTTTCTGGCTAGAGGAGCTCCAACGTGTCTGTCTGAATGGAGCAGCTGAAGTTGGGAAGCGGATGCCTGTCAGCAATCTTTTGTTATGGAGTCTTTTTTTTCCCAATGCTCGACTGTTAAGGTCTGAGAGTTTGTTCTGAGAAGTGCTGCCTATTTTGGTTGCATTCTTGCTTGTCTCTGATAGGAAGTTGTACCAACGATGTGATGTTAAAAGGTATAGCTCTTTGGTCTTACCTGTTGTTCAATTCCAGGGAGCTCTACATAAGCTTAAGGGCCATGGTGCTTACACTCTGCTTGTATGAAAACAGTGAGTGCTCATCTGTCAGGTGGGCCACCAAGTCCATGTTACCAGCATATTTCAAAAGTGACAATCCATTGCTGTTGTAGGTGATTTTGTTTGTGTGTTTGTTAAAGAGGACAAGTGACAAGCCACAGCCTTCTGGGACATCAGCATTTAAAAAATCATATTGTTGGATTTAAAACCAGGGGGGCCTGTGTCCAGAAGAGTTACGATGAGTTTCCGTTGCAGTGAATTTAGCTTTGCTCTCATTCACCAAGACAAGCGAAACAGAGTTGGCAAACTTCATTCAAATGAGAACCACTTGACAACCAATCAGTTCAGAGTATTTGTGTTTGGTGCATGAGAGAGGCGGGAGTTACAAAAAAAGTCTGACCAAGATAGGCTGTGAGAGCTATAACATGTTTATATGCAACTTAGTCAAGGCATAAAGAAAGACCCCTGAATATCTTCAGTAAGGACTCAAACTTTTGAACTAGCTGATAGCCTAACTAATTCGCTTGCTTTCACTTGCCAGCCACGACAGCCAAAAGGCTTTCTGTTTCTACATCCAAACCCCTGAGGTGATATTTGGTTGGGCGAAATTCGCTAGGTGTTTTGCTGTACATAATCCCTCCATTAGGCTGACTCCTCTCTTGGCTTTATAAGCAAACTGGAGCTGGTCTAGTCTCTTGTTCGCCATGATGATAAGCTCTTCAGGAACCATCACTCTCCATGCATTTGGCAGAGAATGGAGGTAAGCAGCACAGCCCTGAAATCATTTGTGCTTTGGCATGGGGTTTTCTGGGGACAGGAATTATGGTTGTCTCCTTCCATGCCCTGGGGACAAAGCTGGCATTCAGGAACAGCTGAAAAAGCTGTGCCACTGCACCGCCCAACTGAGCTGCACACTCCTCCAAAACATGACCATTGATTGCATCCAGGCCCGGAGCTTCCCTGGGATGTAGCTTGGAGAGGATAGGAATGACCTTTTGCTCCTCCACACTAATTGGTGCAAGGGCATAGCTGGCGTTGGTTGGGATTTAGTCCTCCACAGTATCCGTTCTGTTGAACCTGGCATAGAAATTATTCAACCTCACTGCAAAGAGGGTTGGACACTGGTTCTTGGCTGCTTTCTGAGCTGGACCCACCATGATGTTCACACCCTCTCTTGCATCCCTGACATCTCCTGGTGAACCTCTCCTCCATCTTGTCTTTCTGTGGGAGCTTGGCTAGATTGGTTTTGTGCCTCAGCTCCCCTCTGAGTTTATTGAAACATTCCCTGTCTCCCTCGAGAAATGGCATTTTTTTGGTGGTTCAGACAGTGTTGTTGGAATAGAGCTTGATCTGTTTTTGTGGAGTGACGCTGTCAACACAGAATGACGTGTACAAGCAGACTGAGAATGTTCAGGTCACCCTCACTTGATTCAGAACATCTCCCAGTCAGTGAGCTCAAAAAACTCCTTTCGTTTTTTCCAGAGTCCTTATTCCAGGACCTGGATGGCTTTAGAATGGATCTGGTTTGATTTTATTTTTTTATTTCTGTCTGTACTTTGGCAGCAGTGACATTACATTCTGGTCTGAGAAACCGTGTGTGGAGGAGCTCGGAGACATGTGTGCCAGGTATGTTTCCAAAGCATAGGTCCAGCATTCTGTCCAGTCGTGTTGATGTTACACTCCAGGGATTAGCGTGGTGAGTTCAGTTCACAGTGAAATCTCCAAACAGAAAGACCAGCTGATCAGTTGGTCTGTAGATGGCATGATTGTTGCAGCTCTCTAACATGCATCTTGCTGCTAGCATGGAGTCAGGCCCAGGGACATAGGCAAGAATCACAGTCAGTCTGATCTCACAAATGTCACTAGCGTGCATCCATTTTATTCTTCAGTCATCATATATTTGATAGAATAAAAGCAGATAATGGGAGCTTACCTCCTAGTCTTTGCAGTCTTTTGTTAATGGAGCATGTCAACTTTTTGGGAAATTAGCTTATTTGCCTTCTCTTCTATGCTAAAGGCTAACTAGTGTAACACACCTGAATGATCTAGCTGTGATGTAAGCAGTAAATTGGTTGGTGTGTTCCTTTAAGTCCTCCTCTTGATCCACAAATGCTGATACTCAGATATTAGATCCAATAGAGGGGATGCTGGAATTTGCTGGGAATTGTGCGATAGCTCTTGAAGGTCAGTCTAGGTTTAGATGAGTTGTCATAGGTAGGCGATGTTACTGAAATGTTGCCGATGTTACTAATGTTAGTGAAATTCAATTTAACAACAAGAACAAAAGCAAAAAATCGGAAACGATCAAACATTTTTGATGAGCGTAATCGAAAATAGTTTTATTTTGGGGTCAAAGGACTGTTTTGAGGTGTCAAAGGAAATGTTTTGAGGTGCTTTTTGAACATGGGCAGGGACGGGGCAGAGCGAACATGGAGTGGTAGGGTATTCCAGAGTGTTGGAGCGTTGACAGAGAAAGCCCTGTCCCCAAAAGTCCGCAACCTGGTGTGGGGGATGGCCAGCAGAGGACCGCAGGGAGCGTGACTGAGTGTAGGGGTGGAGGAGATCAGTGAGGTATTGTGGTGAGAGTCCATTTGTAGGTGAGCAGGAGGATCTTGTAGGCGATGCGTTACTTGACTGGCAACCAATGAAGCTGTTGGAGAACGGGAGTGATCTGCTGCCAGGGCTTTGTGTGGGTTAGAACCCTGGTAGCTGAGTTCTGAACATACTGGTATGGAGTCTGCTGTGGGCCTTGCTGGGCAGTCCGGACAGGACACCATTGCAGTAGTCCAGGCGGGAGGTGATGAAGGCATGGATGTGTCTCAGTTATTGAATGTGTGAGCGAGGGCCGGAGTGGTGAGATGCTTCTGAGGTGGTAGAAGGCAGACTTGGTGACGTTGTTAATGTGAGACCGGAAGGAGAGAGTGGAGTCCAGGATAACACCCAGGTTGCGTACCTCAGTAGATGGGGAAATGGAGCAGCCATCCACGACCAGGGCCAAGTCTCGAATTTTCCTGTCTTGTTACTGTTGAGTTTGAGTAGGTTTGTGATCATCCATGATTTGAGTTCCTGCAGGCAGTTGACAAGTTGTGTGGGTGGGAGATGGGAGGAGGGGTTGGTGCTGATATAAAGCTGAGTGTCATCGGCGTAGCAGTGGAAATTGAGTCCATGTTTACAGATAATATGACCCAGGGGTAACATGTAAATGGTGAACAACAGAGGACCAAGCACAGAGCCCTGGGGTACGCCATGGTTGACGGGTGCTGGAACAGAGTTGGAACTATTTAGTGTGATGAATTGTTTCCGGCCTGTGAGGTAGGACTGGAACCAGGACAGTGCTGTGCCACTGAGGCCGAACTGAACCGGAAGCAAATGGAGGGATTTGAGGATGGGTGTAATGTGCTGGAATTTCCGCACCCTTATCAGGATCCTGGCAGCACATTTTTGAATGTACTGCAGCTGCTGTATGTTCTTGCTGGGGATCCCGACGAGGAGTGTGTTGCAGTAGTCCAGCCTGGAGGAGATGAAGGCGTGGACCAGTTTCTCGGCGTCGGGGAGAGTGAGTGAAGGGTGGAGTTTAGCAATGTTTCTGAGGTGGAAAAAGAAGGTTTTGCACAGATGTGGGCCTCAAAAGTCAGGTGAGGGTCTATTTTGACACCCAGATTTGTGACTGAGGGTGAAAGGTGGATGTTGTGGCCGGAGAGGGTGATACTGGTGATAGTGGATGACCGGATCTGGTGAAGAGTGCCAACAACAATGGCTTCCGTTTTTGAACTGTTATGTTGCAGGAATGTTCGCCTTCATCCACGCCTTTATCTCCTCCAGGCAGGTGGAAACTGTGGATAAGGCTGCAGAGGGTGTTGGGTTTGTTTTTATATAGTTTGGTGTCATTAGCATAGCAATGGAAAGACATTCCATGCCGGCTGATGACACCACCAAGGGGGAGCATGTACAAAGTGAATAGGGTGGGGCCTAGGACTGAACCTTGAGGGACCCCACAGGTGACGGTGTGTGTAACTGAATTTGCACCTGCCAAGGATACATACTGTATTCTGTTCTGTCGGTGAGATATGATGTGAACCAAGTCAGGGTGGAGCCAAAAAGTCCTATAGAGGAGTGGAGGCGGTGTAGAAGGATGTGGTGGTCAACGGTATCGAGTGCTGTGGTGAGGTCAAGGAGGATGAGAAGTGATGGGGAGCCAGCATCAGCTGCCAGCAGGAGAGAGTGGAGCGGATGTTGTCTACCTCCTTGAAAAAGGAGATGGAGCTGTTGCACCGCTGCTGCGTATTAACTGAGTGTAGGGGAGTCTGGGGATTGAGGAGGTGATTTATGGTTGAGAAAAGTTGCTTGGAGTAGTAGTGTGACTGGCTTGATGCTATACTCCTATGAACCAGTGTTCCATTAATTGTTTTGAGCAGTGTAGATCTGCCCCTATGCTGTTCACATCATGCTGAGCCCAAGACAGCATATACCTAAAATATCAATATTAGTCTGCACTCGGACTATTGTTGTCATGCCAGTCATGGTGTGTAGCATACAACTACACAGAGTTTAATGTACTGCAATGACTGTTAATTCAAGAAAGAACCCTAATTGATGTCTTATTAATATTTCATTAAGCTGTAGTTTCAGAAAAAAACAAAAACAAAAAAAACCCAATTTAGGATTCAGGTTTTAGATTTAGAATTGTTAGTGGTGCCATGCAATAATTCCTTGTGTTATAGCCTGCTGTGAATTATGTGACCATTAACTAAACCACATGAAAAAGGTAGATAAAAGTAGGACAGGAGTATTCAACAATATTCATTACAAATTATCTTACATTACTGGAAGTAAACATCAATAATTTGTTTTAACACCTGCCAAACATCCCTTTAGTCACACCCAGTGGTGAAATTAAACAAGAATGCAGTGTCCTTTCAAGAAGCACATTTGCATAATACTGCCCAGGGGTGCGTTTCTAGAAAAGTTAGCAACAGCGTTGTTTAACCACCGTGGTGCGACGCAACTTGCTATCAAACAACGACAGTGTTACACCTGTTTCCAGAAAGCATCGTACCTGTGTCGCAATTCGCTACCTCCGTTGTTCGAACACCGTTGTTCCAACAACGTTGTTGAGGACCCAGCGGCACATTTCATTGGTGGAAAAGGTGTCAACGTATGATACCCCACCCACTAGAAACGCTCCGTCACTGGATGCCTATCACTTGTATTTTATAGATTCTCCTTTCCTTCCTCGATCCTCGTCCTCACTGAATGATAGGGCGGCAACAATGGGATAGAGGACCGAGGATCGAGGAGGGATGTTGAGAGGCACCCACTATGTGTCGACGAGTCTAATTTAAACCCAAAGTGATTCATGCTGGCATTATCATTGCTATCAGAAAAAAACGTAAACCTATGCAAGCACATGAAACAGTTTGCTTAAGCTGTCCAATATATGTACTTATTTGTGTGAAATATCTAATAAATATCTGTACAAAATATATATGGCCTAGACTAATTACAAATTATCACAATACTAAATCGGTGTCTGGTGGTTCAGCTGTTGCATGTCAGTACATTGCGCGCGCGGCCCAAGTTCGCATCTTACCTCTCCATGTCACTTTTGAGTAAGAGCAGGCATACCACACACACAACAATAGGTTAGACCCTAAATATATTTAATTGCTTTACATCGAGTGGCCAGGAACACGACATCAGTTTAATAGTTCCACGACATTACTTAGGGTTATTTCCACGTTTCACTAGTCAGAAACAAAAGCATGTGTGATGCATACGGGAAAAGAACCTACGATGTTGTGATGTTAAGCCACCTGCCTTAACCATTATACTAATGAACGGTGTGCTTGACTCGAGGGTTTGTCAATATCATAACAGTAGCCTACCAAAACGCAAACCAACACACAAATGAACGCAAGGTAACACACGTAGCAAGAATGAGCCCAACGGTATTTTACTTTATATTAGCCTACAGTATAGCGCAATCATTGAGTCACGAGAAAACAACAACTTAGTGATTTTTGGTTGGGCGCTTGTGATTTCTGGTCAGGCGATCTTGCACTGACGACATCACCAACTGGAACTCCCAAGGTACGACACAGGTGCGACTGCCCAGGGGCAGTAGTTCAAACGACCAAACTTTGCGTCCTTGTTTGCGATTGAGAGTTTGAACTACCTTTTCTAGAAACACCAAATTCAAGAACGACGGAGCGAACTCCCAAGATTGCGACGCAAGTTAGCAAACGACGCTTTCTAGAAACGCACCCCAGTATAACTCTAGTGTTTGTTTAAACTTGGTGACCCTACTTACTGCCCTGGTCACAAGCTGCTGGTTACTACTGGTTCTCTTAATGTAAAAACATATATATAATAAAATGCTCTCAAAATTAGTGAAACGATTTATCTGAACATCTGAGAAAAATATATACCTGAAGAACTTGAAATAACCCTTTTATACTCCTAAAATCCAATATGGCAACATTCTTTTTAGATACTGTAGCTTTTTGTTCTGGATTGTTTTGCCATTTAGACTTGAGAGTAAGTAAAAATTATAAAGTAGGTCAACACAGTTTACACAGTCTTGAATGACAAATTCATTAATTAATTTGTTAATTTATTTAACATACAACGATCTGAATTAGGGTTGTTAATGAATAATCGAATATCGAATAATGTTTGTTAAGAATTTATTCGAATAAAATAAATGCCTAATGAATAATCGTTTTAGTCTCACGCAATATGAGAACAGCAACATTTTCCGGTATTTTGCGCGCATGACAAAAACAAGCAGAGATGAAGCGAGCGAGGAAAAGTGCTGGACCTCTTCTTTATTTAGGGGCTCATGGGAACGGGGCACCTAGTAAAACGTAAGCAGGAAGTGCGAGAGTTAGAGAAGTGTGTGTTATGTGAATGCGGGAGAACTGTTTTGTGAAGCATCTCCATGTTAAACAAAAAGAAGCCTATTAAACTGGTATCCCGAGACATCAAGCCTCTTAATTGTTTCATCACCAATATACCACTAGGATAACCCGTGTTTGAACGATTACCTCGAAAGCTGCCGGCAAGTGAAGTTAAAAGTGATAAGATAACGGGCCGACCGGCAAGGTAACAAAATGTTCATCCGACCATAAACGAAACCAGCACCGGAGATGACCAGTGAGCATTGCAATCGCTAGCCTACATGTTCAAATAGAACCTACGTCGGATGGCATAATGCCCTGTAAAATAAAGTTTACAACTTGTTGTAAACAACTTATTTCTTGATAAAGGTTTTTTTTTTGTTTTAATATCATCGTTAATATCAATTGTGTGCGTGTTGGACATGTGGGAGTGATGGGTGGGGGCAAATGTTTACACGGCTCTGAATGCCATGTGACGTCATGATTTAGCAAATAATCGATTAATTGTTCAATAACGTTATGATTAGTCGAACATGAAAATTCATCTAAAGTCCCAACCCTAATCTGAATAGAGAATTATGACTATAGTGTTAGTCTTAGTCAGGTCCAAAAAATCTTTTACCTAGGTGTGAATCAACAAGACTTGTTGATACTTCAGCTGTTGATCCTACGGTGACTTAACTCAGCTATTTTAGACTGCACTAGGTCATGTAATTGACCATGATTCTGTGTGGCAAGGATGTTCGGAAGACATTCTATTTAGCCATGCCACAGCTGTTAGTCAACAGGCTGTTGAGCTCTAGAACATTAAAATAATTGCATGCCAGCATTGTTTTGAAGGAATAGAAAGTGGTTGTTATCTTTGTTAAAGAAAAAAAAGTGCATTCAACATAACCCAGTCAAGTCATGCTGTTGTTAAGTTAAGTTGTGCTGTAGTTTCATACCACAACCCTAACCCTAAAAGATGTCCTTGATGTTGTACCCTATCGAGCCTCCTGCTTGGCTGTGGATTGTTCTGTTAGTTTACAGGATGCAATGTAGTAGACAGGCTATAGGCTGCCCTCAAGCAGACCACAAGCAAGTAAAACTGAGTTGTCTGTGTTTGCTGTGGGAAGATGTTACCCCCCAGTGTGTGTGGAGAACTGTGAAAAGAATGGGGACAGTTCATAAAGTTCGGCCATTTTGCCATGGTGTGCTTATTCTCTTACTGTCTGATGTTTTCATTTTCCTTTCCATTAATATTGAACAATGGGAGCAGAATTATTTCAGTGACACACGAGTGTAGTACAGCTCTTGTTGTTTTAACGAGGCTATGCCAACCTTTAATATCACAGCTGCTTTCACAGTCCCACAGGCATGTTAAAATTGTGAGAGGGAAACAGTATGACTGGAAATTAAAGCATTTATGAGTAGAGAGCAAAACTACAGAATTATAATTATGGTTAAAATTATTTAACAAGTAGGTTGTTTAGTTTTCATCAGTTCTTGTGATGTGGGCATGAAAGTAAAGCTCTGGAAAGATTGTTGATTTCATGGGAGAGTGCCTTTGAGTAAATAACTGAATTGGTAAAAATGGGTGAGCACCAGTGCTGAACCTAGAATGCTTAAGGTTTTAGTTCTTTCTTCATTTTACAGGGTAGAGGTCATTCCTCATCCTAGTGTTCTAATAAAGCTTATATATTCTGGTAAATCGAGAGTTGCTTGCCATTTCCTTTTTACACCACAAAATGGTCATCCTCCAGCAGTTTTTGGGCCCTAATTCAAATGGCAGGCAAAATGCAAAGTCTATCAACAAGCAAAGTCACATGAACTATAACTATTGTGTGGCATTTGGAAGGACTGAGCTGACTCATCAATGTTTGCGGTTAAGGTCTTGTCCATGGTGTCTAGTTTCATTTCACAGAGAGAATTGTAAATTTAATTGTGTATTAAATTAGTATTAGTGTATGATTAGTATTAGTATTAGTGAATCAACAATCACATCTTAACCCCATACATGTGGCTATACAGTACATAAAATGCCATAGTTCATAACCTTCAACAAGTGCTCTTGACAGATGTGAAAATGTAAGTCATGTTACATTTGGCGTTACATGATACACATGTAGAATATGGAAGGTTTGCTATGTGTTTTGCAATGTGTTTGCTATTTTGTATGGTACAGTATTGTATTTATTGTCCTAGAGCAGTGCAACAAGGTGTAGCCCTTGCCTTGTTGAATGAAACAGGATCGTCTGCCTAAGTGACCAGCCATTAGACAGCCCATTCATTTATTCTTGACCTCAAGGCACATTAGGTGCTTGTGTGTGTTTTCAGGGAGACAGCTGGGCAAACACTTACGTCATTTGTTTTCTAACTGTGACACATTAGGAGCCAGAGTGGCAATCGCAGAGCTTGCAAAATTTAAGATCAAGTTTGTCTGTTGTCCATTGTTTTGTTGAACTTCCTGAAAAAAATGTTTATGCACAGTACAACTGTTGTGTAAACCGAGTGAGAACACTGACTTGTCAAAAAGTGTTTGAGATGGATCCCTATCAACTCACAGCTCAGTCTGTGGATGATGGAAATGTGTTAGCGTAAGAACAATGCATAAAGGAGTGGCAGAGCTTCAGTGAAAACTGAATACATGTTGTGGTGTAAATGCAGTATCAAGTCTGAATGTCTAAAATTGTAAAATCTGTCTCAAAATTGGGAAGCAACATTGCAAATTTGCAATTGAGATTGTGGATTGTGAATGTGCTGAAAATATTGCGATTTGTCAGCCACCTGTAATTGGAAGGTGCTTTCTCCTGGTTTGGTTCATTCAGTATTATGCACAGCAGTGATTTATCTACAGGTGTGCGTGACATTCCTTAGTCCGACAGCACACTCTGTGCTCGACACCCTGATCCAGTTTTGGGTAGATTTTTTCACTAGATTGGAGTTGACCAAATGAGGCCAATGCATCAGCCACTGTCAGCAGCCATTACGATTGCAGACAATTTCTGCAGAAATGTCCGTGCTGTCGGGATAGATGCACCAGATGTGTCAATGTTCAGATGTGTTGCTGTGGCTAATTAGCTTTTTCACTTGATGACTGCCAGTGTAGCCAAAGCGTGCCTCGTAGTTGGTGTTCCCTGGTCTCGAACAAAAATGGGTTCATGTTTTTTGCCTCGTCTTGCCACAGCAAATCGAGCCTCCAGCTTGTGTTGAGAGAGGAAAATAAACAAGACCGTTACTGTATATGGTATATAAATAATAATTATCTCTTGGTTGGCAGTGATGAAAATGGAAACAGCTCCAAGAGTGTGGACAGGATTTGTGTCATTTGTTACCCGGTACTGATATAATGACTTCCTCAAAACATTGTAATGCAATATTAGTTACTCTGAAATATTCATTCAGCATAATAGATGCAAAATATGCAGTACATGTAGCTATGGCCTGTTTATGCAAATTAGATGTATATTAGTTCTTTTATATCTGCTCAGAGCTGTCCTCATAAGGTGATTTACAACACAGTTCAGTTTATAGTTTACATGCGATCTATTCAATTACATTCAGTGTACAGTCTTATAATATAGTGGATGTAACTTCAGATTTGATATGAAAACATTGTATAAATAAATTAGGTCATAGTACAGCGTTAGAATAAGCTGTCAAGTCTGACATTCCCCATGGTGTGCCGACTTGGCTGGCGAATCATACTTATGGTTTGTTTCAGAGAGTAAACATTGCTTATTTGTTGGCATGATATCCACACATTTTGTAATTCTGGTCATAAACAAGGCAGATGGTCCTCATGGCAGTGTCCTCTGATCATAGCTAACAAAAACATTGTGTTCTCGTCGATGGTCAGGGGAGTGGATAAGTTCGATACAGTATTGCGACCTGTATGCAGTGAGTAGATGATTTCTTTATGTCATAACATAAGCATAGAGGGGACATGAAAGTGATGGGTGCCTGCTGCTACAATGTAAAGTGATATGCAACTGGTATGCCATAATGTAAGAGAGTTATCCTTCAAGGTTGTTTAGGTGATGACGAATAGAAAGAAATGTTATATTACACATTTAGAAAAAATGACTCAACAGTCATTTCCAGTTTGTTAATCATCTTTAACTGTTACCATGATCAGACATTATTAGCACTTTTAACAGGTACAGTATCTAGCTGCATTCATTGGGAATGTCAAAAAAATACATATATGACATATTTAAGCAATAAGCCTCAAGAGGCCGTATATTACACTGGTTTTAGAACAGCTAAGGGGTGTTGTTAGGCACGACGTGCAAGTGGCATCTAACTCAATTCAGCCAATTATAATCTAGGACCAGAACTATCTAGAAAATATCTACATTTAACCAAATAAATCACACAGGGAAGTTTAAAGCTTATTTAAACAGATATGTAGTTGCAAAAAAAACAGTGCCATTAAAGATGATTGCAAAAAGAGCAAGAGTGTTTTTAAATCAAATTAACGCTCTGAATGAATGACAGCATCCACGTCCTGCTGATGCAAAAGTGAGACAAGCAGCTTCCTCTGAGTCATCACAGTGTATTATGGAGATCATTGTTCAAAAGAGCTACACAGTGGGGTGCTTGTCTGAAAACACTGACAAACAACTAACAAACGTTCTGAGGAAAGACGGGTCTTTATTTTGCTTTTCTGTTTTTTTTGTCCTCAAAGACCACTTGAACGTTTACCCCGAGAGACCTTCTGTCCTGACCTCTTTTTGTGCGTTTAGCCAAAGGGAGTTAAAGAGAAGTGCGAGTACAGTAGGCTGTTAGGAAAGAAGGCACCATTCCTCTGTGTGTAGGCTGGCTACTTTTCCTTATATCCTGTTGCTGTCTCCTATTTAAAATGCTAAGGGAAGGAGGAGAGGAAGGGACCGAGAGAAAATGAGAGAGAAATTCACAGAAAGAAATGTAGCATTGGTTTAAATACCATGGAGCATGCAAAACATTACACGTACTGTAACTTGCGTAATCAAGATCACTACAACTGGTAATTTCAACCAGGCACTGAATGATTTGGAAGAGAAATCAAGAAGGGCTGTCTATGCCACTAAAGTCTATCCGATTTGACATACCAATTAGGGGATCTGGCTCAGCATTTTCCAATCAGTGATATAATAATAATAATGATAGCCCAATTGCATTATATGACAGTGAAATGTGGGGCCCATCTTAAGCACAGTGGGTTTAAACAAAAAAATGGGACAAACATCCCATTGAAGTTTTGTAGGAGTATCCTCAAAATACAGAGGAGCACACAATGCAGGGGTGAATTAGGCGAATAACCTTTATTCTGATTCTGATTAAAATTAAAACACAAGCCATCAAATTCTTGAATCATCTGAAAACAAGTGATCTCAACTCTTATTGTTTTGAAGCCGTGAAAAGCCAACAGACAAGCACAAAAGTAAGTTTCTTCTGACAGCTATTGAGACTCACACAAACTACCGTAGCTAGAATAATTGGACTAATACGACCAATAGTCGCCTCAGGACTATGCCATCCTTGCACAAACTGTCCAGCCAAATCAAATTATAAACACAGAAAAACAAAATTCTCTGACATATTCGACATATTCAGCAAAAAGACAAAATAAACTGCAATGTTGTTTGGCCCTTAACAAAGACTACACTATGGCAGACTAATGCCAAACAGAGGAAACCCTTGACCAGGTACAGATTAAGCAAGCGCAGCCTGGCTATTGGAAGAGGCAGACATGGCCAGAGAAGAGAGGCTGTGTACCTACTGCAGCCACGGTATACTAGAAACAGTGTTTCTATATGTTGAAACTAATGCTGCTAAAATACATCCAAAATTAATGATTTCCTACATTTAAAATAATCTATCTAGACTTTGGAACTCCAGATAATCGAATTCTAAGAATGTTACCAGGTGAGGAACAGGATTGTGGTGGTGTTGCAGTCAGATACCTGCCCTAAGTTACTCCACCAGTAGACACTTGAAGAAAGAAAGAAAGAAAGAAAGAAAGAAAGAAAGAAAGACAGACAGAAACACACACACACACACACACACACACACACACACACACACACATAGCCTACTAACCTGAGTACATGAGTAGGAAACATCTGCTCTGAACCGTGTCTGTACAAGGGATGTTCTTTTCAATTGCATTGAATTGAATTGCAAGAGAGAGCAGACTGTGAAGCACAGATTGCACCCTATTAATGGTATACAAGATCCTCAGGCAGCAACAAAACATTATTTTTTTTGTCTTTTTTCCTACTGATATTTTTAGTGCCAAAATCTTCTACTCTAGCTTCAAATTTGACATCAGGTCCAGACCATGCAGTTAAAGCACGAGTGTGGGGGCTGGAGGATGCTTTCAGAGAGAGAGAGAGAGAATTTTGACTGTAGACAAATTGAAAAATGTTTAATATGTGGTTTATGCTTCATCTACAGTATATGTGCTGTAAAGCTGATGGAAATCATCTGTCCTAGCTCTACAGAAACAGCATTTTCACACAAATCAGATTTAGGATGTGCATAAAGCTTTGGAGCTTTGCCCATCAATTCTAGACTAGGAGTCCGATTCTGGCAGTGACACAATCGAAGAATTTCACAGTTAAGTGAGACAAAAACAAAAGCAAAACAAAGCAAAAAAAAACAACAAAAAAAACAATTCGATTTTCAAACACTCCAAACTGCATGATCTAAGTTCACATTATCTCAGAAACACAATATTTTCCGTCTGAGCCTGTCAGCATATGTTTTTATTTATGGCTTTACGCCATCTCTAGACATGGGAACGAACTGACGGAAATATTTCCATTGTCCTGTCATGCAGTACCAAGATCTATAACAGATTGGGTAGTCTATTTGTTTACCCTTGTTACATGTTTTGTGAAATGAGTATGTCAAATTAATGAATGTGTTCAGTGAATGTGTGCCCATCAGTCATAATTAATCACTGCTGAGAGTTGAACTCCTCCAAGACATCATTTAATAAGGAAAGGCTTATGTAAAACAGCCACTGAATTTTGTTAGCATATGAATGAATTTATGAACATAAAATTGATTACTGTAGTGCCAGCTATTTTGTTTCATACACCATATTTCTGATATTTGGAGATGGGCAACAGCTGACAACTGATAGGTAACTTATTTGACCTCTGAACTCCCTCAAAGGCTTTGACAAATACACAAACCATGTCTGATGCTGGGCCCCCACTAAAAGCTCTGAAGCTCCTCATTGAAAGATTTATGAGTCCGAGCAAAGATTTAGAAGCACCCCGTTAAATTGGTTTTCTGCTCAGTTCAAGTGGTTCAGTTTCATGAGTTTCTCTGGTTTTAGTGGTTGTCTATATAACACACACAAACAGATGACTATGTTTTGGGTAAACCAATATGCCAGACCGACATAGTGCCTCAATCAAAAGAATCAAGATAGACAGTTGGATGACAAGCATGTGAATAACTCGGAAGACTTCTGTAGATCGGAAGATTCGAATGCCATGGAAATGGAAGGAGTTCCGTAAATAGCAAAGAACTGGGCAGAGGCTCCACCTGTTATTGCTACATGTCTTCACCATATGACTTGCCTATCTTATTTTCCTTGGTTTAGATACACAGCTGGGAAAATGTTTTGAAAATGGTGTTAAAATGTTCAAATTAAATCATAACAGACAAGCCTGGGCCTTTACCACTCACCATTGCTGTTTTCCTCCATGTGCCTCTAGGCAGCTCTGCCACTTTGGGGTCGCACATCATTGAATTAGTTCAGAAAATTCAAACCCAAAGAAAATGTCATCCACCCACATAACGGTCAATTTTCCAGCTGGCCAGGAACACAAATATGTGTATGTGAGAAAACTCACACTGTTGTGCTGAACTTTTGACAAGATGGCAAATTAATCATAAGGAATCAATGCTCAAACATTAAAGCTCTACAGGTACCATTTGGATCTAGGCAGGAAAAGTCATAGCCTATCCCCAATCATTGGTTACTTATATGAGTCCAAGACATCTCACATTTATCTTGGAAAAACAACTTTTGTGGTCATCTGTGATCCTGCCATTTTGGTTATTTGCTGGTAGTATTTTTGGTTTGCGTACACCCCCTCCAAGACTAACATGTTTGTGTTTTTTTTTTCTGCAATGTCATGCAAGTGCTTTGCACTTAAGAAGTAAGATGTATATATTTGGAGTTAAGAGTTTTGGAATGGCAGTTTGAAAAGGTCATTATTGTAGCAGAAGTAAAGGGAATTATAGAAGAAATGGCTGTTACTACTGCAGTCACATTTATGTGTAGAAGTAAAGCATGACAGAGCATACACATTGTACAGCCATCAAGTGGTATGTAACTAGTCTGCTTTGTTCATAATATGCTTTATTGTTTGAATAGATGATTATGACTACACATTTTTGGAGCTATCAGTGTTTGTTGCAAAACTGTACTGAGGTAACTTATACATGGGCATACTCTGCAGCATATGGTTCCTTATCTCAGTTCCACAGTGAGCTAGTCTTATCTTGCCAAAGCAACCTGTTGCATCATGTAGTATACAATTTCAACTGTCCACACTAAATTAGTGAATGTCATGCTGAGACAGGTTTCCTGACCGTCCATACTCTTAATCAAGATACAGTATATATTTTCTCTAATTTGATGATTTTTAAATACACCACAATTAGTTTTTTTTCTTTTCATTTGTTTTTATAAAAGCATTTACACACTTTGAGACAAAAAGTAGTTTTACTAATTCCACAGCTTGTTTGTAGAGGTATCAGTGTATGGGTCTAGCAATAAAAACGGCACTAGCAAGATCTGTACTTTCATCTAAATTCTGCACCAAAGACACATTTGCGTGAGTGCGTCTCTGTTTGACCCTAAATGTACTCCAATTAAAAATGCATTTCCCTCATTAATGGCAAACAGGTAGGCTGCATTAAACTTCCACATGAGGAGGAGACACTAAACAGTCAAAAGAAATCTTGTTTGTCTGAACATAAAGATGTATTTGTAAACTGCTACAGCATATTTAAAGGAGAAATGTGTCTTTGATGTTGTTATTATTAGAACAGATGTTGTTCTTTCAGTGTTATGGTGCATTCCATTTCTCAGTTTCAGGACATTCATTGTATGTATTGAAATTTGAATGGTGCTGTTAGAATACAGATAAATATTGTGACTACTGTTTTCTTCAGACTTTGAACAAGCCTCTTTATATAATTTCCATAATAGCTGCACATATTGCTCCTTTAAATTTCACATTTTACTTTATTGGCAAGGTTTAGTTTGAGCATGGGAGGCTATGACTCTCTCCACATCCTTGACACTTTTACAAGTCTTATTTAGAGACTTGTGTATTCACTACCACTACCTTGGAACCTGTTTGGCATACTTAAATTGATCACATTCAGTTTCATGTTGGTTTATATCCACCTGAGTAGGGAGTGGAGTGGATCTTTTGAAGGGCTTGTTTCAGGTCAGTAAACACCACAGTTGTCCTTGATGTTCCTGCGGACAGTTCCAGCTGCTAGCATTCAGTAGACAGTGTGCTAATAATATACTTCCTGAACATTTTAGCTCTTACACAGTTAGTATTTTGTTGAATTGTATTTAGTTGATATTCATATTAGGCTATTACTTTACCTTTAATTGTTCATTTTGATGTTAATGTAATGATTATTTATGTAATTGTAAGTTACTTCATACAAAAGTATCTGCTTAGAATATTGTCATACAAATGTGAAGGCTTGTGAACAACAAGATGGTGTGTTCAGTGGAGCCTGTTAAGTGCTTGCCCCCTCCTCAGAGCAGCTGCCCTCAAGGATGGCTTTTACACCTTGGAGCAAAAAGAGCATAGAGCAATGATCAGTTGAATTCAATAGGGCTTAGAAATGGCATATTCCTATTTCATGTTGTGTCCCCAAAACAGAGACGTCTCATCAAAAGGACTGTTTGTGCATTCAGTGCCATACCTTGTCTTTAAAAAAATAAATAAATAACTTTACTTTTGGAAGTAAATACTGTAAACATGGGGTTATGTCAGTAAGAGTCTTCTCCATATTGCAAAGCACATTTAATAACATTTTGTGCCTAGTCAGTGGCGAATACAAATGGTTTATGTTTACATTTTGCTGATTCATACTTACATTGTATAGGCTTTTCAAATGTATGATTTTAGCATTCAAACTCAGTACTGGATCAGTTTCACTCATTTATATTTACTGTGAGAACTCACACTAGACTGGGTAAATCCAGCCTGATCGGCCGGCGATTTGATTTCGCCCTGCAGCCCAGGCTAGAAACATTTTTCTAGAAACATTTTTCTATTCTACTTCCGTTATGAATCTACAGGGACCAATCACTAACTGGCTTATCCACCTGGCGCACCCGGATCATTGGTCTGATTGGTTGAGAACTATCCAATTGCTTACAGAGTCATTTAAACTATGCCCGTTGATCACGCTTCTTGTGCAGTAGAAAATACAGAGCAGACTCGAAGAGGAAAATGTTCAATCTTAAAAGATGGGAGTACTTTTACCAATTACCCACAGTTAATGGCACTAAAGCACCACCTTTCTCCCACCTTGTGCTGTCTTTAATACTGTGACTAAACATGTCTGTTCTGTCAAAACAGCTTCATATGCAGTCAGTCAGTCAACACATTTCTGGTTCCTAAAGTCACCCTGTTGACTGTTTATTGATCCTGTGCTTTTGATTTACTTCCAGGTGGAGAGAATAGTGGACAAGCGGAAGAACAAGAAGGGCAAATGGGAATACCTGATCCGGTGGAAAGGCTACGGGAGCAAAGAGGACACCTGGGAGCCCGAGCACCACCTGCTCCACTGCGAGGAGTTCATCGACCAGTTCAACAGCCTGCATCTGCACGCTGACCGCCGAACCACCAAACCAGCTGCCAAGTCCAGCGGGGGTAGCCCTCGGCACCTCAGCCGGCCAGGCGCCCCAGAGCACACGCGGGCTCGAGGGGACCATCGGAAGAAAAAACGACCCTCTGTGACGGGGACTGTGGCCGGGGTCGGGGGAGGGCTTGGGCTCGGGGCCGTAGGAGGAGCAGGACTGGACTCCCAGCATAAGCCCAGGAAGGTGTCGGCAGGGAGCAAGCCGACCGGGGACAGAGTGACCAAAACTATGCCATACAAGAGCGTGCCGGGAGGGCTGCAGTTCGTGCCCTCGCCGCGCAGCCCTAACGGACTACAGAACGGGGACGTGGATCCCTTACATTACAGGACTAATGCCAGAGCGGCACATGCAATGCCTGCTGGGGAGAGGATGGAAAGAATGCTCGGGGATATGGACATCAGCGGAGCTCCACCGCACATGAGCAGATTAGGTCAGTGCTTCATTCTTATGCCGTATTGCCTGTTTATTCCCCGTTCCTTTTCCGCTTTTTCCACATCGTTGAAACCGGTGGTCAGTTACGGCTTTCATAAGTGGTGGATTAACATCGCATATTAAGAGAGCTTCAGTCAATTGCAATGCAAATGAACTTAGATTTGGCATAATCTACAACATAATCAACATGTTTTGCAACATCTGCTTAGTGTAATGGGTGTACTATTCAAGTAATCTCCTTAATTTGGAGATTTTTGGGCTGGTAAAAAAAGGGTTAGGTAAAACAAAAAAAGGACTGTGAGGTTTTCTTTCAGCCAGTTTCATCATGTATGACGTATGAAATGTAGTCAGAAATAACAGTGCCGTGTGATTAAATGCAGAATTGTAGATATGTTCCATGAAACTAAGGGGTCAAGAATAAGGACAGTGGATGTCTTCAGGGCTGGCCTGGGCCTGTACCTGTTCAATGCAGGGAAAAGACTTATGACAGTACACTATGTAAGCGGGACATAACAAACAGAGCTCACTGAGACAACCCAGACTCAATCATGGCAGAAAGAGCTAATGTAGGACTACAGAAAGTTTGAAATAAATAGAGTTGTTGCTGACCATTTTTAGAGTGACTCATGTAGCAACGATTGTTAGTGTGAGGACATTCTTGAATGGTATGTGAGCTGACTTCATAAGTGCATTGCTGTGCTTGCCATTCCAGTCCCTTATTCATCTTATCTCTTTGTCCGTTGTCCTCTGCAAATGTACAATTTCCAGCATGTTTCATGCGCTGTTCAACAAGCTAATAACTTCTTACAGAAAAGCCAAAATATAAAAGACAAAATTCAAAATAGTTTGACCATTGGTGGTATCACTTTCACACATCACATTCTTTGTAAAACAGCCACTGTGCAATTTACCAGCCTTTTTTTTGTTTAGTTCTAGTTCAGTATCACAACATAATAAAATGGAGTACCACACATCAGCATAATACAGACTCTTTCTGGGCTTTCTTCTTCCTGTCTGTCCCCGGGGAGGGAGGGAGAGAGAGAGAGAGAGAGGGATAGAGAGTCAGACAGACAGACAGACAGAGTCCTAGTTCCGCTGTTTTAACCATTGGCATTGCCATCAAAATAGATTATATTAGTCATATCCTCTGAAGCTGTAATCGCAATAATAATGTCTGTGAATGAGAGACATGAGTTTTATATGTTTGTTTCTGTAGTGCTGCCCGAAGCATGCATACAAACAAACCAACAAACTAACTAACAAACAATAAGCTGCATATTCCTCTTCCTGTTTCCTTTATTTCCTAAAAATCTGTATTTACTCTCCACAGAAGCCCAGATAGGATAACCTACATTTGTGACAGTTTTGGGATAGCAACCATACAATACCATGTGTCGCCTCCTTTTGTGACTTGATCATTGTGTTCCATATAACTCTGGTAGAATTGTGTGAATGCTGCGTTTCCATAGTTCCTTTTGTGGAATGAAAATAAATGATGGCGAGGCAGCACATTTATAGTTCAGCTAGTACACGGGTATTTGCCTTTCCAAATTCAAGGGAAGGCAAAGACCCTGAAATGTAATATGATTAGGTTAGAGGTCAGGCACAGTGTTAGTAAGCGCTGTTTCCTCTTCGGTAATTTGCTCTGTGTGGTTATATTGTAATGTCTTCTTGTCCCATGCTATCAATGTCTGCAGGTCATTGCAGAATATTTTGGTTTGCCGGAGATTATCAAGGTCATGCTCTCAGTTGGAAACGGATGATTATATGTTAGACCCCTCTAGTGCCAGGAAAGGTTTAATGTCAACACTGAAAATTGTGTTGTTCCACCAAACATTTATTTTCTGCCTATGCCAATTCAAGTCTCTTTGTCAAAGTGAATTAAGATAGTACTCTGGAGGCGATGGCACCATTTTGAAGACAAAACAATAGCTACAACAGAGATGTGGAGAAGGACAGAGAAGGTCTTTTTGACTTTCTGCATTGACATGCTCTTACGAAGACACTAAAAACATACAGACACAGTGAGCAGAATACCAGTTGGTACGTGATTAGGAATAAGCCCTGCAAACAAAGGCACTAACTGGGCAGTTTTCATTCTCACCACTAAACCACACCATCAAGCTGCACACACCCTGCATTCACAGACAGGGTATGTGGCCACATCTGTGCTACCAGTGTGGCCAATGGGAAACCAGTTTGGTACACAGAACTACTTACAGAATTTCCCCCCGGAACTGGGCCCTTAGGAATTCTGAAAGTTTGGTTCCATATCGAGGAAAGAATACCCACTCAGGTGAAAATACCCGCAAGCAGAATTCCAGAATGTCTTATAAATAAGCTAATGGAATAGGGTGAAGCATGGTAAAAATAGATCTGTAGCAAAAAATATATACCGGTATGCAAATTCCTAGAACCCTCTGAGAACAGCATGTTACCAGGAAGGGTATTTAAGGAGACCTGACAAAACCTCTTGGCAAGAAAAGCCTTAATCAATATTTTACGTTTCCATTAATACAGACCTAGTCCGTCTAAAATTGTTTTTGGGTCAGTGCCACTTTTTTGATATCACAACAAAGACACCGGCACTATAGAAGTAAATATAGTGATTAAACATATGTTACTTACTCGTGTGGTAAATAAATATTGCACAATACAGAACAATACAATGCAGTGCGGTAATTGCACAATACAGTACTATACAATACAATGCAATACAATGCTGGTGAGGCTGAGGCAGGCCATCAGTACAGTGTGAGTCAGCCCCCACTCCCTCTCAAGTGTGGACAAAGTTAGAAGATGAAGGAGAAGAGTTGAAGGTACAGCGATAGTCTTGATCAGGAGTGAATGTTTATATAGAGAACATAACAGCTGCCTGCACAGTGTGTATACAAGGGGAAGTCACTGTTCATCTTTTGATGTTCCCCAGAAGTAAGCTGCTGTATTCTTTGTGAAGACACTTCAATGGTATTATTTCTTTCATCTCAAATGCCTGCATGTCTATCTCTATAGACCACTGACCCATGTAGCCTATACTGGGTTATTTACCTGAACCATGATGGAGAGGAATACTTGAATTAAACTTTTTGCAAGAAGTCTCAAAGTTTCTACAGACTGCACCTGCTCTGTATTGTCTAGCAGTGTCTGCATTGGCAAGGAGTTTTACCGCCTTCCCTGGAGGGGCCAAGTCCCATATTTATCGATCATCCCAGGAACTGCTGCAGTCCCGCAGGAGTGCTCACCGGAGCCCAGGGGGCGGGGGGGGGGGGGGGGGGGCTGCTGCCGGCTGGCCAGCTGCTTGGCCCAGCAGGGTGTCCAAAGTCTCCCTGAGCCATGCTTCTTTTTCCCAGCAGCCTGCTACTTTGTTAGGAACATTAGGTCCAATATTGCAGTTACATTACATTACATTTGGCTGACACTATTTAACCAAAGCGACTTGCAACATGGTAAAAACATTTTTACGTTTTTAAGAGCATTTCTAACAACAAATTTTACAACAGTAAACAACCACAATAAGTGCATCAATGAGTGAGTAAGTGCATCAATGAGTGCAATTGTCTATTGGATAAGCAAGACGTAAGTAGTGCTACGAGAGGAGGTCCTCTGGTCCAAGGTCAAATCACCAAATAGGGAACGGAATGGAAGCCAATATTGCCCAACTGTTGTTTAGATATCTAGAAGTGTTGCATAGAATCTCAGAATTGTTTATGATTCAACATTCACCCATCACCCCTATTTCACTTCTGAGAAAAAGGTAAAGATATTTATGAGTTGTGTATGCCCTTTGTTTGAGCCTGGATTTGGGAACGCATATTATGAGAGCTGTTTAGAGCAAATGTCTCTAACTTAGACATTTGATAGATGGGGGCCCTGAACATGAGAACAGTGAATGTAGTAAACATTGATGCACACAAGTAGGGGCCCATATGCATTCACACTTTGTCCTTAAATCTTTGTACTTAACCATTCTGATTGTCATCCTAGAATACTGATTGCTGTGACTGTTCTGATTAACAACAGAAAGGACAGATCTTATACAGTCTAATTCTCATTTAGACTGTGGCTAGAGATGCTACTGTATGTTTAGATTTTGATATCGCGTCTGTTGTACAAGATGTTGACAGCGCAGTAATGAACAGGAAATGGCAATTAAGGCATATGTTGAGAAGAAGGATGATTTGGCTGTTCACCCTACATGATTCACTGAGTGTTTCATTGTGTTTCATTGCTCTGATTGGTTATGTCTGTCCAATTGTGTCCAATCTTTTTCCCCCTGTATCAGCTGAAACATGCCCCATAATCACATCACAATCATGCAGCATCAGACTCAAATTTTGAATAGAATTGAGTATGGCTACATCAGGATATTTCCAAGCTTTGAGTCCTACCTTTTAGAATGGTTTGCATTGATTACTCCTGGCGTCCCTGCCATAGTCAAATACATGTTTAACAACCCATTCAAAGGTTGGGTCGACAGCTTTAATTCAGAACACATGGCATATTTGGTGGGCTTCTCATCATATTTTGGCACTTGCCAGCATAGCAAATGCTGTGGAGAAAAAAGCAAACATTAGTAACAAAATCTGTAACATATCATTTGTCTTAATTAGGATGAACAGGTGTTCAGCTAGTCAAGACAAGCATCTGCCTGTCAGACGTCTATCTTTACTAAGGCAACTTGCTTGCCAGGAGGTGGGCCACACTGCACTGTACACTGACTGATGAGCTTCGAAACAGCTGGCAAGGTCCCACACTACAGCTGCACAGATAGACTTTCCACAGAGAACCATTGTACCAGGTGGAAATCATTAGGTTTACTCCACCTTGCGTCTGAGGACCGACTCGGAGCTGTTTGCTAGGTTGCTCCAGCGATCAGCGCACAACCTCGATTGGAGCATACAGAGACAACCTCCTCAACCTAGAAGAATTGCTGGCCCATAAACTCAAAGCGTTTCGAGTGGCTGCCTTTTTAGTTCAGGCTTGTCAATGACAGCGCTCATATTGATTCTGAATGGCTTCATGGTCGCTCAGTAAGTGAAAGCATTATGAGCCTGTCCTCAGCACCTCAAGAGACTCTTAAGAATTGGCAGTCATGAGAATATGTATTCCAGGCCTTTATTTACAAAGCCATCCACGGCCCAGTTTACTCACAGTTTTACAACACAAAAGACATGACTCGAAATGTCCTCTTTTTGAACAAGAACTTATCCAAGATAAATATTCACAGTATAGCTGTTTTTTGGGTCAGTGTTAGTGGGACCAGATACACCACCCCCAGAGGTTCTTCTGCCTGGATGCATGCTGCCCCGGCAGGACATATGATTGACAGGCAAATCAATGTCCTGATTGGTTGGATCTCAGGAGGGCATTTTTCCCCCCATTACCGAGTTTCGAGCAGTCCGAGAGGCTAGAGTTGTTTCTCAGAGCATATACAATATTGATAGATGTGAGAACACAAAGGTGTTGCATTTTACATGCCCACTCCACCAAAAAGAGGTGAACGATGTTGATGTTAATGTTGATAAATGATGATGATTGTGTTACATGGTGCCCTGGTTCATGACTGAGTTATATTTCCATTACCTGTTTCATACACCTGTTTCATGTTATTATAGGTGATATTACCCTATTTTAGTGATCAAAACATATCAACTGAAATGTGAAAGTATGTATAAATAAGTGTATTTAGGGCGGGTCTGAATTCACTTTGGCTATTTTGACAGTGGGAAAAGGGGTCTCCATGCCAGGCGCATGGTTCTAAAGGGTTGTATTACCTTTGTAATTATGTTTCTTTTTTTACTTTTCTCACTCCAGTTCATTCACTTACTGTAACTGGTATCACAAGGTTTTTGTAACCAGAGATAAATCCACCTTATTTTGTCTGTCAAAAAAAACTCAGTGTACTGATGCTCCCATTCATCTTTTTTGCTTTTAACAGGAACTACTCTCGCAAATGGAGGATTAAATTTGCACAGCTCAGTGAAAAGAAAGTTGGCGGAGGACAAAGGCTATGTGTTTGACAAGAGACTTCGGTACAACGTGCGACAAAGCGACAACAACTGCCGGTTCCGTGACATTGTAGTCAGGAAGGAAGAGGGCTTCACGCATGTTTTGCTTTCGAGCCAAACCTCAGACAACAATGCACTCACGCCAGAGGTAAGTCAAGGACCAGCAGAGACACTGGAACAATGCAAGGACCCATTCAGTGGGAATAACACACTCACAGACTGAGGCCAAATTTAGCAGCAAATTATTACTATTATCTGAAGCACAGGGTAGGTACTCCTAGATGATGATTAGATTGTTGAGATTAGATGTTGACATAATATCGCATTAAAATGTTCTTGGGAGATGCAGTGGATGTGTGCTAAACAGTCTACATGGCACTGGTTACAAATTAATGCATTTCAAAGAAAAAAACATCTTAGCCATTAGAAGTAGTGTATACAGGTAAAACACCTGACATTCGGTCCATTTAAATGTTTACCTGAATAGACATTATCAAGCGTCATATTGTTCATCAACCTTTTCAATGCTGTAAACTGGTTTAATGCAGAGACAGCACACATCCTGCAGAATAGTATGTTATTAATATTTCATTTAGTGAATTCTCTATATGGCCAATAAAGGCAACGGCAATGGCAAGAATGTTACTATTACAATTTTTTTGTACATTATTTTACCGTAATTTTTTATGAAAATAGCACACCAATGGTACAGTGTAAATATATATCATGTCAATGTGTCCTAACTCATTTTGTCATGTGAGATTTCTGACATTTGAGCGGCATGCGTTGATTAGAAACCAAGGGCCCTGTAATGAGTGATCTGAAATTAAATGTATGGCGTGATTTTGTGATCAAACTCCAGGCGCAAAAGGGTTGTTCTTATGTTTCTTAATCAGTCAAGGGGTATAGCATCCATTAAACCAATGAGAATGGCATCTCATTCCTTTTAGCAGCAACCAGTTCAACTTCAAACAATGCATCTGTATGTGATATTGCACATTTGAAGGAATCTTGCCGGCGAGACTTCACAGGATTACCAAACAAACCTGTTTGTGACTAGCAGAGTGTAGCCTACATGCATCTGTACTCGCCTATTATTTGAACTCATAGGGCAGTCACTAATTGACTGTCAAGGAGTCACCATCGAAAAACATAGCCTGAAAAAAGCAACACTACCCCAATAGTGTTTGAATGACTGAGATTGGAGTTGCTACTTCCATCTTGTGACAGTGCGTCTTCAGCTGTTCTTTGAATGCGCCTTTCGCTACAGACCAGGTTTTTCTTGGTCAGCGGCGTAATGATTTTTAGAGGTTGTAAGATAGCCATTTTTGCATCATGTGCCAGACCACACCCTATGTCATTAATTGCCTCGCCCCTGGGTGCAAGGTTCAATAGAAGTGCAGGGCATGGCAAAAAAACTCACTACTGACTGGGTGTACAGACACTATGAATAAATCTTTGTGCCGGGTGCACGATAGGGCCGCAAATGTATCAATAATGAAATGTTTATCTGTGCTGGACAGTGTTGCAGAATGTGTCCGTTTGAAAATATTGAAGAACTGGCAAAATATTGTGTGCAGAATGGCTTGTCTCGAAAGAAATCCTGTAAAATGTTTTGAAATAATTGTGTCATTTACAGACATTGCAACATTTTAATTGTATAATCAATGCATGTCAACATTTTCATCTGACATTTTAACCAAAATAGGTTAATCTATATGCCAGATCCCAACATCAGATTGTTTTTCACATTTCATGTCACTGCTGCTGAAATGTTTCATTTACTTGTCTTCGTCAGCCACCTTAATTACACATTACAGCAAACCCACCCCTCCTGCTCCAGAAAAAAAAAGTGTGTCCTCGGCCGCACTCACAAGAGAGACAGACTTCAAACGAGCAGTTACTCTGCGCAAGCGTTGCTAAGGCACTGATATGCAGACGGTGGCCACAGACCCATTTATCACTTCACAAGGCAGCCTGCCCTGAGCACCGTTAAGAAACAAGGTCAATGTTTTGTCAGTTGAAGGCGGGGCAGCCTTGTCTGATCAGTGCACATGAGCAGCCGCTGACTGCCCCTGGTTGTAATTTGTAGCAGGTGCATAAATGATGCAGACTGTCCTAAAGGTCTGGAGAAATCTGTCAGACCATATTGCCTTTTTAATGACGCTCTCTGTCCATGGTGCTGGAAGCTTTTGACAGGCCCCTCAACGCACAATCACAAAAGGGGCTTGGCTGTTCATTTGCCAGTTGGAGCATTGGCTGAATGAGACCACCGCAATTCAACAGTGAACCTGAGAGATAGTTCTGCATTGTCTCGCTGCAGATCTATTTTGTTTCCTGTGAATGTCAAGAGTGTTTTTGTCACCTATTTTTGTTGCAGCCGAGTGGCGGATAACCACACATTTGAAACATGGGTGGTCCGTTCATTTCACAGTTGCTCTCAGCGGGGCGCGCGAGGCATGATAAGCACCCCAGGACGGCCTGGCTCTCGCCTCCTCTTCCTCCTCCTCCTCCTCCTCCTGCTCCTCAGAGACAGTGGGGGATGCTGATAATGCCAGCCAACCTTCAGGGGGCGAATTGTGAGGAGATGAACACCGATGAATTAGTGTGTGTGTGTGCGTGCGTGCGTGTGTGTGTGTGTGTGTGTGTGTGTGTGTGTGTGTGTGTGTGCGTATGTGTGTGCGCGTGGCGTGCGCGCGTGTGTGTGTGTGTGTGTGTGGTTCAGCAATCCTAAACTCCATCGTGGCTTATGAAGATGTTCAGAGCCTTTTTTTCTCTCTCCTCTCTCTCTCTCTCTCTCTCTCTCTCTCTCTTCCGGGGCTCAGTGGGCCATCTCAGAGAGCCAACATATTTAGGCCTGAAAATCCCCTCTTGCTCTCAGCCTCTCAAGAGTTAGTCAACAGTGCAGAGCGAAGTGGAAAATGGATTGAAGCGAGCAAAAGGGAGAGAGAAGGAGAGGAAGAGAATGAGAGAGAAAAAAAAATGGTTGAGAGGGAGTGTGTTATTGCTTCCCTGCCATCGCTTTCCCTCTGCCCAGTGCACCGCGCTGTGTTGAACTGTGCAGTGGTACAGTCCCACCGGCCTCACCGTCAGGAGGGAGAAATCGCCTCCATTTCCACTCCCCCTCCCTCCCTCACACGGCGCGTGGTCATGCACCAGACAGCGAGAGAAAGGAGATCAATGCATCAGTATGTCTAATGCATGAGACTGAGGTGTGAACAAGCACCTCTACACTTAGAGGCTGACATAAGAAAAGTGACATAAGAAAAGTGTATTTTTTTTCTCTCTACCCTTGCCTACCTTTCCTTGGACTGTCAGTAGCTGGAGAGAACCTAGGGGGGGGGGGGGGGGGGGGGGCTGTGTTCTGCTCATGTATTTTGCATTAGACATGGACAGAGAGCCGTTGCTTTTCATGTAAACGCATGAACTAGTATACACTACTGCCTTGCAATCTGCCTAGTAATGATTATCGGTTTGGACAGAAGGCACTGCCGTCACAATTTCCAAACGTATACAGACAGCTCCTGCCCTCTGGTTGAAATGAAGAAGAAGAAAAAAAA
The DNA here is from genome assembly GCF_963854185.1 of Sardina pilchardus. Classification (NCBI taxonomy): domain Eukaryota; kingdom Metazoa; phylum Chordata; class Actinopteri; order Clupeiformes; family Clupeidae; genus Sardina; species Sardina pilchardus. The sequence goes on along the minus strand of NC_085004.1, from coordinate 22,332,687 downwards.
GATCTCCGGTCTTTCTCAGCCCTCTATTCACATCTAATACTGACATCAGGCTGAGGTCATTGATGCTCAGTGGTTTGCTCAGAATTTCCTCTCGAGCGCGTTTGAGTGAAATTGAGTAATACGAATAGTGGAACCTGCATTGGCATGCACTGCAGTGTGGTGTTTTCCACTGGACACTTGTCAATCTATTCTCCACCACTCTCTGTTTCTCTCTCTCTCTCTCTCTCTAGCTCTGCCTCTCTTCCCCTCTCTCCTCATCTCTTGTGCTCTCGCACTGAAGATAGAAGCTTATTCCACTGACCTCAATCCCTGCACTGAGCAGGATGGATGAATGTTAAAGGCTGCTGGGAGCTGAGGCCTGGGGCTGTGTGGCCCTCAGCCTTCCCTCCATATAGACTTCAGCCACACAAAGAGATGGTGTTTGCACACATGTACTGGATCTCCACATGAAAACATTTATTTATGTATTATTGAAGCTGCACAGCTAGCTGGAACACACACAAAAGCATATGCACACACACACACACACACACACACACACACACACACACACACACACACACACACACACACACACACACACACACACACATACACACACACACACACACACACACACACACACAAGCACACACACACATCTACAAAGTAATAGATGAAAGAGACATTTTAGCATCAGGCATATTACAGTAAGTAGACAAGGCTAATATCTTTACTGAAACATTCTCTGTGCTTGATTTAGCTCGCCTGATGCAGGCAGACCAGCAGTATTACAAATCTGTCCTAAAAATCCTAGAAATCCAAACCATCCACCCATCTCTTTTCCCGTGTAAGCACTTTCTGTTCTAAACCTAATTGCTACAAAAAAAACATTGACTGGCTTTCAAATGTACTGGTCCACATGGACCATTGACTGGTACATGCTACCGACTTGTTTGACAAGCCCTTGCAGCAGTGGCATTGCCAGAGCATGTGTGTGTGTGTGTGTGTGTGTGTGTGTGTGTGTGTGTGTGTGTGTGTGTGTGTGTGTGTGTGTGTGTGTGTGTGTGTGTGTGTGTGTGTGTGTGTGTGTGTGTGTGTGTGTGTGTGTGTGTGTGTATCCCCTTGGGTTCTTGGCTTCCTGTGGCATGTGTGTGGAGAATGTTTGGAGTCCCTCCCAGTTCTTAATTTTGCACTGCTATCATTGCCCTTTTCGTCCGGGAGGCTCATGGCTTTAATTGACCCTGTGCCGTTAAGCCGGTGTCAGTCCCTGCACTTGACTCCCTGCATGCAATCTCCACCGACACTCCGGCAGGGATTACTCTCTGACAAAACGGACCAGGAAGCAGTTGAAGCAGCATGCTATGACAGCCTAAATTGGGTCATGGTGGGCCCTTTATCAGATTAGATTATAAAAAGACAAAAGAGGACATTGGGTGGGGGGGAGTGGGGGGGGGGCAGATAATGGTGGAGAGGAGCCTAGTTAGAAGGCTCCTTAATGAGTGTGTTGTGGTACAGCGATGGCCTTTACCCCGAGGTTGGATCCGCTGGGGGGCTGTGTCACTGTCATCCTGCCTCTCCTCCTCCTCTCTGTTGGCGGATGGGGAGAAGCCCTCAGGCGGATGCTGGAATGGGCAGAACTGATTTATGCAGTGTTTTTGTTTTTATTCTAAATGGCGTTTTTTTACAAGAATTAACAACAGCCCACCTCACGAAGGGCTTGTGTGTCGATCGGGTATGTTGCTGATCGGATCATGAATGGCCACAGCAACAGGATTGACTGAAGAATGTATAGGTATATGTCTGTGCCCGCAAGAGCTTTTGGTTTGTCTGGTTACATGGCAGATTTGATCATAAATGGCCATTTGTCGGTATTTGTTGGCAGAGAACCCATCATGAGTATGGAAGGGGTTTGTGATGCTGGATACCGCTGTTGAGCCTTCTGGAGGTGTTGTGTGCCTAATTCAATGAAACGCCCATGAAGCTGTCTGCTGATAAGCCCAGTAAATGGTCTTGAAGGCTGTTCTTTTGGTGATGCTTTTTGCCAACAAAGGTTGATTTGTTAGTGATTGTGTATTTGACGATAAATGGGCTTGGTTGCTGATTGGCAGCTGTGTGAAATCCCCTTCCTATATAGCACTAGGAATTTAGCATCTCTCCTGTGTATATCTGAAATTACACCCTGTGTTGTTTTCTTACTGGACTCTACAAAGCATCGTATCAGGTTCACATTTATTTAAAAATCCATTTTTTGAAGTGGATTTAAGGAAATGTGACATTAAACTTTCACAGCCAGACAGCCCATTTTGTCTCAGATCTGTTATCTCTACAAACCATCATTTCAGGCTCACATTTATTGAAATCAGACGTTTTTGAAGTGGATGTAAGAAAATACTACCTTGAATGATATTAATAATATATAATATAAATATATATGAAATGCTATACAAAGACGGGCCATTGTCCTCAGATCTTTTCTGTCGTCCTGTGATAAAGGAGTGTGTCAGCAGGGAGGGCGAGAGAGTGCTGCAAACGAGCAACCTCCCACTCAGCCTGCGCTGTGTGTGTGTGTGTGTGTGTGTGTGTGTGTGTTTCTCCCGCCCATCCCCAGATAATGAAGGAGATGTGTCGTGCCCTGGGAAACGCGGCGGCTGACGATAGCAAGCTGTTGCTGCTCAGTGCCGTGGGCAGCATCTTCTGCAGCGGACTGGACCCTTCCTACCTCATCGGACGCCTGTCCACCGACCGCCGGAAAGAGAGCAGCCGGATCGCCGATGCTGTGCGGTAGGGCTGGCCAGCACACATGACAGTCAATATAGCACTCTTTGCACTCGCAGAACTCCCAATGAGCCAATTTCACAGTGTCCAGGTGTCTGGCCTAGTTGATGTTAATGATGCGTTAATTGACAGGGTAAAACATCTTCCTGTTTCTGTCTTTCCTATAGACTGAGCTGTTCCAGAGGAAGTTAGTTTACACAGTGGCGACATCTTGTGAAATAGGCTTATGCCTTCATGCTCACATTTTTCTCTCTCCAAGCAGTTCGCCCATTTTAAAGCTGCTGAAATGTCCAAGCTGTCACCACATTCTGGCTGTCAGCAAACAGATCAATTAAAAGTGCAGCGCTTTTTCAAAACGTCTTTGTCAAGTTTGAGAGGTTCAGGTTGGAAGACGTAACCAGAGTCGTAGAAAGTCTCTCTTTTACAGCGCACTCTACAGGAAGGACAGAAGACACTTTACCCTGCCAACGCAATAATGGTCTCGTTGACCTTGGTTCAGAAATTGTTAAATTGACTAATGAAGTTGTGAAACAGACTGTCATTGGTATTGGCAGTAAAAACCTGTTGGCTGGGTGAAACTCTGATTCTTCACATCACTATCCATATTAAGATTAAGATTAAGTGTAATATTTACTGTCCTAGACTGCAGAGAATGCGCACACCACTCGACATATTGACGGAATGCCTAGGATTAGGCAAGTACACCAAGACAACAAAACATGGCTTTTCTCTAGAGAGAGCTCTGAAATGCAGTTTAGTGTTTTACATTTCCCAGCTAAAAGAGGCAGGGATTATTGCTTAAGACTTTAGACTTAAAACAGGTGTTTAAGACTTGGATTTTTGGTGAACGGGATGATAAATACTCCGCGGATTTCCAGGAACAAATTTGCCTCGTACACATCACAGTTTCATGGTGTGAATAGCTCTTTTCATTGAGTTCTCTACCACACTTTGAAGTTTTCTTTTCTGAGCAGTTGAGGATGATGTTTTCTAAGTCCCTCTCGTTGGCGGAAAGTCTCGCATAAATCTGTTGCAGAAGTGGCTACGAGTCACTGTTTTGCCAATATTCCCCATTTCACGCCTCCGCTGTGATTTCCAGTCATTTAAGGATGATAAGCGGTGGATTATTTTGGGATCTGTCAAGGTCACTGATGCAGATGTTATCACCGGCTTATTTAACAGAGCTGTCAACACGCACGCCGACTCGCTAGACTTGCTTAACTCAGACTCTCATTTTGAACATTATTTAAGCAGCAGCTGACAGAAGTTAGCCTCAGTCTGTATCTGGGCTCCAGCAGGAGGTCTGCACGGAAATAGCTGGAGCAGGAGTCTGGCCAGGGCTGCAGGCGGCGGGGCTATGGTGGTGGTGGTGGTGGTGGCGGCGGCGGTAGCAGCAGTAGCAGCCGTAGCAGCAGCGGCGCCTGCTCCACTGTGAGGGATAAAAAAAGAGGGATGTAATTTGTTGCAATCAGAGGTGACGTTTTGACTCATGCAAAGTGAAATACTGCAGCTGAGAAGGGCAGATAAAAATGAGCGAGTGATTCTGATAGAGGGAGAGAGAGAGAGACAGAGAGAGAGAGAGACTGCAAATTTGTCAGGAATTACACACTCTTGTCAGTATGCTTCTCCGGCAACTTGGTAAGCTTTTATCATCGACACAGAAATATGCTCACTTTGCCCACTGAACCCATTCTCACCTACAGTCTTAATGTCTGATGTTGCCAGGTCTATCAATCATCACTAGCGTCTCAGAACCCCCTTAGTTTCCACTAAAAACGCTGTGTTAGTGTGGAGGGACCGTAGCTCCAGCCTATAGTGTACAGTACTGCTTGTCTTTGTTGTCTCTGTCTGTAGGGACTTTGTGAAGGCATTCATCCATTTTAAAAAACCTATTGTGGTGGCCATCAATGGTCCTGCCCTGGGCCTTGGGGCGTCCATCCTGCCGCTGTGTGACATTGTGTGGGCCAGTGAGAGAGCCTGGTTCCAGACGCCCTGCGCTGCCCTGCGCCTCACCCCCTCTGGCTGCTCTTCCTACACCTTCCCCCAGATACTGGGGGTGGCTCTGGTGAGTGAGCGAGGACACAGGGCCTTGTCAGGAGAAACATTTAGCACTGTGCTGTTGTTAGCCCCACTTGTTTACACCGTGATTGGATTTGTCCCATGGTTACAGTGATGCCTGTCTACAATCTTTTATTATTATCATTATGCATTTATTGACATTTAAACATTCTGCCTTTTTTTCTGCCTGTTACTAACATGAGCTACCACAGTATTCAAATGCAATGAAACCCTTCAAATTGTGAAAGATTGTTTTATATTTGAGGGAAGGCTCTGTGAATGTGAATGAGAATGTGCCTACGTGTATTCATTTTCCTCTGTGTCTCCGACTATGCTGCTCTCTCTCTCTCTCTCTCTCTCTCTCTCTCTCTCTCTCTCTCGCTCTCGCTCTCTCCCAGGCAAATGAGATGTTGTTCTGTGGGAGGAAGCTCACAGCACAGGAAGCTTGCAGTCGTGGGCTGGTCTCCCAGGTCTTCTGGCCCACCACATTCAACCAGGAAGTGATGCTGCGGGTGAAAGAAATGGCTGCCTGCAGTGCAGTGGTAGGGCCCATATATTACGTGAATGGTCAGAGTGTGTCCCAGAATGTGCTGTGTGGGTGTTTCCGAATATTGCTGTAGAAATGGTCATCTCTTTGAATCTGTTTTGTAATATATCTGCCTTAAGTTGGATTTATATATATATAAATATACACAGTGGGGAGAAAATGTATTTGATACCATGCTAAAGTTGCCTAAAAAGAGGAATATAAAATCATCATTTGACAATTGATCTTAATGTAGGCCTATTAGCCTGTTTGATGCTCATTGAGCTCAATGCAAATCAAACAGGCTAATAGGCCTACTGGAAAAAGCACTATGCCAATCTCTAGCTATGGTGAAGGGTATGTGATGATGTGGGGCTATTTTAATTCCAAAGGCCAAGGGAACTTTATCAGGATGCATAATATCCTGGATCCATGAAATAGTTGGCCTTTAAAAATAAAAATCTGCCTGCCCCTATGTTAACCCTATGTGTTAAATTCCCATAGGGTTACATAGGGGGTCAAATACTAACTTCCCTTAGCATTTAAGGAAAACATTTGTTTATTCACGATACATTCTTCAATCACAAAGAAAATTGGTGTCCTTGGTGGTTTGATTTTTACTCAATTTTTTAATTAAGGCATTAAGATCAATTGTCAAATGATGATTTTATATTCCTGTTTTAGCATGGTATCAAATACATGTGCTCCTCACTGTATATAAATGTCCTGTTGAACACAACAAAATGCTAAGCATTATTTTGCTCCTTATTTTCTGTCAAAAATAGCAAGTGGAAGTATCAGAAGACGAAATGGTCTGAAATGAACTCCAGTCTAGCATTCATCCAAAACATCATATTTTACTGAAGCCACAAGTGGTCCATCCTCCAACTCACAAGGATTTGGTTCTTGCCTAATCCAGTGCAGACTGCGATAATGAAATGCGCCTCAGAACCTTGATTAGCTGAACAGAGGATGGATTGTCTGGGCCAAACTCATGAGGAGGAGGAGGATTTAGCAGCCCTGTCTTAAGCTCATATGTCTGCTTCAAGCTTTGTGACAGGTTTATGTCTAGGAAAGCACAAAAGCCCCCTCACGCTAACAGCACACAGTTCAGAGAATGCAAAGCTCAAAGTGAGGGCTAGGTGTTCACTGATGCACACAGACACACAGAATCACGCACGTGCACACACACACACACACACACACACACACACACACACACACACACACACACACACACACACACACACACACACACACACACATACACACACACACACACACACACACACACACACACACACACACACACACACTCAAAGCCTCTCAGTGATTTGCATGCAGATCTGCATGTTGTAAATGTGTAGCCAAAGTTGCACACTCTGGAAAATACAAACTAGTGTGAAGCATGTCATACTCTAGAAGTAGAGCCATTTAGCTGGAGGGATTTGGTTTAAATGTGGATAGGTGGAAATGATAATTGGGCTCAGTGCCTTTGAAACACTCTGAGGCAAACCAACATGTTCAATATTTCAGAGCTTAAAATAGCGGTGCAGTTAAGTATAAAAAGAAATAGCAAAAATCAGGTGGTGTTTCTCTGAAGTTGTACTATGGTGTTTAGAAGTAAAGTCATCATCCTAACTGGGATCTCAATGCTCTGTGTACCTAACTCTCTCCACTGATGCTCAATCTTAACAGTAAAGGTCATGCTAATTCATGGATTTAGGCTTATTGGCTACTTTTGTTTTCTAAAAAAGAAAGAGCAATAAGAAAAAATAATACATTACACAGGCAATGTTTCCACAGGAGACTGTAAAGCATGTAATCATGACCATCACAAGCACTATTTAAAATGTAAAAAAAAAAAAACGTTTTGGAAGTGGACTGTTATGGACTGTCATGAAAACACAATAGCTTCACTTTTGATTTTGGTACTGGTTTCGCCGTGTGAAGGGTCACAGTTATTCACCCATGACATGCTCTGTGTGATGCAGGTTCTGGAAGAGTCCAAATGCCTGGTGCGGAGCATCCTGCTGTCCGTTCTCGATGACGTCAATGAGAAGGAGTGTCAGATGCTGAAGCAGCTGTGGTGCTCCACTAAGGGCCTGGAGGCACTCTTCAACTACCTGCAGAACAAAGGTTACGAGGCCTGAGCCAGCAGCTGCAGACCTGCATCCCTGGAGACAGGGGCTGGTCAAGGCTTTGTGATCCTGAGAGAGTGAGAGTGCGAGAGTGTGTGATTGACTGTAGACCTTCCCACTGCCCTGAGAGCAAAACAAAGCCTGACCAGTCTTGATCGTATTTTGTTTTATTTTTTTCTTTCATTTTAAGGCTTGGTCAAGGTCACAACAAAAGACAGAAAGAGACAGGGAGAGAGAGAGAGAGAGAGAGAGAGAGAGAGAGAGAGAGAGAGAGAGAGAGAGAGAGAGAGAGAGAGAGAGAGAGAGAGAAAGAGAGAGATATGTGTTCCGACCTGTCACTGTTTCTAATGTGTACTGTGCACGGTGTGGCTTGTTTTGGGTCTTTTGGGTTTTCTGAGTGTTGTCGCCACCGTTGTGCTTTTGCATCAGTCCCAGAGCTTCAGTTTGGAGGAAGGTCCAGGATCACTGAGCTACCTGTATGATCATCCCGTGAGGAGATGAGGGGTCATGGTTTGGCGTACATCTTACTCTCAGTGGAAGGTCATTCAGTCATCTAAAGGTCGTAAGGCTGGAGTAAATCTCAGAGCACTTCTAGAACCAAGAGGAAGCAGGCTCCATGTTTTGAATTTAAATGTATTTTTTGTTGTTGTTGTTGATTACGACAGAAGCTGAATTTCTTCATGTATGAAGCCCTTTGTCATATTTATTTGTTATGCAAAAAAATGCAATGAAGTGTAAAACTGCTCTGGTAGCCATGTTAGGTGGGCTCCTCCTTGATTACTTGATTAGCAGTCCAATATTTAAATTGTGGATTTTCATCAGTCTAAAATTTTGTGATAATGATTTTTAATCTCTCCAGGTGTGTAACATCATGTACAAATTGTCTTATCATAAACCAAAGGTTGGTGACACAGGTCACAGTTGCTTTTGACAAGAATGCATTTCACCTTCACTGTTGTGCGGATCGAAACTGTGACTGAACATAATTATAGTTCTCTAAAAGCTTATGCACCGTTCGCCGCAAGGGGAGGCAGTATTGCAAACCATACACACCACAGCATTTTTTACAACTATAAAAAAGTTTTTTTTTTTGGCCCACAGAAGCAACAAGAAACACGATTAATTATAGCATGAGGCCATTTTATTTATAATTTATTTTCAGCCAACTGTAGAATCCTGCTCAGCCACTTGGTAAGGGAGTTGTGACTTTCAGAGGTTTTCCTATTGTAAGGATTAAATCCAAACAGTGTGATGAAAACAATTGAATATTAACATTATTTCACAATGTTTGTGTGTGTAGCTTAGTTAACAGTCAGGATCATCTATATCTGTGCAATGCAGCTCACACTGGTATGTGTGTAGACATTAGATATGCCCTTTGCACTAAAGGATCATTGAAAAGGCCACTACTAACAAATACAACTCTGCATATGAAGGGTGAATGCACCTGAGACAGAGAACACATGCATTTGTTTCTTTTTGTAAAATGATTCAAGAGCTGAAGCTGAAACTCTCATGCATTCAGTCATTACTTAAAAAACATCATACACCACGTTTTCTGAAGGATGAGGCGATGAAATATGTGGAGTTTGCTTTTGAAATGGTGCTCCTTATAATTTGTTAAGGCTAATGAAATAATCACCAAAAGGAACATGACATGCAGTGGGCAACAGTACTCACTAGTGCTGCTGTGATGTACCAAGAGCCACATCAGCATCGCAGCATCCCATAAACCACGTCATCACCACCTTCATTATGCAGCACTTGTGGTTCTTCCTATTCTATTCTGTCAGAGCTGTTCAAACAGAGATGACAGCACTGTGTTTTGGCAGTGTGGAGAGTGCACATTTTAAGCACTGAAATATCCAAAGTGACAATAAACACCACACAGGATGGTTGTCAGAGGAGACATTTGAGCTCAGAGAAAAGCTTGAGGGGGTGGAGATTTTTATTATTTATTTATTGCCAGAAGATGCTTCCTGGAGAACAGTGTGTATATTTGCTCTTCGTTTTAAAGCGTGTGATTGAATTGAATCTTTGTGGTGTAAATATAAGAGAGGCAAAGGTCTAATCATTGTGCATAGTTTGTATCCATGTGTAAAATTAGGTCAAGTAACTATACGTTCACTTTGGTTCATAAGATTGTGTATTTTTGTATCAAGAGAAACATAATGTCCTCTTCGTCCCAAAGTTATCAGATTGTGTCACCACACTTGTCATCAGTTAGGGTGTCTTTGTTGTAATGGTGGTTGTGCTGCAGAAGTAACTCTGTCTGCATGTCATGTCTTCAGGATATATGTGTATACATATATAAATATATTATATATTTGTTTATATACAATGGCAGATGTAGTTTTTTTGCGAGCATTTTTACAATATTGATACTGTTTATGGTATGAATCTGTACATTTACAGTATAGTATAGGCTGTTATATCGTGTAATTATGCATGTAATATATTGTAGATAATTGTCACCGTCAAAACTTTATATTTCTGGTGTTTTTTTGTATAGGCATAGTGAGCAATTGTAGAAATGTTGCACAGTTTATTTTTTTATTTATTTAAAGATTTTAAACAGTGATCCCTGTGGGGCGACAATGCCATAATATTTAACTCTCCCTGAAGCACATTTGAGTTTCTTTTTGACTACATAACCCCAGATAATTATTTTAAGTGAATGTGAAAGCGTTAATAACAGCTTGTGAACTGTGTGTGAAATGTACCTTAACAGTCTGTGTTTAACGAGCATAGACATTCATCTGTCCGATGAAGATGATAACTTTTTCATATACAAATTGCTGGACGTACCTGTGTACAATCACTGTAATCTTAGAGAGGAGTGTCATTGATTGGTAAATGTATGCTGTCATACTACATACATTTAAAAAACAAAACAAACATTGCCAAATCTGTCATCCATTTGTCTGACCCATGGAAGATATGCAGTGTACAGTTTAAAATGTATGTAATCATTATTGACAACCTGTAGCGATATGGAAAAAAATGAATTTGTCTGGCAAGAGATTCCATCATGAGAAACTTCTGATTTTGTCCTCTTAACCTTGAGTGTCATTAATGAAATCCTGGATAATATCAAACATCATTTCATACCATCACACTAACGACTGATGTTGTATGAAATTATTGGAGAACAACAATGTCAACAAGAAGTAAAGAGACATACTGTTTTGATTGTACCTCTGTAAGACAGCACATATAAAAGTTCAAAACTGACAAAGAATCCCATCTATTTACTTGACTGGGGGAAAATCTTTATTCTTCTGGTGTTTTGGTTGATTTTAGTTGTTGTTTAATGTGTCAATCTTGTGTTGAAATATTTCCTCTGTATTATTTAAAACAGAATTAATTTCATGTATTGCATTTGGATAATTTATTGCATGCCAACCTTTCTTATAATGCTTTTATGAATTTGTTAAATTCCCTTCAAGAATCTTTTGATGTACCCCTGGCAACACCAGGGGAGAACAGTTCCTACAACACAATGTAGTTGAGTTCAAATTTTCTGGGTGCCTTAGAAGTCGTTTCCTGTAGGATCTGTAAAACACTGTCTTCACATTAGTTTTGAGAGATGGTTGCATTGAGAGAATAAAAAGTTAACATGTATTCATGGTCTGTGTGTTGATTTTGTACTCAGTGGACATGTAGTAGACACTTGACCACATGTCCAGATGTACTGTAAATGCACGAATCAAAATTGACCTTTTTAATGGTAATTGATTGGTTAGGATTGTCCTTTGCATTGGTGGCCTCATCTATGCTAGCTTTCCAGGAGAACACAGCAACAGACTTCACTTGTTCAAATACATTATAAACTACCATGCCATTTCTTTCCATTGTTGCTCAGCCTTTCCTCCTTCCAGAAATGACTAAGCCATAGACATGGCCTGATAGGAAATATGATGTACTGGTATTGCATATTGATGAGCAGAGCAAAAATAACTGTCATCTCTAAACATAATCTGAACCACACAAAAGTTCATTGTTATTCAACATAGTCATCTTCTAGTGCAAAATGACACTGCTGTATTTTGTAGGGTCTACAAGAACACAATGTACTATTACTGCACTCGAAGTGGAGTGGATGGTTAGTTTCACTTATCGTCAATGCTCCTGTTGCACCATCTGGTGTTTCAAGCAGTATTCCCGAGAAATACTGCAAAGATGTCTTACTTATTCAAACAGCTTGATTTCATTGTGCTCACTCCATCGAGTGATTCAACGTCATCACTAATTTGCATATAATTGTGTGCAATGTGTGGACAAATTTGATCAGAATGTTAAGCCGGCAGCATTAGGCTGGAAATGCCAATTACAATTCTCCACCCAAGTTCAGAATGGCATTTAGATTGGTGAAAATCCTGCACCAGTATATGAAACTAATAATGATAATTCTACAACATTATCTCTTACCGTTATACTTTATGTGATACTTAATGCATGGGTTAGATGCATCTTTTCTCTGTTAGCCCTTTGTAATCACCTGCTAATGATTACAAGGAGACTTTGGGCTCTATTTTGGCGATCGGAACGCATTAGTTAGTGGTGGAAAGCTTTAAATACAATTAGGGGTGAGGCCATTCCACATCCGGGGTGGTTTTGTTATCAAGCGTGTGGCGTATTTTTCAAAGGGGTTTCTCTTCTGTTTCTTAATCAGTCATGGGTGTGCTTTGGGCGTAAGATCTTTTCAACCAATGACAATGACATCTGTCATTCCCTTTAACAGCAAGCAGTACAACTTCAAACAGCGCATCAGTATTTTGCCAGTCACTATTGATTGACAAGGGCTTACAATAAAGAATAAAGCCAGAAAAAAAGCAACCCTTATCCCAATAATGTTTGAATGATTGAATAAAAATCCACCAGGTTTTTCTAGGTCAGTGGCGTAATGATTTTTAGAGGGTATAAGGTAGCAATTTTTGGATCATGTGCCAGACCATACCTTCTGCCATATCCCTGAGCGCAAGGTTTAATAATAGTGGAGTGCACGGCACAAGTTCTGCCACTGACTGGGTGTAATATAAAAATAAGCTTTGCACTACTTTACGCCGCGTTTCCGATCGCCAAAATAGAGCCCTGAAATATCTGTTCAGAAAGTACTTGAATAAACATAATTATTTGTATCTATTATGCTTAGAGAGGTGCTTGGACATTTCACGAAAACAGAAAACAGATATCAAAGATTATTGAGCACTTCAAGAAAGAGCATCTTCACAAAATTTCACAGGCTGGTGCCTCTCGGCCACACACACACTCACACAAAAAAGAGTTTATTTTATTTTTTACTGAACTGCCCAAAGTCATCACACTGCATTTCAAGCAGGATAAACATCCCTGATCGATACTGCACTGAGCCAACAACAGAATGTTAATTTAAAATAGCTTTAAATTAATCCAGATATAGCCTAGGTCAAGTACAATCCTGGACAAGAGGGAGCAGTGCTACATTCAAAATGTCCTGTTGCTTCTGACAAGCTCCATTGAGCAGGGAAACTGCAGGAAGGCTCTCTCTTCATCCGAGAGGGTCCAACACCCAAACTCACATCATCAAACGTGCACTCACACACACATACACAGACACTCACACACACACACATACACACACACACACACACACACACACACACACACACACACACACACACACACACACGTTTGTCAGTCCAGAAACCATGAGCTCAGTGAGCTATGTGAGTCTCTTCCTAACGGCCTGGTCATAGAGACCCTGCATTCAGTGGATATCACAGCTTGGATGGTCTCAACTGTGGCTCCATGCCGGCACACCCCTCCTCAATACTCCTTGGGGGCTGTCTTCAGCCTCTCCTTCATCTCAGCTGCATGAGCTTTGCTTCGATCCCTCTTGACCTGGTACTGCAAGCAGAATGAAGGGTGGTGCTACCATTAGTGTTAAGAAACAAAGATGAAAAATGTGTGGTCTCTTGCCTGCCATCTGCATGTAATGATACACGTTACTTTTGCCCCTTGCGTTGGGGGAAACCAATCACATCGGTTTATCTGATCTAGGCGGGCCAGAGGCGAAATAAACATATGACGACAGCGCTGCAGCATTGGAAGTCAGTAGACATTGGTCGTAGTGCGTCGAAGTCCGGAATCAGTCAGAGCAAACATTGGCCGTAGTGTTATCCAATTGCGTGCAGAGATATTTTCAAATGTGTGTTTGGTGCCACCCCTCGTGTTGGGCCATTACATTATTCGTGGCCTGACTCTTAATCTTTCTAGATCACCAGGGTCAGGGCCTGGATTTTCCGAGCGAGGATAGGTCACTTATGACAAGAATTAACATGTAACTAGCATGAGTGTGTGTTGGTTGGGGTGGGGGGTTGCACATAACATCCCATGCTTCAATGCACCACTGCTTGTTCCTCACCTCTTTTTTAAGACATTGGCGCATGGCACGATCCATGTCATTACAAGTACCAAAGAAGCGCATGACATTATGCTGGGGACATTAGGAGAAAAAAAAGTTCAGTCAAAACATCAGTACACTCTAAATGTGTAAATGTGAAAAATGTGCACATAAACCACTGTCTTCAATTGCTTGAGAGTATATTACCTCTTGGTGACACTGTCTAAGCTGTGCGATTAAATCATTGCACTCATCAGAGTGTAAGTGAGGAGACAGGTCTGGGTGCATTTTCAGTTAAGGTCTCACTTCTCTGCTGTGGGTTTAAACACATTGAACAAAAAAAGGTGTGCTTCTTTGACTATAGTGAAACAGAACAGATCATTATTAGCCTTACTCTATGGTAGCACTGAATTAAGACTTTATAAAGAACACAATCAAAGGTCACTGCAGCTTTTCTATGTTTACCTATAATAAGGATACTAGCGCCTCCCCATCCCATTCCATCGTCACTCATGTTGAAACTTTTCCCCCTCTGAGGCACTTACCTGAAAGAAAGAAAGGGAGGACTGTGTCACAGCAGATCTGAAGCTCAATCACTCCACTGTTGTCATGCAATGACGTAAAGTTGTGAGGTCTGCAAGAACAGTGTACACAGTGCTAACGTTTACTCTCTGAACTGTCCAGATGTTATAGGCGACAAATCGTGGTTCTCAGACAGTCAGTAACGTGCAGGAAATGTAGCCTAATACGACGGATTTACAACAGACCGATTCGGTTCAGGAAAATAGCCATGGCTATGGCTATCACTCTATTTGAAAATGTAGCCTACTATTGCTAGGGCATGACATTGAACAAACCTTTTGAACAGAATTAACCACAAAGTAACAACCCGAATAGCTGCGATACGCAACTACATATGCCACAGCTGCAGAACGAAATATGTTCTGTCTGACTGTCTGAAAACAAGTCACGTTAGATTATAGTGTGGTAGAACCACGTTAAGTCTTACAGAGGACTCGCTGCCATTTATTTCACCCTTGCATAAAGCAAGCATGGGAACCCGGAAGTAAGAGTGGCCAATCACTGACTGTTAACGTTTACAGTAGACCAGCGCGGTAGTAGACATGTGACATAAGTAGGATGGTCCCAGAGCGATATAAACAGAAAGTTCCTGGCTATTTTATGGTTTTAAAAAGGCCAAAGCAAGATAGAAAGCGCTTATTATGGATAGGATATGTTTTGTAGGAAATAACATTTTACAAGCCCAACAGAATGGTAGTTATGTAAAACGTCAAAAAATAATTTTCAATGCATAATGTATTCAGTATGCACAGAGAAATATACCTAAGTAGGCTAAATCAATCTCACTTATTCGATAAATCTGGAGACAAAACAAACAAACAAACAAAACATAAAAAGATCTATTACTTCCAACCCAACAGGCGGCAGTAGAGACTTCATCACTTACTATTTTCAGCGGACTCGGCTAAAGGAGGAAGTTTCGTCAGAAGCAAATCTTGATTGCTGATTGGTTGTTTTGAGCGGTTGTTTGGCGGTTTGGTCTGGTTGGTGCTGTTATTCTGTGTTTGGACTTATGATTGAACAACGTTTTATCTCAGTATTGTTTAACATTATGAATTAGTGTATTGTTGCATGTGTGTTTCACTAGTCCTAGCATGGATGATGTAGCAAGGACCCTTTTACAGCGAACGTTTCGTAAAATACCGAGTGGAAAGTTAGAAGAAACGCTAAAAAAGTGGGCCCACCTTTCAAGAACACAACAGCAATCTGTGAACTACACCCAATCAAAATGGATATTACATGAAAACCTTGTTTCTCTATGTGAGGTAAGGTTTGGGTTTCTATTTTAACAACAACTTGGCCTTGCTTCAAGACGAATTGTTAATATCTCTCCGTAACAATTACTGTCTACAATAAACCTCACACAGCTAGTTAGCCAGAGGACTTGTTAGAAGCTGCCAGTGTATGTTTATCAGTAGTCTAGCTAACGTACAAGGTCATGTAACGTTAACGTTAGTAGCAGATGTTTCGTTGTTACATGTTCAGTTTGCTCACCTTCCATCGAATACAATTCCTTCCTATGTGTGTGTATTCATTTACTACAACGTAATGTGTCTGATAGGAAAATGGATCGACAATGAGGCATGTGAGCGAACTGGAGATGATCTGTAAGTGAATTATCAATCATGTTAACAATGCCATTAGCTTTTTAAAAACACCTTTAACACTTTATTAGGTTACTGAGATGAATTACACTGGGTTTATCTGTTTACTTATGAGACGGCGAGGCGCTCTCCTCAGGTGAATTTTCACCAGTCATGATAATGAACTCTTTAACGTTGCCATTCATTTATCAAAACAGATTGTATGGACAATCCAAAACTAGGAACTTGGAGGGCCTGTCATCTTACTGATGCTGACGGTATGGCATACTATTGTTTCATCACAAAGATACACCAACCAAAAGGCAAACAGTCTTTCTGCATTAGTAATTTTCTAGGTGGCTCGCTTGATTCATTCCGTGAAAATCTCGCTAATAATCTCAAATCTTGTTTCTACAAGTGTTGCTTTCAGCACAAGTGATGTTTATCTCACATAACAAGATCTCCTCTTTCGTACGGACACTTTCAGATGATGCCATATCTGTAGACCTGCTTAGTTTTAGGGAGCAGTTCAAATCCCACTTGGCAGAGCTGATCAGAAATGTAAGTAATACATTTTGCGTTGACCATGTAAACATTCCTACAAATGCAGAGGTGGAAAACTCCAGCTTCAGTGAGTAAAAGTCATACCACATATCTGTGCTGACCATTCATTTAAACCAGCTGATTCTAATTAGCACAACTCTTCAGGTAGAGCTAATTGATGAGATCACCTGTGCTAAATGCACAGGTAGAACCAATACATGCTCTGACTTTTACTCACCAAAGTTGGACCTTTCCACCTCTGTACAAATGTGATGAATTCCTGATGCTGCTGGCAGTCCTCATAACGTTTGATTGCTCCCATGCTTTTCTTTCTTTAGGTCTCAGTCAAAATAAAGAAGCATGACAATGGGTCTGTTTGGATACGCATTGCCTGGGGAGACAACTTCAGCAAACCTAATCACTTTAAGCCTACATATGTGGTGCATGATCTTCAGACCCCATATGTTTTCATCTCCAATTTGAGCTCAAAGCACAAGCCACTGTTGTACCAGGTAGTTTACCATAAATTATATTCTTGGCTGCTATTGTATGTACAGCATAATCATTGCACCACACTGTTCTGCAAGCTTTACTATAATACATTTAGGGCTGGTTTACCCATACATGGATCAAGACTAATTTTAGATGAAAACAGAACTTCACTCTGTGGGCCTGTCCATGAGCCCCCATGTACATGTCTCCAGTGTAGCACTGTAGCTTCCTGGGTGCATCAGCTGTTGGCTGTGGCAAGTCGAGCTAGCTAGTAAAACTGACTAGACTTTTATAGGGAAACTAAATAAATGTTTTTTTTCTCCCCCTAAATAACTACCTGAACCGTGGCACCAAGGTTGACAATTTTTATGGCATGTTGGTTTCAAGGGCCCGCAACAACACAACATAATCGACATTACATGTACAGTATATAGGCAGACAATAATCTTGTTTCAGTCATACTGGATTAGTCTAAAACCAGACTGATCTGGTATGATTCACTCACCGGATGCTACATATTTTTACATTTAAAATGTAACATATGTTATGTTTTGCAACTGTAGGCCATGGTTTTGGCCACGAAACATGGATCCATTAAAGATGCACATCTGAGTGGACGAAGCCTTCATGCAGTCAGGGACTTACTGATGGGCCACTACCAGCAGGTAATGTGAACTTGATATTATGGTGTTTATGTGAATGCTTGCATTCAGCATATTTTGTTGTTCTTGACTATGTAATGGTGTGCTTTGGCACATTATGTAAATAGCACTTTGCTGTTATGACGGATGTGTGTTTGACCAGATTTTGTATTGTCATAATCATACATTTTGTTTGTTTGTCTTTATAGTCATTTCCAACAAATCACCCAAGGCCTCTTCAGGAGAGGAACTCTCCTGTAGCACGTATGTATGGAACTGTGTCATTGTAGAAGCCTTTTAGAAGGGAAGCACCTTGCAGCATAGTAATCCATACTTTTCTGTTCTGGAATTAAATACTAAAGTGATTGTATTTTAATATTATTGTCTTTCTTCAATTGTATATCATGATGTTGCTGTCTTTCTTGTATTGCATTGGTATTGAAATACTAAAATGTGTTTTTTAATCTGAATAATATACTAACTGTATCTCCTGATTTGCATTGATATGTTTTATGTCTTCTGTCTCTTTAGATCCCAATATTGAAAAGGAGCATAAAGAGCATGCTGAGAAAAGACAGCAGGTGGCCTGTGAAGCATTCGGTGAAGGAGACATTCCTAAACTGGAGACTGCCACATACACGGTACTTAATCCACTATTTGTTTTCTCCCTTTCCACATCCACATTTATGCAACTTGTGAAACCGACTACAGTAATTTCCTGTGTATTAGCCACATTGTGTGTAAACCGCAGGACAGCGTTTTATGCAAGTTAAAAGAAACGAAACCATATTGATACAATATTAACTGCCGCTGTGTACTAACCTCATAGCTGAAGAAATTTTGCAAAATCAATGTATAAGCCACAGCTAATTGTAGGGAAATTACGGTATTATGACATGTTGGTCGTTATTGACAGTTGCTTAGTTTAGCAGTACATTTAATTTTTTTATTTCTTCTTCTTTTCATTTTTATTTCCAGTTGGAGACCAGGTTCAGAGGTGGTGGAGGTATGGACACATTTTCTGATGGCGAGAAACCCTTCAGAACAGTTGTCCAGTTTGCCAGCACCAGCCTCCTAGAATCTTTACGTCACTGTGTATCGTCAGGTAATGCCATCTCTTACACTGACTGTCACACATACACTGACAGAGCATTTATTGTATGAGAACTTGTCCAGTAAGAGTGTTTTTTTTTTTTTATCAAGATGGAAAAACTGGCAAATCACATGACCAATGCCCTTGGAATAATTTATTTGATTGAACCTACTTGACTGCTTTGTGAAATTACCCTCCAATCATATTTGACATAGCACTTCAAACATCATGAATCATGGTCTGTAGAAATTGGATTTGCTACATCTCTGTAGACTTTAGAGACCATCTCCATTCATGTTATATGAACAACAGCCAATAAATATGAGCTTACATCGAAGCAGGAATCATAATCATAAGATTTTTTACCCAAATCATCAGGTCATATCAAACAATCAAAATATCAAAGGTTTTGTGTCTGATGGCATACTGTCAAACAGTTTTATGGTATGAATGCATTACTGTATCTCATATACATTATTAGTGCATCTTGCATCACAAACAAATAGCCTGTAGTACTCATATCATACCACAAGAGGGCCAGTGACCGAGGCATTAGCACTTGTGATCACCTCACCTTTTCTTGTACAAGAGGAATGCAGAAACTCCTATATTGTTCTCCTATATTGGAGAGCAGTACTGTGACATGAGGTTACTAGTTTATCCAGGTAACAGCTGATCTCTTAAATAACACGCCACCAAACATCTATTCATTGTGGTGGTGTTTTGAGCTCAGCGGTAACTCCTGAAGATACCTGGGTAAACCAGTTGCCTTGTTTCGTAGTATAGCCCTCTTGGGGGTATTCCATGTACGTGGTTTAGTGACAAACCTGAGTAAGTGATAAACCTCCTAATAGAATAACTGTATAGCTTAATTTGCCTTACAAAACAATTCCATAGGGCTCTTGTTGTAGGAGGTTTACCACTTGGTTTATCACTAAACCACGTACTTGGAATATCCCACCCCCACCCCCCATCTACAACACTTGACCAGAACTTTTGCTTTGTTGTGGTACAGGTATTGCTGAAGCTCCAGTCTCTCCACTATTATCATCCATCACTCAGAAAGGTCGGAATTACTTTGTAATCACAGACAAAGCAGACAAAGGACACAACGCCACCACCCAGAACTCTAGACCAAAAGTCTAAGAGCAGGAAGTTGGTGTGTGTGAGACGTGCTTATTGGAGTAGATTTGCACCACACTCCATCATAAGAATTGGATCTGTTTCCAGTGGTTTATCTACTAGTGTTTTAACTATATAATAATTTTATTGTCCTACATTGGTTTGACTGATGAGATTTTCCAGTGGAGGAAGTCCTGATTTTTTCTCTCTTCGTTTTACTAGGTATTAATTTCAGAAATGTATGTTTATCCGTTTTTATTTCTTTATGTGTATCTAAAATAAAGTTTCTAAACAAAATATCTAGTGAGTTATGCATTGTGTTGAGTACCTACATATGCAGATTAATGTATTGTAGTA
Organism: Sardina pilchardus; assembly: GCF_963854185.1. Lineage (NCBI taxonomy): Eukaryota > Metazoa > Chordata > Actinopteri > Clupeiformes > Clupeidae > Sardina > Sardina pilchardus. The sequence goes on along the minus strand of NC_085004.1, from coordinate 22,312,407 downwards.
ACCAGTGATCTTACTAAGCAAACACATCTAGAAGGTTTCAGATGAATTTATTATGAGGAGCGACGCGCGTGGTGGAGTTCAGGGGGAGTAGCCAGCTGGTTGCTAAGAAAGGTCCCCCTCCCGGAAGTTTACGTGAACGCATATATGGTGCTCCTGCTTCCCTACGCTTTCTCTGATCCAGGGCGGTCTCTCTTCTCAGAGGAAACATGGCTGCCTCTGCATCGGAGAAGCCACAACGCAATATTGCAGATAACGGAGATGTGGTCGAGGAGGTACCTTCACAGTCGAAAGAAATTATAAAACCTGATATAGCAGAGCTAACCAAAGAGGTGCGGACCAATATCCTCTGTACTGTTGAAGGATGTGGAAAGATCCTTCCAAATACCCCAGCCCTGAACATGCACCTTGTTAAGTCCCACAGAGTCAAGGTAAGTGCGCTAACGTCAGCGATGACTGGCTAACTAATGTTTTATATTTAACATAAACACCCTAGAAGCACACTAGATTGCTGTAAAACTCCACCAAATTAGTCTGCCTTTGTTTAGACCAGTTAGCTTGATCGCACTCGTCAACGTTAACGCTTAGTGAAAGAACAAACCAGTTGTTGCGATTGAAACTGCGCACGTCTTTAGAAAACAGTTGATTATACACCAGCTTTGCTAGCTAAAGCTGATCTTGTCAATGAATTGTCATATTAGCCTTAAGTGTATGCTCTCTTTCAGACCACTGCGGTAGGAGTCATTCAAACGTCATTATTCGTTAGCTATTTAGCTAGCAAGCTAGCATTATCAATATCAAAGAAAGTTGTGCAGCTGTCCTTTGACAGTGTGCTCCGTTCCTCAGAATTTCTGCTTGTCTGTACAGCCGTAGACTGGCTCTGGTACAGCTATGGGGAAAGGTATCCATCTCACTGCCTTGGCGTACTCAGTGGGCCAAACACTTGTCCACTTCAATGGGAAACCACCACCGTCACGATGTGTATTGGTTGTTTTGTTGTTGTCCTATGTAACATAATACTCACATGGTGCATGTATCTCTTCGTCAAATGTAGATCGACTAGCTCTGCGATAAAATTGAGCAAAAAGCCCCAAGAGACCCTGACTGATAAAGGGAAATAACGTCGGATTGATTTACACATTTCATTGCCTTTGCCCTTGGTGATGGAGAGTTGAACTCATGTGCTGATTTCATTAAATGACTCAGAGAGATCACATGCAACGCCAATTAAAATACATGTTCAGAGAAAGAGTATGTCCAGATCTGTTTTTGTAGATCCCATAAGACATGCTCACAAGTCCTCGCTCTTGAAATTGCTGTTGGTCGTGTACAGTGGACTACAATTTGCTTGTAATTGCACTCTAATTTCGAGCTTTAGAGGCTAATTAGCTTGTTGGTTATGTACTTGTGTTGTGTACTGTATTAGGGTCATTGAAGATCTTCCAGGTTGGTTATAAGCTGTGTGATTGGGATGTTTAGAACTGATGTTATGAGTAACACATGATCAGTAAGCAGCAGCAGCGAGGCAGGCAGTGGCGCACTCTCATCCGGCTCTCCTCATGCATTATTTATGTGTCCACACAGGGAAAAAAGTGTATGAATTCAGTTCTCTCAGGTGCACATTACAGTCCTGTGACTGCAGGCAGAGAGCAGCTAGACAGCTGTGAGTGAAGGAATTTTGGGGTGTGGTGGTGGTGGTGGTGGTAGCAGGTGGAGACTAATGGACCATGAGCTAAAAATCTTATTTCAGCTCTTAGTTGACTTTCAACATAGCAAGCTAAAAGCCTTCCCTCCACTTACTGTGTGCCACTCAGGGCTGTCCAGACTAACCCTCCTGCTGGTGTTGAGAAACAAAACAGCACAGCCGGCCCCACTGAAGTGTCTCCAGGGCTGGCAGACAAATGAATGCTGTGTAGCACGGCACTGGGGACAGGGCCATGATGTTTGGTCAGATGCTGGCTGAATGTTAACCTACGGCTGCTTCTTGCTGTTTCTCTCTTTGCTGCAGTAAACTCTCTAGTGCTCTCCTGTTCATTGATATTGGCCCTTTATCATTTGAATACAGAATAGCCTATTAGTAATAATAATAATTAAAAAAAAAACACACACACTGCATTTATACTAAGGACTAGCATTATTGGCACACTTTCATTTAAAGGCATGGCGTAAGGCAGAGAGACTGTAAGGGCTTGATCAAAAAAGGGCTGCAGTACAGGCTAGAATATAGTTTGCTGTTCAGATAATGCAGTATCTCCCACGAGGAATGTCTTTCTCCGTGTATGTGCTGTATGGTTATGTAAGCAATCATTCTGCACATTGATTCTGTGCACTGACCTGACATCTGCCAAGTTTTCCAGTGCAGTAGAACATCTATTGCTCTAGCTTTTCAGACATCACAAGGTGTTGTCAAGGGATTTTTGTACCTCATTTTAATTAGAACAGCCTGCATATTACTTTCTGTTATGCAAGTCTTATATCATGGTTCACTTGCATAGACCCTCATAAAAAAACGCATTGGTTACTGACATGGTCTATTTGTTAATTCATTTGCCTTTTGGAATTGAACAGCAATTGTTGTTTTCATAGGTATTGTCAGTGGTGTTTAGCTGGTAGGATTCATTTAGTTGAGAATTGTCAGTCACTATTGTAATGCTTCTTAAGATATGTCATGATGTTATGATATGTCACACGCCTTTCTTTTCATTATTAGGATGGCATTGTCAACCCCACTGTTAGAAAGGACATGAAAGGCCCACAAAAACTCTATTGCTGTCCAATAGAGGGGTGCCCACGAGGACCAAATCGACCCTTCTCACAGTTCTCCTTAGTCAAACAGGTAAAGTCATTCTAATCTTAGTACATCCAGTCTCTAAGGGAAAAAATGCAATCCCTTTGACTTTCTGTCAACATATCTACTCAGCCAATTGATGTGTGTCTGACGCTGTCCAGAAAGCAAAAGGAACTTTCTAATATATCTTTTGGTGCTAAAGGGACAATGAATAACTGATGAATGTCTTTCAGGACTGATAAAGTAACAATCTATCGTTTGTCTATGATCTGTTTGAAAAGGTTTAAATTTAGCACTATGTGTAAATCCTGGAAAATTGCTGTCAACACATTTCACAATGTACATGATCTGTGCCATCTAACATGCTAATTTGTGCTAATATGTCCTTATATGTACACATCAGCATTTCATGAAGATGCACACTGAGAAGAAACATAAGTGTGTGAAGTGTAGCAACAGCTACAGCACAGAGTGGGACCTCAGACGACATGCGGAGGATTGTGGGAGAACATACAGCTGTACATGTGGCTGCCCTTATGCTAGCCGTGCTGCACTACTGTCCCACACCTACAGAACTGGTCATGAGATTCCAGATGAACACCGGTACTAGCCACATTCTTTCATTCAACCTTTATTTATTCTCGGAGTGTCATTGAGGGTAGCCCTCATTTTCAATGATTCCACTGTTACTTGCATTGTGTATAGCTGGTAATAACCTGGAGATGATGGTTGTAGATGGAGGAGTTTTATTTTCTGTATGGGTCAGGACATAAGTTATGGGCTGGCAATGCATCTGGTCAGCCTGCGGCAGTTAATTTCCGTTTCTACATGTGAACGTACACATAGGCATGTAAGACATAAGCAGGTCACATCACAATTCAGCTGGACTGAATTTTGCTAAATAGTCTCACTCTCTCATTTTTCCTGAAGGTACCCGCCGGTGAAGAAGAGGAAGATGGAACGCATGATCTGCAGTGCGATTAAAGTCCGACCCATTGAGCCGACGTTTCCGATGCCTGGATCTGAAAAGGAGCTTTCAGAGGGAGCCATCCCTACTGAAGGAGCATGCCAAACCCATGACACGGCAAGGCAGAATCCCAATCCCTCAAAAAGCATGCAGAAGCTTCTCCTGCCAAAGCCCAAAGTGGCCCTGGTCAACGTTCCTGTGATGCAGCTGGCCCACCTTCCCGTCCTCCTCCCGTCAGGAGACAGCAGTGCCTTGAGGTCCGTCGTCCTGGCTTTGGACTCGCAAGGCTCTCTGAGCACGTACCATCTTCTCCCTCAGTCCTTTGGAGCGGTCATGCCTACGCTAAGCACCAAGAATTTAACCTTTAGAGACACTGTGTCATACTCCAGACCTGGCTCTGGTGTTGTCAGTACTGGTGTCCAGGTATGCATGGACAGTGCAGTGTCTCCTGGGGACCTGGGTCTGGGGCTTGCGCTCCGAGGTAAGAGCACCTCCACAGACATTCAGACAGACATTTCATACCTCAAAAAGGGACCCTCATTGGACGGGGCTTTAGTGAGCTCCATGGGCGAGTCCTCGGTCTCCTCCTGCTCACAAACAGACATCAGTGTAAGCGCTCAGGTCTTACTGCCGGTCAGTGTGCAGACCCAGACATTTCCTGCACGGGCCAAAGCCACTTCGTCCATCGGCGCACAGACTGAAACCCACCACCAGCTTTCTTTTCAACCCTTTAACATCACCAGGCAGACTCAGACTAATTGTGCTGTTGGCACTCCAGAGGAAAAGGTTCTGATGAACCAGTCTGTGATGTGCTCCGGCCTCTTTGATTCTGATTCGCCCAGTGTCTCCACGCAAACAGTCTTGACGGACATTCCATTCCGCACTGGCAGTGTCCACGACCACCTCAGCTCATCGGCCTCTGTGCTCTACAGCGACAAAACCGAAGCACCCATGTGTTTCGGAGTCCAAACGGATAATCTTAACCAGAACTCCGTGGCAGACAACCAAACTCAGACCATGACACTTCTGAACGACCTGGAGAACATCCTGTCCGACGGCATGGGAGAAGGGGCCCTGGAGAATGACCAGACACTGTCGCCGTCGGCAGTGGGCTGCGGACCAGGACTGGAACATGTGCAAGAGAACAGCACAGGCATTGACTTTGACTTTGAGGAGTTCTTAAGTGCTGCACACATTCAGACACAGACTGAGGAGAGTGATCTGGGAGGCTTAAGCTCAGAGACACAACTGGAGCTGCTCGACATTGAGACACAAACCGACTTCCTGCTCCTGGACAAACTCAGCGGAGGCGACATGACCAGAACCCAGCAGACGGACTTGGAGATGGAGATGTTTGACACTCAGACGCAGACAGACCTGAACTTCATTCTCAACCCGAGTGGTCACATGCCCCTTGGGAACATTCTGAGGCAGTCCAGCTTCAACATAAGCACAGAGTCTTCGGACAACGAGACACAGACGGACATCCGTCCACCCACGTTACCCTTGCCCTGCACATCTGATGGACAGGTGAGGCTTAGCAGCGCAGAGACCCAAACGGTAACAAGCTCCTTCGACAGCTTGGGCCACCTGTTCCTTACGAGCAACGAGACCCAGACAGTCGTGGACGACTTTATGTCAGCGGACCTGGCCTGGAACATGGAGTCTCATTTCAGCTCGGTAGAAACACAAACCTGCGAGGAGCTGTTCTCTCTGTTTCAACACTCTGAGAAGCCCAACAGCTGAAGGCCCAGCTCCCCTGCTGCGGCTGGAATTCAAATCCCACGGAAAGCATCTCTTGGCCTCTGAAATCTACCTTTCGGAGCGAGGGTCAGAGAATGGGTGCTTAGACAAACACTCATCAATAAGCCTATAGAAGCTCCCTGCCAATGTGTTCACTCACTAAAGTGTCATTCCAAATGTGTGAGGTAGTGAGTAAATGAAAACATTGAAGAAAATATACTGGCAGCACTTTCAGTTCACCTCATGTCTCTGTGATTTGCACAACAACAAAAAAAATTAAATACTAAATGACAAATTTGTATATGGTCATCTCCACAGTCAGAGCATGTGTAATTTCAACACTGTATGAAAGGTTCTCCTTCATTAGGCTTCTTTTTGACATTTTCCGAAATTAATGTCAATGTAAATGTAGTTGTGAAAACTACAAAGGTTGGAAGATAGATACCAGTCAATTCAGTGAAGGGTAAACTGACTAAACACTAACAGTACTCGCATGAAAAGATTTAGAAATGTACATCTGTCAGTCCACTTGGACTGCTGCTCTGTCAGTAGACCCTCTTGAAGCTACAGTACATCACCTGTGAGAAAACTGCCCATAGACCTAACTGGAACGATCCTGTGATACTCAGTCAGATACCACTATGGGCCAAAAGACACTTCTTATCCCAGATATTGCTTTTTACATATTTGTGAGCTTGCTGTAGGTGTAAAAGAAACCTTTATGACCTGTGATGTAAATTGTGAGTCTACAATTTGTTAGATAGAACAGAAGTCTGTCACTGTGAAGATATGGTTGCTGTGCTCCTCTAGCAGGAATCATCACACATTTTTTTTTCTTGCTGACTGTTAATAATACACTTAGTCATCATGAGGCAACCTCCGTTCTTTCAAAGTAATGCTGTTTACATGTGTTTGGTTTATCATTAAGCTTACCTTGATACTTCGGTCAAGCATTGAAATATCACAGAAATACCTGCATTGAATGTGCATTTTTGTATTTATTTGTGCTGTTGCTATCTATTTGCACGAGTACTTTCCTTTAGTTGGTGCCTTATTTTAATAGAAGGTAAGCAATTGCCATTTGTGTTGCGCAGGTGTAATATACCATGATGTGTTGTGGATAAACCAACATTTTTGTGATTTTGTTTTAGTTACCTCTTTGTTGATTACTTTTTTGGCTGCACATTTCAAGTCTGCGCAACAGTTGCTCAGTATAAGTGACTGCTGTGTAAAGCAAAAATATACTTGTGTGAATGATTGAATTTCTGCCATGGAAGCCATATTAACCAGCATTCCATACTTGTTACCACTGTGCGTGCGTGCGTGAGTGTGTGCGCTTTTAAGATTATGGAGTGTTTACCAACGCATGTGGTAGTCGTCATACATCTAGCTCAATCCAGCACCTGCTGCTTCAACCCTCTAAGTTAACACCTTATACCTGTGCCTATAAATTAGTCATTTTCATTCGTTGTGCATTTTGACTGAGTGAGTGCCTCAAAGAGGGTGTTTGTGTGTTTGGAAGGAAGAACATAACCAGTGTTTCTATACAACCATACAAGTTGTATCCTTTAACTTTGATGTTTGTTTCCAAGCAGACAATAACATGTGGAAATGTCATGGTGTAAACCTAGAATACCAACCAAATGTACTCTGTAAAAATATGTAGATGCTGGTATTGAGAAACTACTTGTTTCAGCAGCTATATATGTTTATGATTGGAAACGTGGCACCAAAATGGTTTAGTCTTGGGTGGCAATATCAGAAGTACTACAACCCTTTAGAATCTGCCCTGTAAACTTGGATCTCAGCTGTCATTTGTCATGTATGTTCTGTCCATAGATAGAGAATACTGTTCTATGTCTGTGTATCTCTGTCAACTGTAGAATGTAAGTAGCACTGTGCCCATAGATTGTGTGTGTGTGTGTGTGTGTGTGTGTGTGTGTGTGTGTGTGTGTGTGTGTGTGTGTGTGTGTGTGTGTGTGTGTGTGTGTGTGTGTGTGTGTGTGTGTGTGTGTGTGTGTGTGTGTGTGTGTGTGTGTGTGTGTGTGTGTGTGTGTGTGTGTGTGTGTGTGTGTGTGTGTGTGTGTGTGTGTGTGTGTGTGTGTGTGTGTGCGCGTGTGTGTGTGTGCGTGCAAGTGCAAGCCTACTAGCATGACACTACTCACTACCAGTGCTTGAGTGTGGAAATCGGTTGAACATATGTAAACCTTTTCAGAACATAAAGCTAAATGACACATTATTGTTACTGGTAGTTGTCTAGGCCACAACTGCAACAGAATATTATCCATTTGATGTATGTAATTATTTTAGGCGTTTTTCAATGCAGGATTCATACTTCCAAACTCCAACTTGCAAGCAATATATTGCACCGATCTGACCACAAACTGGAAAATTATATACTTGTTTTTTTCCCCATTTACAAAAATACTATTAAAATGTATCCACTTCTACTTGAAAATGTTTACTTAAAACGCTATTTTCTTTTCCAGAGAATGCATGCTGTCATGTTTGTACCATGATGTGGATGTTAAGTTAACTTGAGTTTCCTTCCTGGAGGTGTCTTAATTTGCTGAAAATGTAAACTGTCAGTTAAGTTCATTCTGCTAAACAAGCAGTGACCATAATAAATTGTATTGAATTGACATTTGTTCCCTGTCTATTGTACAAATCCCATATTCTCTTCCCAGAGTCTGTGAACAAACAATTGGCACTTGTGTTCAATACATTTTACATTTATTAATGCATGGCATTATTTTTTGTAAAAAGAAAACAAGACCTAATTTAATAAATTGTTAATTTCACATTCCACCAACAATATAACAGTCCGCACACCAAAATGAAAATGGCAGGCTCAAACTCCCACTTTCAAAGACCTGTTAACAGTACTTCCACTGGGACTACTTTCTGGGTTAGGGGAAGAAAACTGTTTAAAACCTTAACCTAATGATGGCTGAGACTGGAGGACATTTCATATAAATCTATTTCTGTTGAGAAACCGTATTGAATTGGTGTCTCCAGTGACTGTTGTAGTAGCTTGAACAGTATGTTTGCCGTAGGGAGACTGACTTGCACTGGGGTTAGGATGACTACAGCTGAAATTTCACACAAGGCATTCCTGAACAAACTTAATTACATTGAGGTTTCTTGTAAGAGGAACTCAGTTGCTTGGTAACTGAAGGGAAACTCATCTGAGCGTTGATGCCTTTGATCGCTTTTTTCTCGTTCTACGCTTGCAGGTTTCTCTGCAGAGCTTCACCTACAGCTTTAGTGTCTATATTTTACAACACTCCTCAATCGGTCAGTCTGCCTTTTCGTGAGCATGGTCGCGAGGCTGCCGACCCAGTGGCACAAACTTGCAAGCATGTTTTTTCCGCTCACAGGCGCTAGGGGGAAGCGAGACAGCCATCATTCAACTCGGAATAAATCAAATAACCATTCCAATGACTCCGAAGCTGATCAGTTAAGGCAAATTGAGCTAAAAAACTTGCATAGATCACCTTTAAATGAAGGAAGCCTTGATACTCCCATGTGTCACGGACACCTGCAAGGCTTATCCATGATGAGGTACCATGTTTTCAATTCTTTGTTATAAAATATTATTGTCTTTATGTGGGCCCTTCCTCTGCAATTTTTCTCCCTTAAACTCATTCTTAGTAGTTTAATACAGAAAGTGTCATCCAAGTGCACACAACATCATGGTTCAGCAATATCCACTATTTTGGGGGAATGAAAACTGTTAAAAGATGCCAAACCTTGCAGAAGTATACACCTCTTAGTGCTCATTTCATTTACTGTTAACCTTTTCTAAGAACACCATTTATGAAAACATACCCTGGGGTCAAACCACTCTTTAATCAGCTGACAGACTCATGACAGCAGTACATTGCACACTGAGTATGTCAGAGACGGTGAGTGGAGGCAGGGATGGCAACCCTTGTGCCAAACAGCATTGGCAGTTTAGGCTCGGCCCGCCTGATGTTCTTGGTCTTGTAACCAAAGTAGAGTTTACCACTATTACTCCTCACAGGTGATCTGGCCACGTCCTCCTGTCTAGGGTACCTCGCCAGGCGGTAAGTGACCCGAGGCATTGCCTCGTTCATGGTGGGGAAGGACTGGTCAGACCTTTTGGTGATGGGAATGCTGAAAGCCGTCAGCAGGCTGTGACTCTTCTGACACGTCCAGTACTTGGAGGCATCGGAGCCGTGTAAACCATCCTCCGCAGACCTGGAGTCCAGGTGAGCTTCTGTTCTCATTTCCCCACAGCCGTCGACACCTCTGCTCTCCCCAGCAGTGGCAGTCGCTGAGGCACCTCTCTGCCAAATTTCAGCCACGTCCTGCATGTCAGCTCCAAAGCTGACCTCGCCACTTTCTAGGTGATTGGGGCAACACACGTTTCCATCCAAGAAAGTTTTGAGAGGAGGCAGTACAGCAAAGCAGTTGACCAGAGTGACATTTCCAGCACACTGGTCTTTCAACATAGGACACTGATTCTCCTGATGGTGGGAGAGGCCTACACAAGTAGCAGCTGTGCGGTTGATGAGCAGGCCACTCATGGCTGAGAACTTTTTTGCCGAGACCGCTTGTTTTGGCATGAGTTCTAGTGTATTTTTATAGGTAGAGCTGGCAGAGCATGTGCTGCTTGGGCGTGCCTTTAATAATTCTACGCAAGGTGGGATTGTCTTCTTTGAACTTTTTGAAGATGACCTGCTGCAAAGTTCGGGAGAATGTCTTGCAGTCTCTGATACATGGGGTTCCACTACCTTTGTGTCAACACAGAGAAGGCAGTGAGAGTCTGCGTCCCAGGTCTTTGGTCTCTTGCTTCTCCTTTGCATTTGGAACAAGCAAAGGAGAGAGGGGCCTCTACCCCATCCATGGACCTGTTAGATAATGACCAGAAAAAAATGGCTGGTTAAAAACTGTTGCAACACCATATTAGGTATTTATATAAAAAAAAAACACTTTTTTTTTTTTTTTTTTTTTTTTAAAGCTATGCTTAAAAATTCACAAAAGGAATCGAATCTACTAAAAAGAATGTTTTGAACGGTAGGCCTACTCACAGCTTCTTCCCAGCCAGTGAGATTTCTAAATCCATCAGTGTGCTGGTCGTTTGTTAAACATTCTTCACTGACATCCAAAAGTGTGTTAACAAGGTCCCTGTCCGATAGCTGATGTTCTTCATATGTATCCATCTTCATGCAGCCATTTGTATCATCACCATACACGCAGGCTGATTCAAATCCTCTGAAAGACTCCATTCCAATGGTCTTTCAGAGGAATGTGGCTGAAAGGGTAAAGGTAATGTTATAGGAAGGCTACACAATAACTTCTAGGCTTGTCAGCATCAGCAACAACATCATGTTAGCAACTAACGTTATAATTGATACGCTGATGAGATGACCTGGATGAAAAAAGTGAACAGGTTTTGGGCTAGCACTAACCGCTGTAACCTTTGCAACTTGCTAAAATTGACATCAAGGCAATGTCAGGTAAATGAATGCTAGTTATCGATACATTTAATCACAGACATCTTAGACAACTGGCTCAGCAAATACTTTGGAAATTAAGCTTTGACATGTTTCCCCGCTTAACATTGGTTGACAAAGCTGCATATTACACCGTAAAATAAATTGTGTACCGACAACTAAAATCCAGGACGTTGCATAATAGTGAAGAAATGTGACAACATTGATGCTAGTTCCGAAGCCCTAAAAAAACAGTCAGAACTTAATGAAACATACTTACCAACTAACCTGCAGAATTACACATATTGCACACCCGACCCCAAGTTAGGACTACCTGCAGGTGCTATCTATGTCCGTTTATTTGACAGGGGCGACCGAGGACATCAAATATTTATCTCTTTTTAACTGTCCACACAGGACGCTAGACTACAACCATAGACCAACAAACCTGAGATCATTAGTGTAGAACGTTGCTATGACAATCTAACTGAACGAGGATGTGACGTGTTGGAAAGGGGGCGCGCCAGAAAGCAGAACAAAGTAACCGCGCACATCCTGATTTTTGCAAGTATGTATCAGTTGCTTACAACATGTTGATACCAGCGTAATTGTTTGCTTTTGAAGCATTGCATCTATTTCCTAGAGTTTATTGGAAGGGTAAGTCTTCTCATTTTTTTCATATAGTTTTGTTGTGTTGCCAAGATAAAGTGTGTAGCCTAATAGCCTATTGAATTGGCAAGAATAGTTCAATATTAGGCTATTAACGAAACGTATTATTTTGTGATTATAGGCATATATTTTTCTTCCTCATACGTTTTAATTTTGGTGTGCAGTGTGCAATTTGACAGCAGTATAGCTCGCTTGCAATAAGTAATAGGTTATACCATTGATATAAAACTATATATGATGGAAATTGATATATTTTCTTATAGTAATAGTTTTAAATATTGTTGTAAAGCTACGTAAAATTTGCGGTAAGAAATTCAATCATTTTGCCAAGTACACACCAAGTCGGCACATCGTGTTCCCTTTCGGCACGACTGTACCATCATCGCTTCGCTCCATGAAAATCATGCGAAAATCATGCGACACTTCACACCAGCCTCCCCCTTCACATCACCACTGCACTTGTCATCTTTACACTCTTATGCCATTTTATTCTTAAGAATATCTTCATTTTCAGGACCTTGTCAGCAGTGACAGTGAAGGGGGGTGTGCCTCTCCAAGACTCACTCTCTGTCTCTGTGCACCGGCTGCTCTCTCAGCTGCATGAAAAAGATTGGCTAAGAAATCCGCAGTGTCACTAACAACGACCACAGCTTCAAACACGTGCTCAAGTCACCGGACACCTGACGTGCCTCCAGCCTCCCCAAAAACTCCGAGCTGCACCCCACGTAGACCACTTTGCAGCCTTCTATGGAAACTGAAGCACTGCACTCTGTCGTGGTCATGCTGCCTCCAAAGAACTGCATCCCGAGAAACTACAGCTGTATTGCTGGGCTTTTCGGGAGCTTGGCAGCTGTGAATCAAGTGAAAGAAGAGGGAGAAGAGGACCTTAATGGAGACTGCGAGCCGTTGGAATTCCAGGTGGTGGAAGAAAGACCCAGGGGCAGAGAAAGCTTTCTAAAACCGCCACAGAGTCCAACACAGCGCCGCAGGTGCAAGTCTTTGCCGACCCCATCCGAAAGAGCTAAGCTTGAGATTTGTCGGACCAGAAGCCCATCAAGTCAGAAGAAGGTTCGCTTTGCAGACTCTTTGGGCTTGGACCTTACTTCTGTCAGACACTTTGACGACACTGATGAGCCGGAGGTTCCAGAACGCATCCTGTCAAAGTTCAGGTGTCAGACTCCACTTTATCTCAAAAGATTTGACAAGTTTCCTACTGTGCCTACTCAAACTATTTTGATGGAAATGGAGTTCATAAATCCAGGAACTCTACCCGACTTTCTAGAGAAAGTGAAAGAGTTAAAAGTGTTGTTGGAATGTGTTCAGAGTGACGATTTCAGCCTCTCTGGGTTTGTAAGGGTCCTAAACATTGCATTTGAAAAGAGCGTTGCTCTAAGGTACACTCTCAACAACTGGATGACATGTATGGATACTCTGGCATCCTATGTCCCACAATCGAATGATGGAGTTACTGACAGGTTCTCCTTTAAAATGGTTGTCCCTACCTTTTTGGAGAGCGGCGGTACGTTGCAATTTGCTGTAAAGTACACGGTCGGTGGAGAGGAATATTGGGACAACAATTATGGGAATAACTACAAGGTTAAACGCCACAAGTTCAAAATTTCTCCCCCACGGGAATGGGAGGATGGCTGGATTCATTTTATTTAAACGTGCTTAGCGATCGCCGTTACACTGTGCGTTTTTGCGCGTAAATTCCTGCTGCAGCCTACCAGACACTGAACAACTGCTGTAAAAAGGCAAATGCTACCCAAACGCCGGTTCTGCGTAGGGCTTTTGTTAGCTTTATGGAGCTTGTTCTCATCACTTATTTGGAAAACAAATGTCCTTACACTTGGTGTTACATTCAATATGAAATGTTTTCAGATTGCATTGTGACAGTTAATGTGTAGACGCGTTTAATTTTCAAGTCTGACGCCTTTTTATTGACTTTTATGTAACATGTGCACGTGCAGAGGGAACGCATAGAGAATAGGTTCACGTATCACATCGTCTTATTTAGATACTAAACGAAGTCATCTGCCCCTTTCTGCACTAGATCCTAATATTACTTTAAGGTTTATGTCTACCCAGTTACACAATGTCTAGTCATCGCAATGTTGTCGCCAACAGTTGAATGCTGTAAACGTAAATGCATCATTCAGTGTCGTGGGAATGGGATTTTACCTACAAATCGGTTCACTACGATCTCACCATAGCGTTCAATATTGCATAAATTGCAGTTCATATTTATATTTCGCTTACTTTTATCTATGCCTTAGCCCATCGTATCGAAGGGTAGACCTATCTGACATTGGTACACTGTGTACTATCCGGCGGATTCAGACAGCCTGTCTGGTGCATGTGATACTCGAACAATAGCCTATCCTACAGGGGTGAAAAAACGTAGCATCCGCCCAGCCTACCTCATGCCAAGTTGAATGAAATCCCAGCACCAGGTAAATTACACATAATGAAAGGAAGTATGAACAGTGGCTGGAGCAATAGAATCAGTTTGATGCTACACCCCCCCACCCACCCCTGGGCTAGCACAGATCATTCAGCATTTTCAAACTGATGTCACTGATTTCACTTGTTAAATTAAATTCGTAGCATAGCTTATATGCTTGTCAGAGACAATACTGTTCTTCAATACAGTTGTAAATCTCTCCTGGACAAAGTGTACACGATCTATTAGTAAACAGGTTGCAGGCTTACAGAGAATGTGGTGGAGGGATTCTCCTTTGAACAATGTTTCAGACTACTGCCTTACAAATTCAGTAAGATTCATGTGTTTTTCTGGACTCAAAGATCCAGCTGTGCAAGTCTGTTTAGGCTATGCAGTGGTACATTCACAGTGACAGGACAGGAATGGACTTAGTAGAAATTGTATTTCTCTGGACTTGTGTTGCAGGCATTGTTTTGTTGATGGACTTGTTTACCTCAGATCTCAAACGGCATATTTATTGTGAATATCACAATACAATGCAGTGTCAGTAAATCCAGGTTAAATATGTTTATTCAGGTTTAGGAAAACACCTTTTTTTTCCTAGGAAATCTAGGCCTACAACGATACTTTTGTTCAAATCCTCCTGAAGTATTTTTGTGAACTTTGTTTAATCTTTTTCCAGAACACCTGAAATATCCTTTCATCAAGGATTCTGCCTTCCACAAAAGCAGTCTTTGTCAGTATTTGTAAATAACTTCAGCAGTGTGCCATAAAGTCTTCAGCAAGCCAACAATTGTATAGGCTGTATGTTACAATCACTGTTCATGTATTCCACTTCTCCAATCATCAGAAAATATACAATGAAGTATATGTTGGTATTTAATTTGGTCTTTTTTTTTTTTTTTTAAATGAATGAACATTTTTGTCATCACAAGGTCTATTCGAAGTCTGGTCACATGGCCAATCTGTTAACTTTAGTCAGTGCAGTGTTGAGATTTTTTCCATTGCATGTTATGTTCTCTTTAATTTTAATAATTTTAATATGTGCTTGTAATGGTGAACTCTATCCATTGTGGTAATCTAGAGGGGATTGACTTCAAATGACTTCATTTTGGTCAGGTTATGATTTGGGATGGAGCTATCACTGAAAATGTTTGTCTTCAGTTTATGTTACTGTGTAAAACGGATACAATATTTATGTAATTGTAGCTGACTAGGCCTGCCAGTCAGTAAAGAAAGGTATTTTCTTACTAAGACTGATGAATTTCATGGTGAAACCTAGCATGCCCTGAGACGTATGTGGGAGGGAGGCTTTAAACTGCTGTTGTGACCTACAGTCATGGGCATCGACCAAAACAATAGTGCTTTGAATGGACAATTTTATCATGAAATGATACAATGTTAGAACATTTGTTTTTTACTTTCAGAAAGAGTGAGTAATAAATATGTTAGCAATATGGAGAAGGTAGTTGAGCCCAAAAAGTAAGCACACGCAGAGGCACGCGCATTAAGTAACATCCTTTCATTTGGCTGTTCTAGTTTACATGCACTGGAAGAAAGGTGTTGACAGATTGTAAGAATGACTATATTCCCACATTACTGTGAAATTGTTATTATTATTACTATTATTATTCTTCTCCAATCTATTGTATGCTTACAATCAATGTGATCAATTTCTAAATGAAACAGAGGCACTTTTAGAGATGTCGGAACTAAATGAATGGCACAACGAAGTTCATTGTGTTGTGACTGGCAATTAGGTGCTGAGAAGGCTCTGTCCAGGAGTCTGGTTGTAACCAATGTGAATAAAAATATGTAGGAATGTGCTTGATGATACAGTGCTGACACTGTTGACATTGTCATGAGGGCCAAAAGTCTTTGCTTTGGTTTGCACACTGTGGACTGGAATTGACAATAGTGCAGCTTCCAGGAGCACCTTTCACCTTGCCTGATGAAATGATATGACATAGGCTGGAATGATTGTAATTAGGTTTTTCAGATGAATTCTATGTAGATTAAGCACCTTGTTCAGTTTAAAAGAAGAGTTGCTGAAATGTAGCAACATCTAAAAGAAACTTGTTCAACCAAGTTGTACTTGTTGCTTTTGGGGTTTAACTTATTTTTTCATGCACTTTTGCTGTCATGTTTATTTTGTTTACTGTACTGTATTTTCTTGTACACATGGTTAGACATTTTGCATAGCACTTTGTGTCTCAGAAATTTGGTTGGGTTTTGTTTTTGTATCTATGCAAAATGTAGGCTATGTCTTCAGTTAAGCTGTAAGCTTAAGTTCATGAAATCTGTATTTAAATTTAAATTTCCCACACCATACATGTTGCATGACCAGCTTGTAAAGACAGAACCATCCACCATACTTTTACAGTGGATTTGTAATTTATATTAGCCTATATTTTACTAATTCATGGTATTAAAGGCTTTTCGTGATGGAACATACTGCTTATGACTCATTTTGTCACTCATCTTAATGATTTGCCTGTGTGACCGTTTGAGGCCTAGTATAGAACTAATAGTAACAGTGTTATACAATATAATATTTATTTGTTAGATAATAAGTAACGTATGAAGTCATTACTGTCATATGTCAGCTCATGTCCTTGAATTGATTGATTTTGTCTGCAATGTCCATATGCATTGACTCAATGGATCTTTGCATATGGAGAGTGTCTGAAGTCTAGAGTCCCATCTACTCTTAGGAATGTATGTATCATTACATTCCTACTATTATCATTAAATAGTTGTGACATAAGGGTGTTGTATGATTTGATGGTCTTCACTGGCTGACATGTTTGAACGTTTTTGTCAAGATCATGCCATTTGGCTGATGTACTATTTTTGTGGGTTAAAAACCCACAAATCTATCAGATGAGGTGAAACATTTCTACTTCATTATTACCTGTATAAATGACACCAATACAAGTAACTCTTTCATAATGAACTGATGTTCACCTTATTTCCCCCTTTCAGTGGCGTTGTAAATTAAATTGACACAACGCATCCTTCAATCAAAATACTGCTGTTGTACCTAAAGCAGATCCTCTATAGCGAGAACAGTGGCTGCACCACTATCCTGTGTGCCCTCTGCTCTGGCTGGGTCTCCTCTGCAGGAGCTCCAGTGTCTTGTAGCCTTTGGGGCCTTCATCAGTGGGTGGGTGGAGCATCAGCCTGCTGGTGCTGCTGTGCTTAATAAGAGCATGTACAGTACCCAGGGTGGCTTTTTCAGGGTTATTTCTGTGCTGGATTCCTATCAGATAACATCAACCTCCATGGACCTCTGCAGTTCTCTTTCCCAAGGCAGATTGGAGGGTGTTGGCTGCCTGTGAGTACCAAGACTGTACACAAGCTATTAGAAAGGCTACGTCAAAGGGCTCTGTTATTTTGTTACATAAGACATCCCTTAGAGGTCTGCTTATCACAAACATAGATTATCCTTATCCTGCTCCTTGAAGTGTTTATGAAAATACAACATGAAAGTTAAGCTTAGTGTCTCAAGGAATTATTAGGTTTTCCAGACATACTGTATTGAAATGTGCACAGTTAGTTTGTGTAGTTGGCAAGTTTTGTCACTGGAATAGATTAGTGTACCAGTCTGTTCATATGTCCACTACATCTGCTGTCTGTTTGTGTCCCATTATTCCGATTTTATATGTTAACAACTAGTTAATTAGTTGTAAAAATGAATTAGTAAAAAGCTCAAATTATTCGAATGAGTTGACATTCTTATTCAAAATTGAGAGGCCAGTGCAAATTTGAATATGACCATCAACTCATTTTAGTGTCACTCAGGATGTCATCAGAAAAATGTTCAGTGGTCTCTTATTTTTTTCCAGAGCTGTGCTGTAGATCATATAGCCTAGATGTAGAGTGTGGTAGTCACTACCGTCATTTTTTATACATTTGATTAACATTTTCCCATGTTCCAGTTCATAAGAAAAAAAACCCTATGCACAAATGAATGGAGTTGTGGGAATCCTAAAACCTGCGTTCATATCCTTTTGGCAAGTATGACACAGTCAGATGTTCATCAAACCTCAGCACATTCCATCGTTGTGTAAACATTTGACATTTCAATGTCTTTGTTTAGGTCTGCATGCAGGTAAAGTTATCTTTGGCTTCTTCTATTGAACCTAGTTTGACTTCAGCGGTATTGATACATTTAGTTTAGACATTCCCATAGCAGGATTTGGTATAGAGTGGCCTAGAAAATCTGTGTCTGTCTTTTTTAGAGCAATTATGTGAGTGCAGCCAGTGTAAAACAAGGCCCATGGCTCCCTGAACACAACACTACGGGCCTATGAAATATGAAACTGAATCCATGCTTTGATAGCTTTGAACTCACTAGCTTTGAGTCACTGGTTTGAAACAAATTAGCTACCTCAGCAGCACCCATCAGTCAATTGAAATCTATGGTGCTCCCACTTGATGCATGAGAGTGGAAAATCAAATCAATATATATTCATGGTCCCATGAATAAGCAGCAACATAGATCTGTTAAGAGTTGTAATTTTAAAGCAATGAATGACATAACAGCAAAGTTATATATTCTACATGGGAATACCTGATCAGTGCAAGCATTTTAATTCAGTGGGTAAAGACTTATTGGTTGCTGTTTTGGTCATGGCATAGATGGCATAGGAAGGTCAAGCTATACGAGCAGAGGGTGGGACTGAGGTCCCAGTGTTTATGAGATAAGTGAACACTCCAAGGTCTACATGAAGCAGCGCGGAGGCGAGATCACAGAGTCCTTCCTCCAATGTTACCCTCTGTGACCGTCTGGCACCAGTGATTGATTATGAGATAATTAAAACTCACCTGCTAGGGGCTGAACCGTGCGGAACATGACCCAGATGCCTGCAAGCGAATTGATTGCACCCGTACAATTGCCTGGGATCAAAATCCAATGTTCATTTTAACATTCTAGCTCACAAATTATTCATCTGTTTTTCCTTGTTTGGACTAAATCCTGGTATACCATATTACCGTTTTTGCCCATTGCTTTTGCACAAAAAACTAATGCTTAGACCAAAGCCTCAATACCTAAACTTCTTGTAGCATATTTTAAGCACTGTGTAAGCTTATTTTCTGCTATGCACATTGTTTGCAGTGCACTTATTCCACAACACTACACATGATTTACAGACACTTTTCTTGTTATCTTTATCATTCCTGTTATCATATCACTTCCATTCAAAATGCAAGCACATCTGGTAATTGGTAATACGCACACACACATTCCTGAAATACTTACAGAGAAAACTGAGCACCACCCGTGTACAGTTCTGTGCCATTTTACTTGCCTATTTCTAAAGCCTATCAAATAATTATGTTCATTGTGCCAATGAAAAGTATGTGACCAACAACCACATACCAGCCTGTCTTTGCAAGCACATCAGTGTGTTGCTGTTGATTTGAAAGAGTATTCCCAATGGTGCATGACATACAGTATGTGTGTGGTTTTGTTGCAATAATTACCTTTTTAGAAAGGATTGTTAAGTTTGATTGCAGTGTTTCATTTTGTAATAGATGTGACTTATTTATCTTCAAGTGGCGTCTTATTTGGCTGTGTGTAGAGTTTTGACCTAATGAGCCACATCCTACAAAAAAAGTGTGTATAAGCAATAGGACAAACTGAAGACTCTTCATGAAGAGTAACAACTCACTGTAGCATGGCTAAAACCAGACGTGGGAAATCACATTGATTTTGTTGCTTCCTACTTCGCACAGACTTTGCCATTAAACAGCATCGCAGTCAGGAAACAATAGGCCTACCTGCTGTTAATAAATGTACACATTCTCCGGACTGTAATTTTTTTATATTTGCAGGCATTGCTACTACCGTTTACCACAGCCACTTTTGAATTATGGGCTTCAAGACTAGTATCTCCCTGAAAGGAGATCTAGGTGGACGTGGCCAGACTCACTGGCACATTTTATGTAAATATTTAATGTTCACCTCTTTGCTTTCGTATGTTCTCCCACCTACCATTTAACTCAATGTCTTGCCAAAAGTATTGGGTCATTTGCCTTGATTCACATATGAATTCCGATGACAGAGTTTTGGTGGATAATCTTGACTGGCTTGCAACAGAGTGCTGACCTCAACCCAATAGAACACCTTTGGGATGTCTTGAATTTTTTTTTTACAAAAAATGCAGGCAAACAGTATGGATGCTATCTTTGCTCTGAAGACCTGTGGCTGTGACCATCTTGAGACAAGTCATGGGCCTGCAACTGTCTTTAAGATTGTGCAAGGCAAGTCTGTTTACAAATAAATTACAACAATTACAAAAAATCTGCATTGCCCTTTAACATGAACTGTATTTGCTGTAAGTTCTGAACACTATTGCTATTTAGAGGATCATTGCTGTATTTAGTGGAGTTTAGTCACATCTGATTCATGTGGCAGATGGCAGTTGGATACCATCTGGAGTTGCATAAAAATGCCAGTAAAACATTTTAGAGTTCACAACATAGTGATATTTTTTGGGTTGGATCTTTGATTGCTTAGTATTTCAAAAAAGAGTTTTTGTGTGAGTATGAAGAACAGTCAACCTCATCACTGTTACCATTGCTACACTGTAAAAGATTCGTAAGTGCAGACATCCTGGAGCACCAACCACGGTGGCAAAACGCTCAACTATGACTTGGTGAGTTAACGTAATATGCTGAAGTTCATGGTTTGGTCAAATTTGAGCTATTTTGCGTGGCTGGTCGTGAAAGAGAACATATTAAAAGATTAGAACACGATGACAAAGAGTTGTACCATGACGTGCAGAGGAGGCTGGTTTGGCTTAGTCATGGGAGAGGGTGGAAGAGTTCAAGCAGAGCAGAAGGTAGTCGTGTGGTCCACCCACAGCGCGTGAGGGATGGAGTGAGAATGTGGACTGTAGATGACTCTCTATTACACACAGCTGCTGTTGACAGCAGTGTGGTGAACTTCTCACCAGCGACAGTAAATGGCGAAGTGTTGTTTGACCCCTTCTGAAAACATGTTCTCTCTCTGGACACCTCTGCACACTGCTGTCCAGCGTGTTCCTTTAATTTATCTCCCTGCCTCAGAGCCAGCCAGTGTGGCGACATTGGGCTGCCTCTCTGAGAGTCAGTTGCTGTGTGACATCTCTCTTCACCCCCACCCACCCAGACACATCCCCAGGCCAGACAGCCCCTCCCCGCCTCCCACCCTCACTGGGTCTGTGGTGCCTCTCTGTGCTCCAGCCGCACTCCATCCAAAACTCACAGGGAGATAAGAATGAGGTATGACGGCAGTCAGAACAAATCACCTTCCTCGTTTCTCTCTCTCTCTCTCTTTCTCTCTTTCTCTCTCCCCTTTTCTCCTCTCTCTCTCTCTCTCTCTCTCTCTCTGTTTTCTTCCTTCCTTTGCCAGTACTTTGTATTCCTCTGCTCTCTCTGTACGCTCACCTGAATTTATTTCCACGGATTAAGGCACAGTGTTTTACAAGCCCCGATGGAGGTAGTGGTGCTTCCTTTTAGTCCCCTGGACAATAAGAAAGGGAGGAAACAAATGGATTCAGAGATTACGATAGAGATACATATATTTATCTCTCATAATAAAGTCAAAGAGGCTAATGTAGTTTTAGAATGTAAGAAACTCTTGGCTTATTGTGTTCACTCTAATTGTTTCTCCTAAAAATAGTCTAAAAGGTTGTTTATCTCTAGTACAGTAACACAATCCTCAACATCTGTTTAGCTACTTACCATAAGCCAACCAAGTCTCAGTTGTGTAAATCCACTTCAAACTCACTGCACACTCATTTAGATTCTGTTTTATTAGGCAAGTTACAGCCTGCATGGTAACATGTTGATGCTGTATTCCAAACGGATGGCATGACCATGGCGACACAGACTCTGTGAATAGCGGCATTATTCTTCTGCATTTGGTTATTTTGAGGTCCAGAGATCAAGGGTGCGGGTTTGACAGTGTATTTTGCCGTCAGTGGTTCATTCAGTTTCACTTCACTGGAGAAGTCTCATCCATTTCAGAGTCCCCGCATTGCCGTAGCTTCCAGCTACAAATATAGGCACCGAACTCTGGCCTCAAATGTTATAACTTTCTGCAGTGAACAGTGAGTCTGCGCTTTGTGCAAGCTTTGGATAAAATGAGCAATCATGCTGATATTGGAAATCAATGCAACACACGTCTGCATTACTGTCTCTCTCTCTCTCTCCCTCTTTCTTGCTTACACTCTCATATACCCACACATCACACACATACAGACACACATACAGACACACACACACACACACACACACACACACAAAGCAATCTCTTTGACTCAGTCCTTTATTCCGCTCTCTTTCTCTTCCCCATTTGATCATTTCCTCCCAACATCAGCACCTTGGCTGCCTCTGCCTCTAGGTGGGCCTCCTTGGGAGTCAGGACTAAAAACACACTCCAATTAGACTGGCTTTGGCCACAGAGGCACAGACACTTTTAATCACCAAGCCCTGACAGGCTAGAGGCACTCTCCTGCACCAGGGTCATAAATAATGAACATGCTGATGCTTATTTTGGCTATCTCCTTATCCCTCTTTCTCACAGTAACACGCACAGAGTTTGTGTTGCATGTGGCGGAAACATTATCACCACTAGGTCAGACTGTGTCCGGTCATGTCCTGTCCGATCAATGATGTTCAGAGGAGAGTCCAATGATCCCTCAATGGCAGTTTTGTGTTCTTCATTTCTCTCTCTCTCTCGCTCTCTCTCTCTCTCTCTCTCTCTCTCGCTCTCTCTCTCCCTCTTTCTCTCTCTCTCTCTCTCTCACGTGTATAATTCTGTCAGTGTCAACTGTGAACATTTGGTCTGACCAAAGATTAGCTGATGGATTGTTTTAATATTTGTGCTAAGCTGAATGATTCTCGCGGTGTGTGTGTGTGTGTGTGTGTGTGTGTGTGTGTGTGTGTGTGTGTGTGTGTGTGTGTGTGTGTGTGTGTGTGTGTGTGTGTGTGTGTGTGTGTGTGTGTGTGTGTGTGTGTGTGTGTGTGTGTGTGTGTGTGTCTGTCTGTATGTCTGCCTGCCTGTCTGTCTATCTGTCTGTATCTTTTTCTTTCTGTATCTCTCATTTTCTCTCTGATTAGGTGTGTGTGTGCATTTGCCAGTACTGCATATGAGTGCATGTGAGTTTTTGAACAAGCCATCTGGTCCGATTCCTCTGCCCCAGCTGTGTGTGGGTTCAGCAAGGAGCGCTGCCTGTCAAAGCTGCAATACCCCGAAGTCACCAGAGGTGGTTTCATGTTCATAACGCCTGGTCAGTCTGTTCATTGCCTTCCACTCTTTCTGTCCTTGTCTGTCTGCGTGCCACTGGTCAGATCTATCTATCTGTCTCACTGTCAGGGCCGTGTGCTTTATTTCAACTGGACAGTTGAAAGAGTGAGACAATAAGCAAAGATTTATGAGGGATGAGATGAGGTATTATCTGCATCTGCAAGTCTTTTATTTTCCATACAAAATATGAAGAGATGACATTAGATTAGGAGATTGGTTTATGTGGGAAGCGTAAGATTGATCTCTTGGCCCACATCAGTCTCTCTGACTCTCTATTTCTCTCTGTGTCTCCCTGCCTCTCTCTCTCTCTCTCTCTGTCACACAAACACACACACACACACACACACACACACGCTCCTGTGTTTCTTTCAATTCATCATTCCATCAACACCACGCCACATGTCTCTGTCAGGTCAGAGAAAGGGCAACGTCTGGCTTCAGCGGCTCCGCCCCCCTTGCCTTCCCACAATGCCGCAGTGGCTGCGCGGGGGACTCATTAGGGTGTGATGTCAGCAGGCGGCTACCCACCCCACCCCCCCTGCCCACCCCGGCTCCATGTGACATGACGAGCAACAGCACCAGGCGCGTGCATGACTCGGCAAAACGTGACTCCGGTCAACACAGATAACCATCATCTCTCTCTCTCTTTCTTTTTTCTCCTCACATTCCTCTGAGTCTCACCATCATCTCTCTCTTTCCTTTCTGTCCTCTGAGTCACACCATCATCTCTCCTTCCGTCTTAGTGGCACCTCCTTCTGCTCTTCCCCTTCATGGCCACACTATCCCAACAGTTTATCACACCTACTGCATCTCTTCACAGTGAGGTCAAGTGATCCTTCTATACCACATTGAGCCGGTAGAGTGGTGGTGTGTGGGTGGGTTGGTGCAGTGCTGTGTGCA
Organism: Sardina pilchardus; assembly: GCF_963854185.1. NCBI lineage: Eukaryota > Metazoa > Chordata > Actinopteri > Clupeiformes > Clupeidae > Sardina > Sardina pilchardus. Next base: position 22,288,137 of record NC_085004.1, on the reverse strand, counting down.
TAAATTGTTGTGTTGCATGCCCAGTGTTTGTGTGTGTGTGCGTGTTTGTGTGAGTGTGCGTGTTTGTGTGAGTGTGTGCATGTGTATGTGTGTGTGTGTGCGTGCGTTAGTGCATGCATGTACTTCTGGTGTGTGTGTGTGCACAGTGCTGAGTATCCAGGGGTGTTTCCCGGGTGTGACGAGCTCTCAGCGGCGCGCCTGGTCCCTCTGGCGAAACAGCATCAGGAGCATCATGTCTGCCTCATAGGCCCCGTGCTGTGCCCTGAGCCATGGCTGATGCAATGTGCACGGGCTCATGAAAAACTCACAAGGCAGCTCAGTAGATCGAGTCAGGCACAGGGCCTGCCCTCCGTGGGGACCACCCTCTTAAAGAGCCGAGTGCATATTACATGATTATGACACAGTCGTTTCTCGCTTCATTCACACACACACACAGGCACACACACACGACACACGACACACACGCATACACACACACACATACACACGCGCACACATACACACACAGAGAGAGGCAGACATGCAAACTCAGCTCTCTCTCTCTCACACGGATGAGCCAGACAGTCGCTGAGTGTCAGTCACACTGCTTCTCTGACCGGCTGTTTCAATGTCATGTTCTACCGTCGTGTCCCTCAGGGCAAACACATGTTGCCCGGTTACAATTTATGTTTTATTTAAAGAAACTCACTTTTCCGAGTCAAACATGTTTAACAGTCGGACAGAGGCCTGTGCAGTGGCTATCGGAAATAAGCCGTCCCTGGTGTGCATTGTTATGAGAATGTGAAACAAAAGCTAAACTATCTGATGCAGGAATGGAGGAGAGCAAAGCAGCCTGGTGTGGTTGCAGCGTGAAGCTGTTGTGGTTTGCTCTACAGTCCCCTAGTGTGTGCAAGTGTGGATGAGTACGTGCGAGTGTGTGTGTACACGTGCATGAATGCAATGCATATGACTGCTTGCATATTCCCTTCACTGTGATCATGAATGAGACATGAATTTCTAGTGGCGCCATCTCCTGGTGATGTACCACATGACATCATCTACTGATAACAGGATGATGATGGTGGTCTTTAGAGCGCTCTCATCAACATCACACATACCAACTGTCATACAGGAAAGACATTTAATCATGTTCACACTCATTAAGATGTTAGTAAACATTTAGTCACATTTTTTGGTAAAACTGAAATCACTCAAAAGATGTTTTCTCTGAATCTGAAGTAATGACCTTTGTTTTAAGGAAAAGTCGATATTCATTTGCTGATTACTGCTGATCAGTCCTGGCCAAAATACCACTCCAATCTGAGATCTCCATTCTGAGAGCCTGATCCTCTAACTTGAAAAGCCTTCTAGACTCCCACTGGGTTGGAGTGATTTGTAATAGCCATAACCAACCATTACCATTTGCTACATTTGATTGGCAGGATTCAGACTCTGGACTCTATAAAGCAGCTTTGAGACTTTGTTTGTTACTATTGGCTCTATCTAAATAAATGGAATTGAGTTTGAAAGAGTTGGAGTCTAGTTACGTTGTTTATGGGTCATACAAGAACCTTCGACCGTCTGTCTCTGAAGCCCCAGAATTGCAATGCTGTGTCATTCAGTATATAATGAGCCAACTCCAATGCTTTTGTTCGTGTAGGTCTGCCTAATTCATTCATCGACTGTTTTATGTGTGTGTTTGTGTTTTTATCTTTTTTTCTTCTTTAGGCTCTTTACAGTAATGTGCTCTGAGTAACTGTCACCTGACATGGAATGCCTCTCCCCCTTTAACAGCCTTCACTGGCAGTTGTTACAGTAAGCACCTCACCAGTTGTTGTTGATAGGAGGAACAATGCCCAGGAGAGACCTTTTGATGTGTGTGTGTGTGTGTGTGTGTGTGTGTGTGTGTGTGTGTGTGTGTGTGTGTGTGTGTGTGTGTGTGTGTGTGTGTGTGTGTGTGTGCGCGTGCGCGTGCGCGTGCGTGCGTGCGTGCGTGTGTGTGTGTGTGTGTGTGCGTGTGTATGTGCATGCATGTGTGTGTGTGTGTACTGTATGTGTGCATGAAGATCTCAATTAACCATAGATACAGTGGCAACGGTGGTTTGGGTTACCATTATCAAAGCTCTGCCTGAGGTTGTGCCAGTCATTATAAAAAATGTATGAGGCTTGTCTGCATACTAGAGCACCGGCACCTTTTCATGTTAAGTCAGTGAGCCCTTAACCCAGCCCTATCATGGAGGAAATGCAATGTGTGTGCGTGTCCATTGGTAACAAAGCTCTTCAGTGGCAACCCCTTTGTGTTCTATTCCCTGCCAGTCTCGTGACACCATCAATGTTACCATAGCACCACTATCATTTGCAGCTGAGCGACAAAATACACATAATTTTGTCTTGTCAAACTAGATTATTACGTAACAGTGTATAAATGATTCTGACACAGTGGATGATCATCATTTGCAGGTGCCCTGTAATAATAGTACAGCTATTCATTTAGACGTTTTGACAATATAGTCAACAATGAAACAATCAAATCTAAAGAGAGAGATTCATATTAAAGGCATTTCTGCTTTATAACCATTTTACCAGTAGCCCTTACATTCCCTCTGCCATTAAATTCAGTCCAAATAGATGAATGGGAAATGTGAATCCCTCTCCACACTGGGGACAATCATTCAAACCTCTACTGTCCTCATGTGGTAAGACAAGGTAATGCAGCTTGTTTTACCAGGAACGGGTTGTTACAGTGTGTATAATATCAAAACCACATCACATAATCACACACACACACAGTACTTCCTGCAACCCTGCAACAGCTCCCTCTGACACAACTAAGGCATCTCTGTTGAAAGCTTCTCCTTATGCAGATGTGGCATAGCTGGCGCCATGGCCTGACTCTGCACAGAGCGTGAGCTCAGGCTGTAATCTCTGCATTCATGTGTGAGTAAGAGATAACCGTAAATGGTGCGCAGCGCAGCTACAGTACAGCACAAGCTGAGGCCAGCGTGCTGATCCACACTGCCCTCCTGCAGCCTCTCTGCCTCCCAGTCATACATTCAAACTGTAGGGCTGTGGGGAGGAGATAAAAATAGATGAGTGAGATCATGTGAAAATAAGTGGTGTGTGTGTGTGTGTGCGTGCGTCTGTCTGTCTGTCTGTCTGTCTGTCTGTCTGTCTGTCTGCCTGCCTGCCTGCCTGCGTGCATGCTTGCATGCGTGCGTGTGTGTGCGTGTGTGTGTGTGTGTGTGTGTGTATGTGTGTGTGTGTGTGGGGTTGCCTGATAGGGCAGGGGAGCTGCGGCTGCTGTAGCTTTCGCAGAGGCGCTATCCTTTGCTCCAGAGTCACCTCTAAACAAGCGGAGACCACGCTCACAGACACGTGCCTCGCTGCCCTCTGCCATCACATGGCCAAGCTGCGCGGAGCAGCGCAGAGCAGAGAGGAGATGAGTGTCCTGTGTCAGAGGCAGAAAGCTGGAAACCCCTAAAATAGAGCTCCATCTCCCTGAGCTCTCTGGGTTGTGCTCACAATATGGGATGTGTGTTGTGTGTGTGTGTGTGTGTGTGTGTGTGTGTGTGTGTGTGTGTGTGTGTGTGTGTGTGTGTGTGTGTGTGTGTGTGTGTGTGTGTGTGTGTGTGTGTGTGTGTATGTGTGTGTGTGTGTGTGTGTGTGTGTGTGTGTGTGTGTGTGAAGCATGAGCGTTTGTGTCTACTGTATGTGGGTGTGCATATCTGTGAGTGTGTGTGTGTGGGTGTGTGTGTGTGTGTGGTGTGGAGCATGAATGTATGTTTCTATTGCATGTGGTTATGCATATCTGTGAGAGTGTGTGTGCATGCATTTGCATGAGATTAGAATGAACGTTATTTGAGTGGTGCAAAAAATATAAAGATGACTTCCTGGAGAAAACAGTCATTAATGATATGGGGTTGCATGTCAGGAAAAGGACCAGGAAAGATGGCAGTCATATCTCTACAGTAAATGCACAGGTGTACATTCAAGTTTTGGACACTTTTGTCGTTCTGTCAATCAAAAAGGAATTTTGGTGAGGAGGTAATTTTCTAGGATGATTATATTGGCACAGAGCAAAGAATGTTAAAAAACTTTTCTTCATAGTAAAGACATAACAAGCCAATGACATGGCCAGCAAACAGTCTGTATGGTGGAAAAAAAAGCACATGACAAGGCTCCATCCCCCTGCAAGGCTGATCTGTCAGCTGCTATCCAGAATATCTACATTAGTTAGTATCTATGCCTCAGAGAAATCAAGCTGTCATAAAAGCCAATGAACGTCAAAAAAGTACTAATTATGATGTACATGTATTTGTGATGGCACATTTTTTCCCCCTCAAGATTGAGTGATATTCAATATTCGTATCATAAAGGCAGAATGTTTATCTATTACAGAAAAAATATGGTAACACTTTACTTGACGGGTTCATTCATAACACATTCATAACAGCTGTCATGAACTGCACATGAAGCATCCATGACTGTTTCATGAGACATGACTCAACATTCATACCAACCCTTTCATGAATGTGGAAGACAAAACGTCAAAAACTTGTCAAAATAAAAGTCCAACAATCGCAAAGCAGCATTGCAGCATTGTTTTAGCCAATCTGATCATGTCACATCTTAGTCAACGGGGAAGTCCAGTTTCCAGGAGAATTTAGTTTTTTGTTTGTCTGTTTGTTTATTTTATGATAACCTCTGAAGAATGCATAATTGTCTACACCAATGACTGTGTATATATAGATATATAAAATAGGAATGTCCAACCATTCAGAGGTCCACAGATGGTCAGTAGTTCACTTCCCAATATGATGAATACTTCACAACTCGTATAGTAAAGTGACATTTGAAGTAGACTTCATACAATATTCATGAGATGTCTACAAACGCTGGAGAGGATTCATAATACCCTGTATATGGATTACTAGATTGTTGGACTTTTATTTTTACAAGTTTCCGTCATTTTGTCTTCCACATTCATGAAAGGGTTGGTATGAATGTTGAGTCATATTTCATGAATCAGTCATGAATGCTTCATGTGCAGTTCATGACAGCTGTTATGAATGTGTTATTATGAATGAACCCGTCAAGTAAAGTGTTACCAAAAATATTCTTGAGGCACATTTGTGATTAGTCTTCTTTAAAAAAAAAATAAATAAATAAATATATAAAACAGATGAATGAACATCCCCAAAGAGTGGTGATTCCGCACTTTTTTGCCTGGGTTTGTAGAACTGTATTGAGATCTAAATGGCAGAGGTGAGAGGATTTGGATTTGGATTAGGATTTGAGCAGAAAAGAATAAGTAGCAAAACATTGAAAGTGGAGTGTACTGTATCACTCATGCTGACGCCCATAGAGTGTGTATATACTGTATACAGTCTGTGTCGGTGCTATGTTGGGGGACTATGTTTCATGGACAACTGCTGAAAAGACAACTGTGGCCATGAATAGACAGAACAGAAGTAAAATGCAAAACAGCAGGTTTTTAGGCAAGCCAGGTTTACAATCATCTGGACAATGGTGTATTCTGTACACTTGAAGATGTGGGTTATTGCAGGCAATGTGCTTTCTTTGTAATTAGGCAGAATGACAAGACCTATGATCTGGGTCCGTGCAAATATTTATTTAAAATTCTTCTGTAAACTTTTTCTCTCTGAAATTCAATCAGTCATAACAGTCACAGCTGTTGTGAAATTGTGCCCATGAAAAAAAATGCTTTTATCTTCACTGAAATTATATGCTGTGGCTGTTCTATTTGTTTTTTTTCTTAGCAACTACGTGATTCTTTTCCATTTACAGAATTGAAATATTATATAATAACAATAAATATCTCAGGAATAAATAGCTAATTAAAGTGCCACATGAGATAATAGTAAACATTTTGGAACTTGAGTGCCAACTCATGTCTGCCTCCGCACTCTGGAATACTGTGCAGCGTATGATTCCCTCAGAGTCTGTGGCTCCTCATATGGTCCCTCTGACTCATACACATCCTCTTCCTCTTCCTCTTCCTCTTCCTCGTCATCGTCAACCTCAATGGCATCTTGTCGGCGCGATGTACTCCTTTGTGACTGTATTTGCAGGAAAGTTGACAAGGACACAAAAGCATTGATATTCGCTTGATAGGCCAACATGGTAACATGACTGGTCTCACTCTCGGAACTGGCATGAATGATTTGGACTAAGTATGGATGCTAGCATACACACACATCACGCGGGGAATCCACAAACTGAAGAGGGGCAATGTATTTACAGAGACTACTGCAATATTCAGTGTGTACTACTATTCTGCTATATTGCAACTGTTTACCACTTGGCTTGAGAACTAAGGAAAAGTTCCAAATAATTCTGGCACTGGCTGGACTATAATAGAGAATGTGCATGTTGCATGTCCTTAATATAATACACTATTTGGAATGCTCATTTAATGTACCTTTTATTTAGCACCAATACTTTAATCAGAAAAAAATAAGAAAAACTTCATCAGATGAAAACATTAAATATGCCCCTTTTCTCAATTCAATGATGCCCTCTATGGTCTCCTCTTTTGGTAGGACAACAAAGCTCGGCAACTGAAAGGCTCAAAAACATGTTTACATAGACAAGAGAAAAAAGGCAGAAAAACTATGTAACATGCCAAAATGTTTGGATTTATCTGAAGATGGCATCAGTTCTATAGTGATACTGTACCTCTGATTTTCAACCAAAATCATATTCAGAAGATAAAGAGAGAGAGTTTAAAGTACAGGGGATGTCATATCAAAGTAACCATCTGAAATGTTCCATCTAATTTTGGTGTTTATCATATTCCACCTGGAATACTATATCTCAGTTAGATATTTCTTTCCACCTTCGTGTGGGCTTTCAACCATTGGTTCACTTTCTCCGGATCCTCTGATACTCCTTGCTCTACTTCTTTTTTTGGCACTCTCTCCCTCTCGTTTGCCTCATTTGTTTCTCTATTCATCTACTTTCCTTCCATCACCTGTCTATTCATTTCCTCCACCATGGTCAGGCGCCAGCTCCTTCAGTAAACACATCCGGCCGCAGTCACACTGCCTGGGAGTTCTCACCGTCTGACGGAATATTCCCTTCTCTCTCTCGGTGCAGTTTCTTTCAATTTCCTCCATCAGTCCTTCCCTCCAACTCCTGCACTCCAGATGCTACAGGCTCTTTTAGTGTTTCCACATCATTCAGATGAGTTTGGAATCCATCTTTTCAATTTTTGTCACTATTTTATACATTTCTCTATTTTTTTTTTTGTTTTGTTTTGTTTCCTGGAAGGGTCCTGCATGGTTTCTCACCAACCCTTCAATAAACCACTGTTCCCAAACCTTTTGATCTTTGGATTTCATCATCAACTAGACATATTTCTTTGTTTGCAGTGGGCACATTTTAATCAATGGAGACATAGTATTTGGAGGAAGGTCACTCTATTATACAAAGATGAGGACCAGAAGTTTGATTGTCAATTTTGCATTTGGATTGTTTGGAAAGGTCAGTCAGTGCCGTAATTTCCCTACTGTTAGCCGCGACTTAAACATTGATTTTGCAAAATTTCTTCAGCTATGAGGTTAATACATGGGGACAGTTAATATGGTATCAATATGGTTTCGTTTATTCTAACTTGCATAAAACACTGCCCGGCAGCTTATACACAATGTGGCTAATACACAGGAAATTACCGTAAGCATCAGAGACAGTAAGAGACTCACTCGTGTGAAGTAGTCGGCTGTCTGCCTGAGGGTGGGGGAGGTAGGGTTGGAGTAAGGCGGGACTGAAGAGGTGGATCGGACAGTCTGGAGCGTCTGGTTGTCCAACGGTAGATCTGCCACCTGGATCCTCCTGCTGAACAACTAAGACAGAAGACCACCAATCTGGATCTAACCTCACAGACATGTTACTCTTTGCTTGATAGCACCATGTCTAGTCAGTCACCTCCTCAAAGTGTCACCTACAACAAAGTTTGTGAGTGATTTAGTGAAAGTGAGTCGTCTGTGAGCCTACCTCAAGGTCTCTGTCAATATCCAGCGTCTCAAGATTCTGAAAGGTGTGGGTGTAGACCTCAAGGGCTTTAGCATGGAAGAGCAACTCGACCATAATGAACTCTGAAAAGACCTTCTGTAATTGTCAAGAAATGGCATAACAACCATTAAACACTAGCAAAGCATCAAGCACAGACTCTGTAGAAGTGAAAACATAATCAATCAATCTTCAGCGTTACAGCAGGCTCTGGGACCATGGCAATCACTCACTGCAATGTGTACATGCTGTCAACAACACTAAACGCAAGGTCTGTCAATTCATGGGAGTGAACTTCTGCTTGGATGTGTGTTTTTCGCTAACTAACCTTCACATCCTCTAGTTTCTGTCTCTGAAAGTCAGTGATGGCCTCCTCCATCTGCCTGGTGCTTCTGTTAGCATTGTTGGTGGCTTTCTGTGCATTCACCTCAGCCTGTAAAAAGTCCAATAATAACATATCCACAAAATGTTCAGATTTTAAGAGGCTGACTGAGACATTGGCCAATGACTAATATATAGTTTGACTGAAAATAAATGGTTGGAGTTAAAATGGGATAATGAATAAAATCTGTGCCAGGTCTGTCCTTTAGGACTCATTTCTTCTCTGGAGGAAATGATCCACACAGTCATTCTTAATGGAGTACCTGAGACTGAGGTGATATGTCAAGGTAATGAAGCATGACTTAATGATATATGACAAACCTGCGGCAGTTGACAAGGGTCATGACACTCATCTTCTACCATGTGAATTTCTCTGCCATTTCAAAGTATTTTAGGCCTATACTTTGCAGTCTGACTGCATTAAAGATGTTTCTTTGAGCCAAAATAATCTAATTCAATCCAAAAACCACTGTCACTCATCAAATGATAAAGGATACAATGCTCTGTCGGTCTGCTGGGTTTTTCAGTCTGAGCTTCTCCAGTTTCTGAAGCTCTTTCATCTCCCTGTTGCGATCAGCATTGAATCTCTTCAGATCTGCCTATATCAAAGAGTATGATTATATTTCAGATAATATTTCATTATACTTTTTCACTATCCAGTCCTTCATTGTAGTGATGTTGCTACATAGGCTACCTATCCATGCATAATAGGCTACATTACATCAAGAGGCAGGATGCTGTCTCATGAAAAAAGGAAATGAGATGTGCCCTCTCACCCGCTTGATTTTCACTATATCTCCATATGCTTTCAGTGGGGTGACAACTCTCGCCTCCAGTCTCTCGACCTGAAAATAATACATTATCGTCGACTTAGTAGGTTGTCAGGGTACCAAGATAGTAGAATGTGGAGATTTAGTAAATTTAAAGTGTGACAGTTCACCTCCGCTTGTCTGTAGTCTTGGACCATTGCCATGTCCTCTGCTAGGTTCTTGATGCATGTTCTAAGTTCGGGATCCTCGGTGCTGGCAAATTCATTCAGCTGTCTGACGAGAACGTCCGCTTTGTCTCGAAGTTTGGCCGTCTTTCGTGTATACGAGGCGAGTGTAGTGCAACATTGACCAAGGTACTTTTCTGCGTCATTCAGCAAAGATTCTATCGCTTTTATTTGAGAGTCTCTGAAAGCAAAAACAGTCTGCTTTATATAATCACACTTAGCAACCAGAAGATACAGACGGGCTGAATTCATAAGCTATGTGTTATTTCAACATTCTAATTCAACGCTTGAGCCTTGCCAAATGAATAGTCACTAAACGTATTTTATCCGCGCGAGGAAGAAGACTTACCTTGAGAAAAGTGAGTTCATGATTGATCCAATCGATTTGGTTATATAGCCTGTTCACCTGCTGCAGGTAGCCAAGGAGTTTCTATGGAAACAACAACAGATCTCAGGCAATGATCCTCACGAAATGAAGCAGTTGACCACACGGTGGCAGAATACTCCAAGAAATACGCAAATAATGGTAAACTAAAGGCAATGGCAATGTCATAATGGTAAGCTTCTTTCTGTTTTTCTTTAGTAAAACGCAAAGACATAGAGTCAAAACAACAATCCCATTTCCAACAGTCTAAACCTCTAGTCCAACAGTCTAGTCTAAACCTTTTTTTGAAACCAGATATTATTTCGGAAAGGGTTGTTGTGGGAGGACTTCAACCCCATCCTTCACCTTCTGTCCACTCCTGGAACAGGTGACGTGCTAGCAGAGAGGCTAACTCAAATGAAATGTAAATTACCTCTATGTGCACTCAGATTTTCAGATATAATCAAATGATTAGTGTGTAAGGCTAGCTAACAACATACCCTTTTCATATATCTTTACCTATGATAAAGTATGCAGGTTGCCATTTTACTAGGCCTATATGCATTTAAGGTATGCAGGCTACCGAGTGCTGAGAAATTTTGAGTGGTCTTGGACCTTAATGATATATTTTAAATACAGCAATTTTATCTCATCCCATGGGCCTACCCATTGCATTCTTTATGGATATGTGAATGAGAGTAGTCTCTGTGTGTGTGTGTATATGTGTGTGTGTGTGTGTGTGTGTGTGTGTGTGTGTGTGTGTGTGTGTGTGTGTGTGTGTGTGTGTGTGTCTGTGTCTGTGTGTCTGCGTGTCTGCGTGCGTGCGTGCGAGCGTCGGTGCATGCGAGCGAGCGAAAAGACAACGTGAGTTGTGAATTAGGCTTTGATGTTGTCTGCCAAGTTTCCCTGGTGGACAGCTGTTATGATAAACACTGCTGTCTAGTAGCAACAGATCCCTTCCCTAGGTGCAGCCCCACCCCTCCTCTCCCGCTGCTCTCTGCACAGGGAAACAAAAACACTGGCCATGCCAACCCCTTCACCAGCACAGCCTGGCTGACGCTGATGCTCACAGATTACTGGAGGGGCTATAAATGGGCAAGGAAGTGCACACATGTACACAACAGCAAACACACACACTCACACACCTTCACAGATGCACACACATTTACAGCTGTAGTATGCATCCTCATGCACAAATACAACACAAAGCTCAAAATGCACAAGTTATTGCAAAGATGTACACATACTGTATTTGTATACACACTCACACACAGACACACAGACACACAGACACACAGACACACACAGACACACCGACACACACACACACACACACACGCAACAGTGGCATGTGTACAACGCTGCAACTGCGACAAAAGCGGATATCCAAGAACAGAACATAGAAGAGCTATAAATGTGCATGAATACACAGAAGTCCACATGCACGTGCACACACACCCCCCAAGCAAACACACACACACACACACACACACACACACCCTTACACACAGTTGAACTAGTATGAATTGTCATACACATCTGTGCTATGACTCCAAAAGCGGATGGCCCTTGAAATGCGAACACAATGGTTCCCATGCGCAGTGCTAATTAGAAGGGGAACCCCGGGCTCAAGGAGAGGGCCTTGGGGAGGAAGGAGCTCCAGTCAGCGTGCCTCTTAAATAGGGAATCAAAGGCCTGGGCAGGTACGCTTCCCTTGCCTGCTGCGGCCACACACTGAGCTCGCTCGCGTGAACAAGGGACACCGGCGAGGAAAGGAAGGAAGGGAGGACAGATGGATAAAGAGGAACAAGAGGAGGGAGAGGACAGGAATAGAGAGGAGGAGGAGGAGGAGGAGAGAAACTGAAAGAAAGGGACCATGCCAGCACAGAGATAGCAAGTTCTCTATAATACAGGCAGATAAAGGGTAACCCAGGTCAGGTCACGGTGGTGTGCTTTCTCTGCCCCCTTCATTACACTTTGTGTGGTCTGACATGATGTTCCCCAAATCTTCCTCTTTCATCTCTCTCTCTCTCTCTCTCTCTCTCTCTCTCTCTCTCTCTCTCTCTCTCTCTCTCTCTCTCTCTCTCTCTCTCTTTCTCTCTCTCTCTCTCCCTCCCTCCCTTCCCCTGTTTCTCTGATGTTACACAATGCTCTTGTTTCGTCCTAATGGTGAGGGAGAACATTTGCTCATGCCTGGCGTGGAGCCCTGTATGGGCTCTTTTTTTATGTTTTATTATTTTTTTTGCCCCTGATGGATCGCTCAGACCTCTCGGTGTCAGTCCACTTCCTGCTCGCCCCCGCCGGCTGCGTGTGATGGAGGGGGTGCGTCATCATAAATGAGGAGAAATAGAAAAATGAGTTATGGCGTCGGCGGCCGCCACAATAAAATACACCGTTTCCCCCCACACACACGCACACACGCACACGCGATCAGTTCCCAGGCAGCCAAAACCACAGCGCTCAGACGAGACAGGCAGAAAGAGAGAGAGAGAGAGAGAAGGAGAGAGAAGGAGAGAGAGGCAGAAAGAGAGGATAGAGGGAGAGAGAGAGAGCGAGGGAGGGAAAGCTCATGGATATAAATGTTGAACGCACACAATCAGAGGTGATGACATCTTTCTGAGGTGGAGCCAGAGGATCGCTGTGCTTGAGATATTACTTTCACGCACACACCCGCTCATTGTTATTCCATCATTCTCCATCTTCCCCTCTCTCCTCCTTTGCTCTTCCTCCATCCAATGATGGAGGCCCTGCATGACATGTCATCGGGCCTCTCATCTTGTAGGGTCAGGCCCGATCCGATCCGAAGGCTCACCTCTGAGCTCTGCCTCTGGGCCGAGACTGAAAAGCTGGTCCAAGGGGCCAGGTTACTGAACTTCCTTCCCCTTGCCTGAGATGACTTACGCACACCCGACCCACACCCACTTTTAAACACGGCACGCTAGGCCAGGCTCGGGTAACAGTAGGCTGACCAGAGGTCCGTCCAGTGCCTCCAGGGGTATCAGCTCTCTCCCACAAAGTCTGGCCTTTATTTTTACCCACCTCCCTCCGTAAACTTCCCTCAGCCGTCCCTGGGGAGGACCTGACGTCGTTCCGTTGTCGGGCTGTCTTGATTAATGCCCGGCCGTGTCCTTCTTGTCCCGCTGCCCTCCGAGCGGGGCGCCGTGGTGTTTTGATTAGACTTGCGCTGGCGCTAACGCAGGCTGGGCTGTGACGGAGGTGATTAGAGGGCCTCAGTCAGGAGGAGGATGTTTAATGCCATCCCTCGAGGAGTTACGGCCAGGGAAGTGTGAGTTAATCTCTCTCTCTCTCTCTCTCTCTCTCTCTCTCTCTCTCTCTCTCTCTCTCTCTCTCTCGCTCTCTCTTTCTCTCTCTCTCTCTTTCTTTTCTTTCTGGTGGTTGGGTGGTAGTCATAAGCGCTCACTATAATCTAGCAATTACCGTACCTCCAAACCTCCTTGCCTAAGGCATCACTCACCAACCAAATACATCACGACAACTTTTGCCGTGTGTGTGTATATGTGTATATGGTGTGTGGTGTGTGTGTGTGTGTGTGTGTGTGTGTGTGTGTGTGTGTGTGTGTGTGTTTGGGGGGGGGGGCGTTGATTAATGAGAGAAAGTTAGCTGTGCGATAGTTATTTTCCTTTGACCAAAAACGTCCCACTAGTCCTTAATGAAAACACAAAGAGAGGAGTCTGGAGTTTGGGCGGGTGTGTGGGTGAGGGGATAGTGATGGATGGGCCCTTTTTTGAGGTCCCTGAGACTGCTGGGTATAGTTAGGTCACCCAAAGTATGCAAACAGCCCCTTCAATAATTTATGTGAGAAATAACTTAATTTAAGAGTATTATGACCTGTGGAGTGGAAAGGGTGAGAGAGAGAGAGAGAGAGAGAAATAGAGAGAGAGAGAGTGTGTGTGCGTGTGCGTGTGCGTGTGCGTGTGCGTGTGTGTGTGTGTGTGTCTGTGTGTGTATGTTTGTGCACAAGAGTAAAAGAGAGAAAACAGTGGCTGTATTGGTACTGTCTGCAATAAGAGCTTAGTTGGATCCATATTATCCAAGACTGTTTTTTATTAAAAATGACGAGAAGGATTTATAGTTGTGTTTCTAAACACAAAGCAGTGAACACGTCCTTCTCTGTTCATCACACTGCTCTTGTGAATTAGGGCCGTGGAGTGAGAGTTTGGGAAGAGAGCAATGATTCAAGCTTGAGGCCAAGCACATTGTTGCACACTTTGTTGAGTCCAAATGTATTGCTTACAGGGAAATAAAATGTAATGTGTGTGTGTGTGTGTGTGTGTGTGTGTGTGTGTGTGTGTGTGTGTGTGTGTGTGTGTGTGTGTGTGTGTGTGTGTGTGTGTGTGTGTCTGTGTGTGTCTGTGTGTGTGTGTGTGTGCGCGCGCGCGTGCGTGCGCGTGTGTGCGTGCGTCTGTGTTTGTATGTAGTTGAGTGAGTGGGATGGCTGAAAGTTTTGTGTATTTTTGTGTGCGCTGAGGTACGAAGGGAAAAGACATGATTCTGTGTTTGTGTGTGTGTGTGTGTGTGTGTGTGTGTGTGTGTGTGTGTGTGTGTGTGAGTGTGAGTGAGTGAGTGTGTGTGTGTGTGTGTGTGTGTGTGTGTGTGCAAATGATGTGTGTGTGTGTGTGTGTGTGTGTGTGTGTGCGTGCATGCCAGCTTCGGGCAGCCAACATGCCCTGTGGTCAGCTCCACTCTGCCAAGGGCAACAGTCTTGTTGGTTTAGTGAAAGACAGCTTTTCACAGGTCACTGAAGCCTTACCTCTGTCTGCTCACATCCCGGAGCCTTCCTAGGAGACGAGACGGGATTACGCAGGAATCTGTGTCTCGCTTAAGGGCCCAGTTCTCCTGCTCCACTCTGGTGGGCTCCACCGCATCTTCCGCACACACCTCCGGCCGCACACCTCCGGCCGCACACTTCACTCCATCCTTAGATGCTAGTTCTGCACCTTTGTGATAAAAACGGCTTTTATCGGTGCTTTTTTTTCGTCCTCTGCATGTCCGTCAAGGCTGGTGTTCTGCTTTGGCTTCTGATAATGTCCATTATACTGTATATCCTTGTCTCCTGAACAGGGGGGGGAAAAAGAATGTGACCAGGTAGTGTAAGCGTTGTCCTCTGATGAAGTCCCCAATTCAACTTTGCAGATGATGTCTGCGGTACTTGGAAGTGAGACATCCAGCCTTTTAGGAGGACAAGCTTAAGTATTCCTCAGGGTTTTGCTTTTTCTACCAGTGCATGACCTCCCGTTCCCGGCTCCTAAGCTTTCCATGAAGATCCAGGGCTCTCCTGCTGGCTTCTATTTCAACTCTGAACTTGATGTGTCCGTGTGTGTGTGTGGATTTTTGTGCTTTCTTGTGTTATGACTTTATGTGTGTATGTTTGTGTGTGAGTGTGTGTGTGTGTGTGTGTGTGTGCATGTGTGCGTGTGTGCATGTGTGTGTGTGTGTGTGTGTGTGTGTGTGTGTGT
The DNA here is from genome assembly GCF_963854185.1 of Sardina pilchardus. Classification (NCBI taxonomy): domain Eukaryota; kingdom Metazoa; phylum Chordata; class Actinopteri; order Clupeiformes; family Clupeidae; genus Sardina; species Sardina pilchardus. The sequence continues at coordinate 22,272,911 of NC_085004.1, read as the reverse complement.
GTGTGTGTGTGTGTGTGTGTGTGTGTGTGTGTGTGTGTGTGTGTGTGTGTGTGTGTGTGTGTGTGTGTGCGTGCGTGTGTGTGTGTGTGTGTGCGTGTGTGTGCAGCATGCAAATTCGAAGAGACAGGCAAAGAGAGAGGGAGAGTCGGAGGGAGGGAATCCTGCCTGCGTGATGTTTCCACTTCTGCCCGGATGAAAAGTTTCCCTCCTTCTTGGAGCCCCCCCGAGCTAAATAAACACTCCTAATTGGCTGTGGAGCCCCAGAAGTCTGAGGTTTCATTTACTTTTGTACAGTAGTGCTGGAAGAGGGAGAAGGAGAGAGAGGAGAGAGTGTGTGTGTGTGTGTGTGTGTGTGTGTGTGTGAAAGAGAGAGAGAGAGGGAGTATTTGTAAAGTAGGAAAAATAAAAAATGGGCAAGATAGACAACAGAGGGAAGCAAAAGGGGCGAATGACTCTGACATTTAAATGCCCGAATGACTGAAGTTTGCGGATCCACCTTGGAAATTCATTGTATTGCAAAACTGACCTCAGTTTTACACTGTATAGCGCCTGCCTTTCATTGATAGAGGTGCCCTCTAGTGAAATATACTTGAACTGCATGATGACAAGCCTATGGGACAATACATACAGTATGCCTGCAAGCACAACTGAAAGTCCCAAATCATAGCCATACGATACAATCTGCGAAAAGCATCATGTAGGAGCGAATGGTTCTGTGGTGACTGATAATTTCCACATGTGCACAAGTAAACTGTAGGGATCCTCTTGCAGCCAAGTTCCATTTTGACATGTGCATTGTGTCGCTCTATTCAGACTGACAAGATTCCATTAAACTCCTCACGCAGTTTTCACTAAGGTTGAAAAAATATGTGCAGGGACTTCACAAAAGCCAGTGAACTGAATTTGATTGTCCAAGGCAGAATATATTCCATTAAATTCCACTACCCTTAAGAGACCATCATTCACTCATTCAAAAGGCCTTCTGCCAATTTCTGACATGATTACTCTTCAATCTGGAGATATGACACTGAATCTCTAAGCATTGTGAATTATCACTCAGCATCAAGATTCCCCACATATAAAGATGTGCGTG